>NC_091132.1:47662105-48262105 GCF_040183065.1 Periplaneta americana | reverse complement strand
TACCCGTAAGCCTAGCCTAGCCTAGAAGCTAGTGCGAGTGGTAAAATGTCTAAAGCCCATTTAAGAACATTTTTCTCCAACGTTCTGTCTGAAAATATTGCAGCTAATAAAAAATGTACACTGTTGTGTGAGTCATTGAATGCGCACAAGGACACAACCTTAATAAATGAATCATTCCAAGGCTACGACATGGAATGTATGATCATTTCACCTAAAAAAAAAACTAAATATTTCCAGCCTCTGGATATCTATTTCCTTAGACAATACAAAATATATGCTCGGAGGATAACAGATTACATAAGGACTCTTGCTGAGAATCCAGAACTTAACTTGGGAAATCGAGTGTTTATGATGAAAATGCACTCTGTTATTCATATCCAGTTGTCTGCTCCAGTATACCGCGCTATGCTTCAGTATTCCTTGCAGTCAGCTGGTTACGTGAATCCTGAACAATTCTCGGACTTCAAAAATGTAATTCAGATAGCATTTGATTTTTCAGCACTGGAGTGTGGTTCAGAAGATTGTTCAGGTGTTGCTTCTGCGTGTTGTGCTTATTGCTCTGCTCCATGCTGTTTCATGCATTTTATAGAGAATCCTCATGTACATTTTTAAAGAAGTGTATTGACCAATACCAACCAAACGGAGAGTTACTCAAATGAATGCTTTTACGGACTTCTTCACCATTGTGAGGTAAGCTTCTGTACAAATTTTTAACCAAAAATTACTGTTCGAGCCGAAACCCTTCCCTTGTAAGTCCCCTTCGGAAGACTTCGGTTGATTCCGTGAGAGCTTAGGTTTACACCTGAAGGAATTTCTTATGCAGACTTCGCTCTGTTTTTCCTCTGTTTTGTTGGTGAAGGTTTTGGATTAGAAACGGATTCGTCTGAATATCCACAGGGAGCATTTTGTAAATTTTTGCAATTTATTTTTTCCTCTATTACAATATAAAAAGCACGTGACACAGTTTGAAGGGCTATTAAAGAGGAAATGAAACCATGTTATGAAACTAGACGGTTCAAATATAATTACAAACATGAAAACAAACCAGTGGATTTTATTAATTTTTCACCATTATTTCACCATAGTTTCTTCTTAAATAATATTTCATATCAATAGTTTGTGCTTTGTCGAATCTAATCATCGATAACATGCTCTTTTTTGGCAACTAGCGCACGATAGCGCATCGGCCTCATGTACAAGTTGCATGCTTTTGTCGTTGGAGATAATTCACTTAGTCAGTACATCGCAATTTAGTGTAATAAAGTGTAGTATATCTAGTTTAATGTAACTTAATAGGCTAACAATGCAGTGTATCGCAGATTAGTGAGAAACAGTGAAGTCTGTGGCAGTTCTGTATGAAAATACTAACCCATGCTCCGTAACTGGAATATAAGTCAACTTGCATTTCGTGCAAAAGAGTGACGTGTTATTTTCACAGATTTCGTAATCTCTAAGACAAATAGAAAACTTCAACACTTATAAAATTTTCGAATACTTACAAATGGCTTTTAAGGAACCCAAAAATTCATTGCCTCCCTCAAGTAAGCCCGCCATCGGTCCCTATCCTAACAAAGATTAATCACATCCCTACCATCATATACCACCTCCCTCAAATCCAATTTAATATTAACCTACCATTTACGTCTCGGCCTCACCAAAAGTCTTTTTCCATCAGGTCTTCCAGCCAACACTCTATGAGAGTGGAGTAACGGCTAGCGCGTCTGGCCGCAAAACAAGGTGGGCCTGGGTTCGATTCCCGGTCGGGGCAAGTTATCTGTTTGTTTTTTCCAGGGTTTTCCCTCAACTCAATATGAGCAAATGCTGGGTAACTTTCGGTGCTGGACTCCGGACTCATTTCACCGGCATTGTTACCTTCATATCATTCAGACGCTGAATAACCTAAGATGTTGATAAAGCGTCGTAAAATAATCCACTAAAACAAAAAATAAAAAATCTATAAGAATTTCTTGGTTCACCCATACTTGCTATATACCCTGCCCATTTCAAAACGTCTGGATTTAATGTTCCTAATTATATCAGGTCAAGAATACAATTCGTGCAGTCCTCCGTTGTGTAATTTTCTCCATCCACCTGTAACTTCATCCCTCTTAGCCCCAAATATTTTCCTAAGTACCTTATTCTCAACATCCTTAATCTCTGTCCCTGTCTCAAAGTTAGAGTCCAAGTTTCACAACCATACAGAACAACCGCTAACGTAACTGTTTTATAGTTTGACTTTGACCTTTTTTGAAAGACGACTGGATGACAAAAGTTTCTCCACCAAATAAAACAGGAATATCCTACATTTATTCTGCGTTTAATAGCCTCTCGAGTGTCATTTGTATTTGTTACTGTTGCACCAAGATATTTGAATTTTTCCACCTTTTCAAAGGATAAATTTCCACTTTTTATGCAGGGTGTTTCCGGGCTGGTGTTACAAACTTTCAGATAGGATGATGGGGAAGGGCACATGTATCAATTTAAGATAAGGAACCCTAGTCCGGAAATGACTGAGTCGAAAGTTATAAGCGAAACTAGTTCTGTGGAAATGAAATAATTTCATTCCTCTGTACACTTATTTATGTATATTTATCTGTACATCTTACACATACTGTAGGCCTATTCATCTGACGTTGTTTACGTTCTCTACTTACAGTATTCCGTTCAGTGCGCTGTCTGAGGGGTAGGGATAGGAAACTACACTAAAGCAATGCAGATAGCGTAATGTGTAACGGACATGGTCGGTCCTGATATGCACGTCTGTAGATAGCAGTGTATGTGTACAAGTTGCAGTGTCCAGTCAATCAGTCCTAGTGAAATGGAGAAGTACACGAGAGCGGAATATGCAGACATGATTTTCAAATACGGACGAGCCAATGGGAACAGTAGATAAGCTCAGAGATTATATCGGGTAGAAGTACCCACGTAGGAGATATTCGGCCCATACCATCTTTCCACGAGTGTTCCAAAGATTAAGGGAAGGAGGGCACATGGTGCCAAATTACAATTCCATTTCCATACAACTATTTTTGCTTGTAACTTTCGACTCATTCATTTCCGGACTAGGGTTCCTGATCTCAAATTGATACATGTGCCCTTCTCCATCATCCCTGAAAGTTTGTAACACCAGCCCGGAAACATTCTGTATATCAATTCGTACTATGTTCTGCTTGCGAGACAAAAACATATACATATATTTTATTTTTCGGGATATAGTTCCAAACCTATTGCCTTACTTGCTTCAAGTAAAATTCCTGTGTTTTCCCTAATCGTTTGTGGATTTTCTCCTAACATATTCACGTCATCCGCATAAACAAGCAGCTGATGTAATTCGTTCAACTCAAAACCCTCTCTGTTATCCCGGACTTTCCTAATGGCATATTCTAGAGCAAAGTTAAAAAATAAAGGTGATACTGCATCTCCTTGCTTTAGCCCACAGTGAATTGGAAAAGCTTCGGACAGAAAGTAGCCTGTAAGGATTCTGCTGTATGTTTCACTAAGACACATTTTAATTAATCAAAGTAGAAATATCCGAATATCATATATAAATTAGCAAATATAGTAGATTGTGTGACTGGAGCTGGAAACAGAGAGTGGCACATTTCCTTTACATGAAGAAGTAATGCAGTATCCTCCATTGCGGGATGCTGAGCCGAAACAAAGGAGCAGAAATAAACATGTCAAACCTACTTGCTAGTGCCAAGGCCTTGAGCTGCTTTGCAGAAGTACAGTTTCATTGAATTGCAAGGACTTAAATCGAGCGCGTGTGTGAAGGTGCGCTCTGCACACACGCCCCACTGTTTGAAATCGTCCCCTCCCACTCGCTGAAAACTTTTGCTTCGCAGCATCTGCAGGCGCAGGGGCTACAGTCGCACTTGAAATTACCATAGAGGCAACTGTCAGCTCCCCCCACTCTTCTGCCACCTTGCCATCCCCATACCTTCAGAGTGGAAGTGATTCAAGTCGCTAATGTCGATTTTTTTTCCTCAATGTTCGATTGCATTGCAATGCAAATCTTGAAAACTCAAGAAAATCCAATCCGAAAAGTGCAAAGTATTTATATAGAGAAGACAATAATCACTTTTGTCGTCAAAGGTTAAGTGAGTGTTGTTGCCATCTATGGGTACATCCTAGACAGGAATGAGTTTGTGAGAGTCGTAATGTGAACAGTAGCATCGTACATGTTCGGTTCAAGCTTGTCGAATATGCTGAAGTTCGATATTCGTCGTTGTTCGCTCTGCAGATGCAGGCCTGTCATGTTTGTTCTACCTTGTTATAAATATTCGCTGTCCTCCAATCATGATTTAGTCGCTTAAGAATTTTAGCACAGATCTTGCGATTAGTTTCTCATATGAAATGAGATGAAATTTATGCCATTTTGATTGCCTCTCTCATGTTCGAACATTGCAGGAACTAGTAGACAGTATGTGGAAGAGTTACCATTCGTAACTCTATTGATTCCTGATTAAAATAATAATGGTAATTGACTTGAAATGGTTTAGTATTCTTCTGCTACTACGAATACTATTGCTACCACAAATACTATTACTACTGTCACCCTACTAACACCAACATTCCTATTAAGCCTACTACCACTACTACTACGGCTACTCGTATTACTACTGCTGGTGCTGCTACTACTATTACTACTACTACTATCACTAATACTGTTACTATCACTAACAACACTATGTCTGCTATTACTACTGCTACTACCGACTCTTACCATTAGGACTTAATACTGATGCTAATACTGTTGCCACTACTACTACTATTACTACTACTACTACTACTACTACTACTACTGTCGCTACTAATACTGTCATTACTGCTAGTACTGCTACTATACCACTACTGCTGATACTACTATTGTCGTTGTCGCTACTATACTACTACTACTAATACTACTGTTACTACTAGTACTACTACAGCTACTGCCACTAGTACTGCTATTACTGCAACTACTGCTACTGATACCTCAGAGCGTTCGCTTACATAACGTAGTTCAACCGGTCGGCGCGCGACCGGCACGAAGGCCATGCAACAAGCGGAAAACTGTCTCTTGTTTAGATTTAGAAATGGTTGTGAAGTGTTTAGATTGACTTGCCACATATATTTACATTACACTAAAGTAATTTCATGGTAGAGACTTATCTGAAAAAAAGTGAATGCGAAAAGTTACAAATACTATTTGCAAGATAGTTTTCTAATGTTACCATTTCACATAGCAACAGCAGCAAAAGACCACCCCTAAATCTAAATCTAAACACTTCACTAACACAATCAGAAGAATAACACGCAATCTTAGGTCAACACAGCTACTCCTAAATCCAAATCTAGAGTGTTCAGTACCGAAAATTTGTAGTGACGTTATGTTCCACTTAGGAACTTAAGGAAAATGATGTTGATGATGATGGTGATTTTATCTAAAACAACACAGATATAATCACACTGATAAAGGAAAACCAACCGTGATCTTTCTGAATTGGACTCATAACCGTGGCTTAAAACGCAATGTAAAAGCTGCGTAGCTTAGCCGGAAATGTGCACTTTTTAATTTCAAACTGATAGAACATATAACGAACTTTGGAGATCCCTGGCCGCATCCACGCGCACTAAGCCACTACCTCATTTCAAAACCGAAGGGTTGTGAGGGGAGCGTCTTAACCTCGCTCACATAATCATTTGTGGAACGCATCTTTTGAGTAATGCCCTCGTTACAGTGCAGGACCCAAGCGTCTCAATATGCAGATTAATAACCTGTGAAGTACTGATGTCTTACGACGTTATTAAGCTCTGGATTTGATGGGTTCTCCGAGCTAACATGTTAGAAAGAGGAATAGGGTTTGATCAAGGCCTGGTCTGCTGAGGGTTATGTTGGACAGAGAGACCGTCAGTTACAGCTTCACTTCATTTATTTTATTTATTTATTTATTTATTTTGCTAATAATTGTAACATAAAATATAATATATATATATATATATATATATATATATATATACAGAAAAACTTTAGCTCGTCCCTGAAAGAGTAGAATTCGTGCTCAGGAGCGGTTTTCTGAATTGAAATTAAGAAGTATATAATACAATTTGTTTCATGTCTACTACACAATAAGAATATATAAATTTAAATTTACAATTTTTCAATGTTTATAAAATCCATACATAACTTTTTAAATTTGATACTAGAACTATTAGGATATTTAAATATAAATTTGTTATAAATTCTTGGGCCTAAAGTACTACTATGATTAAATACTGTAGCAGTGTTGCATTTTGGTTCAAACAATCTTAAAGCATTCATACCTTTTGTTTCATAACTATGAGAATACAATTAATAATTATTTCGATTTTTATGTATGAATTTTATTAATACAATATAATAAATTTGTCTTATGTTAAGAACATTAAAGTCTACAAACAATTTTTGAGATGGAAAATCAGAAGGTTTTTGAAGACATATTTTAATTATTTTCTTCTGTAATAAATAAAGTGGATTAAAATTGGATTTAAATAAGCCACTTAACATTCTAATTTATCCTTTGTTCCACTGGTAGACTCATTATTCTATCGGCTCTGAATAGACTTAGCTTTTAAAATTCCAAATGGATACTGATGTCTTCTGTAGTTTAGAAGTTGATATTTTGACGTAGAATTACGTTTATCCGATTGTTCCCTAGAGGTGTCATTTCGGAATTGGATGTAGCTGAAAAGTGTAACCCAGAAATATAACTGTCATCGAGTCGAACAAAATAGAACCTGCGAACGGCCGTATAAGTTCAAAAGAGGAAGGATGTGGGCACACGACTGTGAAAGTGTCATCACACTGCTCTCCTAGATGAAGTGGTGAAGGGAGCGCTTTGGAGTTAGTGTCGTTCATTGCTATGTTCGGTTCAAGGCTGTCGAGTATGGCGAAGTACGATATTCGCCAATGTTCGCTCTGCAGAAGGCGGCTTATGAAGTTTGTTCAGCTTTGTGACGAAAGTATTCGTTGTCCTCCACTCACATCCCTTTATGTTTTAACCGCTTAAGGATTTTAACGTATGTATTGAGATTAGTTTTTCATGTGGCATAAAACGAATTTTGCAGTAACTTGATTGCCGCCTTCATGTTCGAACATTGCAGGACAGTAGTTGGGGTATCAGATTCGTCCTTGCGCTGTTCCGCAACCTCAGTGAACCGATGCCTATCACGTCTTCCCGAGCGAACAAATTCCAGCCTAAAACACGATATACAGAGTGTTTCAAAAATACGGGGCATAATTTCAGGTATGTATTTCCCACATGTAGACAATCAAAATAGTTCATTACAACATGTGTCCGGAAATGCTTTATTTCCGAGTTATGGCTTTCACAACATTGAAATTCACCGGAACGTTTTTCTTTCCGCAATCAGCATGTATGGGCGTATGAAAACCCACGTGCAACTGTTCCATCTCATCACCAGGTGCGGTTCTCCCTCAACATGTGGGCCGGTATCATTGGTGATCGATTAGTTGGATCCCATGTACTTGTAAACAGACTTACGGGGCAGGCATACACAAACTTCCTGGAAAACACCATACCTCATGTTTTAGAAGACACTCCACTGATCAATCGTCAACACATTCACTTCTTGCATGATGGCGCTCCTGCACACTTCAGTCGTACGGCTCGCCGGTACTTGGATCGAAGGTTTCCTGATCGATGGATAGGTAGAGGTGGCCCAATTGCTTGGCCTCCACGCTCACCTGATCTGAACCCTCTCGATTTCTACTTGCGGGGCCATTTAAAATTATTGGGTTTTTCGTCTCCGGTGCCTGATTTGGAATCCCTTCGGAATCGAATTGTGGCATGTTCTGAGGACATACGCAATACTCCTGGAGTTTGGGATCGTGTTCGCAGGTCAATGAAACATTGATGTGAGGTCTGTATTCAAGCAGGAGGTGGACATTTTGAACATCTTCTGTAATGACAACGACCTGCGGAAAGAAAAACGTTCCGGTGAATTTCAATGTTGTGAAGGCCATAACTCGGAAATGAAGCATTTCCGGATACATGTTGTAATGAACTATTTTGATTGTCTACATGTGGGAAATACATACCTGAAATTATGCCCCGTATTTTTTAAACACTCTGTATATATATATATATATATATATATATATATATATATATATATATATATATATATATATATATATATATAACACTCTGTATATATATATATATAGGCTTATATCAACTCATGTATCGACCTACTATGTATTCATTCATTCATTCATTCATAATGTTCTGCAGGTCCTTCACTGCAAACCCAGTATTCTCTAGTCTTTCCTATTTTCTGCCTTCCTCTTAGTCTCCGCATATGATCCCTATAGCTTAATGTCGTCTATCATTTGATATCTTCTTCTCCCCGAACTCTCTTTCCGTTCTCCATTCCTTTCAGCGCATCCTTCAGAAGACAGTTTCTTCTCAACCGGTGACCCAGCTAACTCATTTTCCCCTTCCTGATCAGTTTCAGCATCATTATTTCTTCACCCACTCTTTACAAGACAGCTTCGTTTCTTATTCTATCTGCCCATTTCACACGCTCCATTCTTCTCCATATCCACATTTCCACATTTCGCTTCTCTTCATTTCGTCGTAATATCCATGTTTCTGCCCCCAATACAATGCCACACTCCACACAAAGCACTTAACTAGTCTGTTCCTTAGTTCTTTTTGCACAAGTCCGCAGAAGATACTCCGTTTTGTATTAAAAGCTTCCTTGGCCATTGCTATTCTTATTTTTACTTCCTGGCAGCAGCTCATGGTACTGCTTATTATAGAACACTCCAAGTATTTGAAGCTGTCCACTTGTCACCGATTTTAACAATCATAAAGTTGTGATCTAATACTTTACACTCGACAAAATATCGAAATTACTTATTAGTGGCCAATGTACTGTACATGATCATGAAATTAGAAACAGTGAACAAATTAATATTCCATATTGTAGATTACACAAGAGCAACACAAACTTTTCAATTATGGGGATGAAATCATATAATAAGCTCCCAGTCAATATTATAAATTACCAATCAATAGTTCAAAACTATAATTTGCAATTCGTTATTAAATAATCATTTTTATTCTGTTGCTAAGTTTTTCAATACAAACTTGTATGAAATTGATTTTTAATAAATACGTTTAATTGCAATTACCTACAATTAATATATTAAGGGTGAACTGTTTTTCTTTAATTTAAAAGTTTAAAATTATTTCATGTTTTCATTGTATTATTTAAATTTCACTGCTTCTTTTTTTTTTAGTGTTTTTAATTGTATTATATGTTTTTTTTTTTCAATGTATTCTGCCGAATCCTAAAACTGTATGTCTAATGGCCAAAATAAATTAAATTGAATTGAATAGAATACTGCCTCATTTAGAATTCGTAAGTTTACCTCCTTTACTTTTCTTCTTATGACCATGGTCTTCGTCTTATTAGCATTTATCTTCATCCCATTCTGCAAACAGCTGTCATTTAGCTCCAGTAGCATGTCCTTTAGTATCATCTCCTCTTCCGATAACAACGCCATTTCATCAGCAAATCTTATGCAATTTATTCTTCTTCCTCCTACTATCACTCCTTCCATGTTGTGAAAACAGTTCTTCACTAAATCCTCCAAGTAGACGTTCAACAGTGTAGGTGATAAAGGCATCCTTGACGTACTCCTCCTCCTATTTCGCTTCCTTCTGACATTTTTTCTCCTATCCTGACTTTGACCCGTTGTTTCATATAAAAATTACTGAACAGCGTTCTGTGTTTCAAATCCACAACAATTTTGTTTATGATCGTCATCAGTTTATTCCAATCAGTTTTCTTTACAGACAACATCTCCCACTTGTCACTGGAAGTGATCGTACGTTGATCAAAATCCCACTCACTCCATTTGAGATAACGTTAAAGTTACAGGTCGATACAGAGTGCGTATGGTAGGAAATGTTTTTACTCCAAAATAGCAAGAAATTGTATAACATTACGTGCAGCGTCTTTGAATCGAAGGTAGCGACTAGTGGTAAGCAATCTGTCTCTAATGCGAGGCAAGAGCATGAGGTCAGGCATGAGTGATCTATGTCACAGGCTCAACAGTAATCCATCAAGAGTCACACAACTACTTATTCAAAACCCGAAGCTTACTAAACCCCTTCGAAAGCTCGATATATCAATGTGTCACTATTCATAGCAGCGGTTGCATGGCTAAAGAAACCATTAAAGTTCAGAATATCATAATAAACAGTGCCATATTCATAACACTTTATCGCTGTATGATTTAAGTGGTAAATTAAATATTGTATCCAATGAATTCATTTCGACCAGTTTTTCTATTAAACACTTTTTATAGTGAAAACAAGTAGGCCTATAATGTCATACTTAATTAAAGTTAAATTTAACGTTATGAAAGTAAAGTACATTATACCTATGCGCTAATGAGAAGTTCTTTACCTAACCTGGAAAAAGTTCAAGTATCTCAAAAGAAATTTGTATTTATTCAACATAATCATATCATAACTGTAAGGTAAAGTACCCAAATAAGAGACACTCTTTTTTAACTGCTTATAAATGAGGACGAGAATAGACATTTTTAATCTGAATGAGTGGAATACATACAGCATTTCATCTATTTTTAGAATTGACATTACAAATTTTAGTCAGTTTCTATTATTATTTTAAATTATAAAAAGAATTAAAACTGGGAAATACTGATGTTTTGAAAAGGGGTTCCAAATAAGAGATACTTGTGTTATTTAAGTTTATTTTTGAACATGGACAAAAATTAATATCATTTGACTGAAAATTGAAGCAATATATAACATTGTGAAGTTATGTAGATACTTTAATAAACAGGTTAATAGGCTATGTGGTATAACTTTAATAGAACAATAGAAAAATTGGTAAGAAAATTAAATTTCACAATACTATAATATTGTACAACATATAAAATATGGACATTGCGATAGTTGTTTTCTTTACAGTCCGACACGGTTTAATAAACTAGTGTGAGAAATGAAGCTTTGCCAATTTAAGGGTTAAAGAAAGTGCCGTACTGCCGCGGTCCCGAGACGAAACATGTTGTGCAAAACAGAAGTACTCATTATGCGGCCCGCGGGCCACATGGGGCTCTAGCAATAATTTATTGCGACTCTTGAACTAACATTACGTAGTATTACTATTATTTTATTTTTTTCACTCCTCAATATTATCCATTCCCTCCCACCGAACATCCTCATATTCATCTTCTTTCACTGTGGCTGTTCCTCGACTTTGGAATTCCATACCGAATAATGTCAGGGACTGTCAGACATCAAATCAATTTAAGAATAGGCTAACGAGATATTTTTCTAACAATTATTGTCAACAATAATAGCTGTTTCAGGTTTCTCAATGTTTAATGGTTATATATATATCACAGATAAATATCTAAATTATCTCATTATTATTATTATTATTACTATTATTATTACTATTATTATTATTACTATTATTATTATTATCATTATTATTATAACTATTTCTTACCAGTGTTTATTATTGTCACACTAACATTAATTATCCAATTTTCATTATTTACTTTAATGTTGTTTTATGATCTAGATATTAATGTAATAACTATGTAAGCAAATGTATTTAATTAGAATTAGAGTCTGGCTGGGCGGAAGAGAAGGCCTACTGGCCTTAGCTTTGCCAGATTAAATAAATAAATAAATTATTATTATTATTATTATTATTATTATTATTATTATATTATATTATTTTAATATTTCAATCGTGAAATTGGATAGAACGTTTGTTACCCCTGTATCGTTATCACCAGCGACGTAAGTGTTCACCAATGATATCCATTTATTTCGTTGCTATATACACGCACACACACACACACACACACACACACAAGCGCTAAGTATGGTTATTGAAAATAGAATACATACGTACTTACGTACGTGCCTGCATACTTTTCATTCTTTAAGATATTGCAACAAAAAGGTTTAATATAATTTTCTTCGTTTTTCATCCTTTTCGAGATAAAAATTCTTTTATAGGCCTATGAAACATTTTATAGCGTGTTTTGGGAAAGTCATTGATTTAATTTCCTACATGTTCAATCAATTTAAGTGAACAGTGTATTAGGATAATAAATGTTTGAAAGAATTTTAATTTTATCCTTTAAATTTACATAAATTTGATCCGAACAAATCTAACATTTTAAAATTCGTTTGCAGAACGAAAAGTTACATTGTTTACATTGTTCGTATCAAATTTCTGCATATTTAAAGGACAAAACAAAAATTATTTTATCATAGTCCACTGCTCTCTTAATTTCACTGAACGTTTTGGGAATTCAATGGCTTTCCCAAAACACGCAATGAATTATTTCATATAAAAGAATTTTTATCTCGAAAAGAAAGCAAAAACGAGAAAAATTGTATTAAACCTTTTGGTTTGAAATATTTCAAAGAATAACTCTCTGAAATTAATGACATTACTTACGGTTCACCTTGTATGTAAATAGAGGCAATAATATTATTACACTTTGTGTTGAACTGTTTGTTGTATATCAGTTTTTCTGCTCTGGAACAATTCCTTGCATAAGCTTATTCTGCAGTTTTTCAACGCTATTTTTTGAGACTTAGGTGGTTAATGTACCCGCGTCCTCAATTGTTACGTGATTTTCCTGTTTATTCTGAATAGGCAAATGAGTTGTATCTGCATGAGACTGATAAATACATGAAGATATACTCGGCTGCAGTCAGTGATTATCATTCGCATTTTATTGGAAAGCGAGTCTCTTTGTTAGATGGTTTGCGGACCCAGAGATAAGAACCGCGCTAACAAAGCAGAAAATTACATTCATGCAACATGGAGAGATAAACAAATGTTTCTGTGATGACATTTATAATTTTGGTTCAGTAAACATGTATACCAATATTACAAATATTTTAATTTACAGATTGTTTGTCAACGAGAGCTTCCTTTGTTCATCATTTTAGTGTCTTCATATCCTACTGAGTGAGTGTTTTCTAGTCCATAAGCACTTAATGTGCAAGAAATGAGTTGACCTAAACAAGGAAACTTTTCGGAACTTATTGTTTAAAGATTTTTTTTAAACGTTTGTACCTATGTAACTACTGTTAGAAGAAGATAGCCTAAAAAATCCAGCCATCAGTACCTTCTATAAGAACAGAAAATTGGTTTAAAATGTTTCTGTCTTCTAATATCTGAATAACATTTCTACTGTTTGCTACTTACGTCAAATTTCACGCTACATAATAGGCCGATTTCTGTTGCTTTTAAGGGGTTTGGTACAGCTTACAGCAGTAAAATTTGTGGAAATATTCAACATTTTTTTCCTCCATTACTGTATCTTGTACAAAATATATTCAAAATTCAAAACGGTGGCAGTTCACTGTCCAGCGATGAAGTATTTCCCTCATAACTCGTAAACTTGTTAACTTTTTCATGTTCTCTCTCTTTTATTTTATTGCTGAAACTCATGTTTACAAAATCATGCTCTTTCAACTACATTCCTTAATAAATAATACTTTTTTATTTTGTGTTAGAAGAAAATATTGATATTTGACCATTTGTAAAATGAATTTATTTTTTATCAGACAATCTATCAAAAGTAGAGAAGTGATTTTGCATCATATTGTAGATATGACATGCATAAACACACACAAAAAATGTCATCATAGAATGTTGAATACTTTTTGAATTATGAGGGAAACGCTTCATCACTGCATAGTGAAGTTTGAATTTTGAAAAAATAAATAAATACATTTTAAAAACGTATGTTTATCATATAGCAGAAGGACAATGTTTTACACATACTAATTTTCATTATTGTACAAGATACAGTAATGGAGGAAAAAATTTTTGAATATTTCCAAAATTTTACTCCTTTAAGCTGTACCTAACCCCTTAAGCCATTATAACTGCTATAAAGTATAATAAAGTTACCAAAATAAAAATTACTTACTCTATAATACAAACTAATTTCTGTGGCTTGTAACTTAAAATTGTTATAAAATATAATGAAGTTGCCGAAATAAAAATTGAACCGAATGCAAGTGCAGTTTAAAATATGACTGCTCTTATTTGGTGGTGTCATAGAGTCCCGAATTCAGAGGGATTAGAGAACTAATAATAATAATAATAATAATAATAATAATAATAATAATAATAATAATAGTTAGTGCCTCGAAGACCGATCATCGTTCGGTAAAGGGCGTTGAGAGTATAAAAATGTTAAGTTATGCTATGTTATTTTCGAAGATTGTAATACTAAGTCAAAATCATCGAGATTAATAATGTTGAAACGAATCAGAGACAAATTGATTAAGAATCAAAATTAAATATGGATGATAAATTTTTTTTTTGTTTGCATTATACAGTAGTTAGAACTTTTGAAACAAAATGTTATTCTTTTCTCAACATAAAACACGAAACAGACGAAATATAATAGCTATAAATTGGACAGAGCGTCTATGCATCCTTGAAATCCGGAATATGATGCGCTACATCGGCAGAGATAGACTAATAGTGGGTCCAATTTTTTTCGACGTAACACTGAACACTGCACAGTTTTGACGTATTTTCATGGAATTCGTTGGGCAGCTGGATTCTATTGAGCTGCGTCAAGGTTACTTTCAACTTGACACGAGTCACATGAGTCGATGACGCTGATTCAAAGTTTCTTTGGCGACCACATCATCCTCAGGAACTTGTGGCCACCGTGATCACCGGATTTGACCATAACAGGTCTTGTCTTGTGCGTTAATTGATTAGAGGAATCTACGCTACACTCCCTTTGAACGATCCTCTCATTTGGAACAACTCTATTAATATTTAAGAGGACTGGGATCACTTTGACGATATTTGGACGTCGATATTTGGGTGACAACATTTGAAACGACGAAGTTTGAAAAGATGACGACAATTGGAGCTACATTTTTTGTAACGACTCTGATAACATTTTGGACGACTCTGGCGATATTTGGTACAACGATGATAATAAGAACCAAAATTGGTGGTGTTAGTGATGTGAATACGCACTCTAAAGATTTTGATTCTTCGTTGACCTGTACGTTTGTACACCCCACTGTCAGCTGGTCGTAAGTGAGATGAAGCAAAGCGATACAGCAACAGGTCCCGATCCTCTATCGCTGCAGAGAGTTGGCAAATTGCGGATACCTACAACGCCGCTCACCAAAGAAAAAAGAATTATTAAATAAAGAATTACGTGTGAGGTTCAGTTCTTTCAGACTGGGTGGATTGTAAAATAGTGTCCTTTAGCCATATACTGAAATATGAAGTACCGGTCCAAAGTTTCTTAACTAAGTACTGATTCTCTCCTGTGAGAAGCGCAACTCGTAACCGCGGAAGATTACTCTGTTGAGTTCATTTTCCAGTTCTGTAACTGAAGGAAAGTTGTAGCTTCTGGTTAAATCTGACTAAATCGGTCTGTGTTAGTAGTAAAAGGGTTTAAATTACCGCTTTTAAGCGTGGAAGTAGCCTATTTAAGTGGAGTTTCCGGTAACGTACAGGAATTGTGGGGTAATTTTTCTTGAAGAATGAGGAACATGCATGAATGTTATTTTTTCGTCGAAATTTGACACTCTTCTGTGGGAAATGTGGGTAATTTTATATGCATTCTAAAACCTGATAGGATATGTAGATAGAAATTCGAATAAAGTGCTATTAAATTTCAAAATTATGAAAGTGAGTCGAAGAAATATTATCTCTTGTGTGTTGTGTGAATGACGCATTTTAGGCCTACTAAGCATATATTTTTTACTTCATACTGTATGTACTGGCATTTTAGAGCTTGATTTGAACGTCTGCAATAGATTAATATATAATATATAATAATAATAATAATAATAATAATAATAATAATAATAATAATAATAATAATAATAATAATATTAATAACAGGGTTTGAGTTGAAAATAAATAATTGTCGCAAAAATGACAAATGAAAAATCATATTGTGCAAATTGCGAAAAACTTATGCAATATTATAAATAATTGTACAGAAATATAAAATTAATAAAGTATGCAGAAACAAAAAGTTATGTAATTTGTTCCTTAGAGTTCCATTACTATGAATCCATGTTATCACACTCTAGTATAGGTACTGTATCTAGACGTATATATACTTATGTAAGTAAATCATTAGACGTAGGTCTGTTTAGACTCAATTACTGCTGAACTTACATCTAACTAAAATACGCTATTCTGTGGGTACTGTATAATAATAACAATAATCCGTGGCGCTACAGCCCATGAAGAGCCAAGACCTACCAGCCGGCTGCTGGCCTCACTGCCACATGCCGAAGCAGAGGTGGACGATCATCCAACCAGAATGGAGGTATCATGTGGTTAGCACGATGAGCCCCCCAGCCGTTATAGCTGGTTTGCGTAACCGGATTTCGCTATCTATCGTAGCTCGCCAAGTGTATCACGATGCTGGGTGGGCACCGGTCCCATACACTGGCCGAAATTTCATGAGAAAATTTCTTCCTCCATGAGGACTCGAACCAGAGCGCATTCCGTAACGCGAGTCCTAGGCAGGATGCCTTAGACCACGACGCCACGGCGCGGGACCTATGGATACTCTAACCACTAAAATTCTTTACTAGTAGGCCCTTCAAGTTTTATTGTTAGTTGAGTGCTAACTCTTTTTATTGAAAGGCGGTTTATAATTCCAGTTTTTACAAGATTCATGCAACTAAATCTTCTCTCACAATTTACAGTATGTGATGGAATTATTATAATAAATCAATTAGAAGAAATTGTTCATTTAACTTACATGAATTGCATCAACTCTTTGAAATTCATTCCTGAACATCTATTGCTTAATACCTTCTTGAACATTGCCCATGCCATTAGCATTTCATTTAAATTCAGATTAATTCAAACATATCTCTGATTTCATTTTCTCCATTGCCATCTTCGTTTCTGAAGTTCAACGTGGTTGTCGCATTTTTTGCACATTTATATTGAAAGTTTGTTGCATTTTTAGAAGTCGAGTAGCAAAATGCGACAAATGCGATTGTGACTGAATAATAATAATAATAATAATAATAATAATAATAATAATAATAATAATAATATCAACACGGGTGAGACCCCCTGACCTTTCAGGCTCTTGGACATCTGATGAAGGATGAGTGAAACAGAGAAAAATTCTCTCCGGCACTGGGATTTGAACCCGGGTTTGAGCTCCACGTGCTAATGCTCTATCCACTAAGCCACACTGGATTCCCATTCCCATGTCGGATTGAATCCTCTCAGTTTAAGTTCCACCTCTTGGGTTCCCTCTAGTGGCCTACCCTCATGCCCTACGTCATAGATGTATGTCAGTGGCACAATGTCCATACATGTGCAGAAATGCACTCGTTATGAGTGACTAAGTGGCAGGGATCCGACGGAGTAAGCCCATCTTAAATCACTAAGTGATTATTTTTCGCATATCATATATTATTACGATGTACCGAAGTACTTATGATATTTCCGTGCAGAAATTCTGCTTCATCATATGATGAAGGATGAGTGGAACAGAGAAAAATGCTCTCCGGCACCGGAATTTGAACCCGGGTTTTCAGCTCTACGTGCTATCTTGGACATATGCCACTCCAACCACCCTTAGATACGCACCTATGTATGGACCTACTTCTAGAGGGAAATACAGTAAATATTTAAATAAGTATCATACCATATCATACTGATTATTAGACATCGGATTCTAGGCCAAATGCCTATTTTGTTTCTTTAGGAGAAAAGTAAAAATAATTATTAATATTTGTGTTTCATGGAAATTGAAAGGTATTCAAAGAGTTTTATAGTGCCCTAAAATGCCCTAAAACGGTTATTAGAGCCTAATTTGTTAATATTCGCCTAAAAATGCCTAACTCACTGTAAAGTTTCGCATTTTACTCTTACTTTTTATAATTTATACATGCATTCACTGCGAAATTTAAGGCATTTAAAAAGTGGAAAGTTTGCTTCACACCGGCCATGAAACCATTGATAAAGGAAACAAAATGTTTTGAATCTCACGACACTCGCAATAGATTTCACCGAATTTAACATGTTTGGAGGCATAAATGCCGACAAAGAACCAACCTTAGTTTTGAAGCAGGCAACAATCACAACATGTGCTGCTACCGATTCAGAGATATACTATACTATAAAAATGACTGTTTTCGGTCTGAAACCGATTAGCTGTACTGCCCTTCAGAGTGTCATAAAATCACAATTTTTGGAGAAAGAGTGTTTTTGAAATATCTATGAAAAGTCGTAAAACTGCGAATTAGTAGGGTAAACCGTTACAAAATATTTAAAAGAATGGCCCTCCTAGTGTTAACACTACCAGGAAATGCAACAATAAGTGGAACTTTGTATTTTTGTCCAATTGAATCTCAATAACAACGGTTCATTTGAATGCTCGTTAACAGTTGCTCTTTCCCTCACCTTATTTGTGTTGAGAAGTTTTGAGCGGTAGGACGTTTTCCTGTGAAGTTTAACGCGATAATGCCGAAAAATATAAGTGCAAAATCTACATTGATCCGGCAATGGCTAACAGAATATTCAGAATTCACTTATGATGGAAAAATAATATTCTGCAAGATTTGTAGCAAACAGGTATGTAACAATAGTTGAAATATATAAATTCTATTAATTTTAATGAGTAGGCCTATAATATTTATACACTGACTGAGCTATCCTGAGGTATAATTCTTTTTAAGACCACTATACTTTAACCTTTTAAATTCCGATAGTTAAAGTATTTGCAGGTCATTAAAATTTTGATTGTTCGAACCCACTAACTTTGTGATAGAAATACGGCAATACAACAATTAGGATTTTATTTTAATTCAGTTTACTTTACATTTTTAGATTTCGCAAGAAAAGAAGTGCCACCTAAAGCAGCATGTGCAAGGAGCGGCTCATAAGGCTAAAGCTCAGCAGAAAAATCAACTGCAACAAACTTTACTAACACAGCCTACTTCATCCAATCTCAACAGCAATTTCTATGCTGATTTAACCAGAGCGTTTGTTGCTGCTAACATTCCCTGGAATGCAATTGAAAATTCGGTTTTAAGACAGTTTTTACAAAAATACTGCAAACAAAATATCCCATCTGAGTCGACCCTAAGAAAAAATTACTTAGACAGAATAAACAATGAAACTTTAGCTTCCATTCGGGAGGATATAGGTGATTCTTACATATGGGTCTCTGTGGATGAAACCTCAGATCCTATGAATAGGTATATAGCAAATATGGTAGTAGGAAAACTTAGTCCTGATGGACCTTCGATTCCACACCTCGTATGTGTTAAAGAACTTTCGAAATTGAATAGCCAAGCCATTGCTTATTTTGTAAATAAAGGCCTACAGTCTTTACACTCGGGTAATATAGACGATTCCTACAGTCTTTACACTCGGGTAATATAGACGATTCTCTAAAGTTCTGTTGTTTTGTACTGATGCTGCCTCATACATGGTTGCTGCAGCTCCACTTCTTAAAACATTTTATCCTAACCTCACGCATGTAACCTGTCTAGCACATGGCCTTCACAGGGTTTCTGAAACAATCCGGAATGAATTTCCTCTTGTCAATTCGTTTATTTCTAACACAAAAAAATGTTTTTGTAAAGCCCCATCCAGGATTTCAATATTCAGAGAGAACTTTCCAGATATCCCACTCCCATCTCAGCCGGTTGTTACACGATGGGGAACCTGGATTCAGTCAGTGGTGTATTATTCTAAGTATTTTAAAGAAGTGGTCACAGTTATTGATAAATTACTGAAACTGATAGTGCAGCGTGTGTGAAAGCAGTGAAAGATTGTCTGAATGACTCACGACTGAAAAACGATATTGCCTACATAACATCAAACTTTTCTTTCATACCTGCAAGCATTGAACAATTAGAACGTGAAAAACAATCTCTTTGTAGCCAAATAGCAATAGTAAAGGAAGCTCAAGTGAACATACATTCTGCTTTGGGCGAAACTGGGAAAACAGTTAAAAATAAGTGGGACAACGTATTAAATAAGAATGTAGGATTTTCATTGTTGGAAAAAGTATCAAGAGTGATATCGGGGGAAAGTGTAAATGTTCCAGTAAGTATTGATGTTTCTATTGTACCTAATTTAAAATTTGCGCCTCTCACATCAGTTTCGGTTGAAAGAAGTTTTTCTGCTTTCAAAATGATTCTCTGTGACAAAAGGCAAAGGTTAACTGTGGAGAATTTAGAAAAAATTCTGGTGGTGTACTGTGCAGATAATTATAATAAAGTCTGAGCATGGAACTGAATTTCAATAACTTAAAATGAGTAATCTTGATATCAATAATCATAATTTCATTAGTTTCAATATATTAAATTTGTGCAGCTCTGTTTATAAATATAATATAGTATTCTTTTTTAATGTTTAAACATACTTTTTTGTACGTATTTTAGTGTATAACTAAAAATTTCAGTGAAAGAAATAAGTATGATACCTTGATGTGCCTAAAATGCCTATTTTCATTAAAATAGAGCCTAATTTTACAAATTTTGAGCTTATTTTAGGCGCCTAAAACTGCAATTTTTAGTGCCTAAAAATCCGATGTCTACTGATTATCTTGTCTTGGATTCTCGAATTTTTGCTGATATTCTCGTTTATGAAAAATATCCTAAATCTTTGGCGCGACAGCCTATAAAAGAGCGGAGGTTTAACAGCTGACTGCTGGCTTGAGTCCACATGCTTCAGCAGAAGTGGACGATCATTCAACCAGTACGGGAGTAACGTATGTTCACGATTATCCACCCAGATATTATAGTTACTACCACATATAAATTTAAATATGTATTATCAGATTACCCCTTCCTGAATCCGTCATCAAACATCGCTTTAAAGTCCTCTATCCATTCTTTTATCGTCGCCGTCAAAAATGACAATTTGTTGCTAGTCTGTGACAGTTGAAGTCTGAAGACAGCACCAGTTCGAAGAACCCCACATTTAGCTAGAAAATCGCTACTTAGACAACGCTGATCATTCTTCAACAGCTGAGTAATGTAGCTTTCAAGTTGATGATGTCACATGTTACAAGTCTCTAATTTGTGATAAATAAGGCATCAGGGCGCAGCTGTGGCTTTCAATGTGATCTGCTCTTAACAATTGTTGCTCTACACAAGAAGCATTGTTGATAGACTTGGCGTCAACATCGGCGGAACTCATTGAAATCGATATGGAAGTAGCTACGTGGAAAGCGTAAAGTGTTTTTAATAGCAACCACTTGCTTAACAATAGCTTTAAAAGCGTGCAGCAACGACGTAAGTCAGAAAATCTATATGGATGTGAGCTAAACTGAACCTAAGGAAATAAGTGGCAGCAATAACGTGGAACAATATGTGACATTAGATGTTTGTGAGAAACGAGTGTAAAAGAAATGAATATCACAAAAACAAAGCCATACTTATCATTAAACTGGTCTTTAAGTGTTTCAAAATAATAATAAAATAACTGATCACTAGAATGAAAGGAGCAGATTTTCCGTCTTTGGATGCTAATTACTCAATAATTGTGGCGCATTTGTAGGAACATGTTTTAAGTTGAAAGAATAAAGACAGGTCGATCCAAAAATGATGTTCATTTCGTTTCTAAAATGAAATTCATTGATTAAACTATAACCCAAAGCATGTAGCCTAATATTTTTCGTAATTTTACAGACATTGAACCGTTTGCTAGGGCTAAATTGCAAACGATGGATCAAGACATATTCTATTACGAGTGAAGGACATTAATAAATGCGATCTTTACAAAAACGCAATCCGTTTTGATGCTTCTCTTACGGTTTAGGAGTTAGGACCATTTTTGTTTGGCTTACGCAACTGCAGTGCTAATAGCATGACGCAGTAACATTAACAACCACAGGGGTGTGATGTTATGATCCGTCCCAGGGTTCTGTAGAGTGACTTGGCGCATATGGGGGCGGAGACTGTGTCGGGTGTATTGCGGGCAGCATCAGCTCGAGGCCGCTAAGGGGTAAGATGTTCGTGGTAGAGAGTTCAGATAGAAAAGATCCCCTCCCTGCAAGCGATTGGTAGCTTTGTTTAACCAATGCCTTCCCCCATAGCGGTTATTGGCCCTAGCCCTCCCACATACCACTTGCGCAGAGGTCTTATTTTGTCTTTCTACTCCACAGATTCCTGGGACGGACCGTAGTATTGTCCACACCTGTGGAGTAACGGTCAGCGCGTCTGGCTGCGAAACCAGGTGGCCCGGGTTCGGATCCCGGTCGGGGCAAGTTACCTGGTTGAGGTTTTTCCGGGGTTTTCCCTTAACTCAATACGAGCAAATGCTGGGTAACTTTCGGTGCTGGACCCCGGACTCATTTCACCGGCATTATCACCTTCATCTCATTCAGACGCTAAATAACCTAGATGTTGATACAGCGTCGTAAAATAACCCAATAAAATAAAATAAACCATAGTATTAGCAGTTAATTATTCATCCTGGTAGAGATAAGACCATCAAGCCTTCTCTCCCCCTTTACCAGAGGATTACAACTACAATATCAGGAATACAACTAAAGTTATAATTACAATTAATATTAAATTTACAATTACAATAAAAATAAAAGTACAAAAATATCACCTGATTAATAAAGGCTAAACAATTTATTGTAGAAGTTAAGAACAAAGAAATATTTTTTTACTGAAGTACAAATTAAACCTAGGCTAATAAAATCATATAGTGAGAAGTTACCGGATACTGAAATACTTCGTGCTATAAAAAGAGAATATTTACAAGAAACCATGTCTGAACAGTCTCACTGACTAACCAGGTGCCTATAGTGCGTCACAGGAATCTGTGGAAGACGAAACAAGACCTCTGCGCAACAGCTAAGTGGGAGGAATAGGGCCAATGACTGTTCTGGGGGGAGGCATTGCTTGAACGAAGCGAGCAATCGTATGCAGGAGGGGATAATTTCTATCTGAACTCTACTCTACCTTCTACCACGAGCATCTTACCCCTTAGCGGACTCGAGATGATGCTGCCCGTAATACACTCTGGCACAGATAGGTTCCGCCCCCAATATGCGCGAAGTTACTTCACAGATTTCTGGGACGGACCATAAGTTTGCGCTTGAATTCCATTTTATTTCGACAGTCCCTAATGCCAGAAGGTAGAGAATTTCAGAGTTTTGGCAAAGCTACTGTGAAAGAGGATGAGCATGAGGAGGTGCAATGGGATGGTATTGTTAGTAATGTTTCATGGTGAGAGCGTGTGTTGATGTTATGGTGGGAAGAAAGGTAAGTGAAGCGAGATAACAGGTACGAAGGAATAGAAGAGTTTAAGATTTCGAAGAAAAGGAGAAATAAATGTAATTTTTTCTTTTGTCTAGTTTAAGCCAACCTATCGCTTCCAGGGATGGGGTAATATGATCATATTTGCGAACATTGCTTATGAGCACGTTGAAGTTTCGTTTTCTTGTCGCTAGAAAGGTCAGTCAGTAAAATGTCGGCATAGTCAAGTTTGGGCATTACAAGCAACTGCACAAAGGACTTTTTTAAACAAGAGGGAAGATGGACATTTATCCTTTTTAGCACATAGATAATAGAGTTGCTATACATTTCTGCAGGTTTATGTGATTTCCATATCCCAGTTGAGATTATTATCCATGTGAATGCCAAGATTTTTTATTGAAGAACTGAAAGGAATATGCACTGTACTTACTTTAGCGGGAGATATGTAAAGTTATTTTACAGCGTCGGTTTGCCGTTTTTGTCATGCACAGATAAACGTACCTACAGGAAAATTCACGCAAAATACAGTACATCAGTCTTTATCGGTTCAATTTTATTGCTCAGGTAACGTTGTTCCTTATTTATTTTTTATCTTATTTAGAATAATATTATCGTTTACACTTCATTGTTGTTGTTATTATTATTATTATTATTATTATTATTATTATTATTATTATTATTATTATTATTATTATTATCCAGATATTTGATTACGTAAATGGTAAAAAAAAGTCAAAATATGCAGGGCATCACAATGTTGCATAACTTGGCGTAGAATTACGTGTAGGTGAATAAGGCAATTTTTTTTTGTTCCGGGGTTTTACCTCAACCATTAAGAGAAAATGCTGGGAAACTTTCGACGCTGGGCCCTGGACTTATTTCATTGGCATTATCGCTTTCATATCATTCAGACGCTAGATAATCATAGCAGTTGGAAAAGCGTCGTAAAATAACCAATTAAAAAAACAAATAAAAAGAGAGCAAGGGATATACAAAATAAATTGCCATTTATCATTTTTAGTATCAGCTTTCTGATTACGCATGAGTAGTTCCTGTGCGTCACATTAAATGGGAATTATTTTTATAGACATCCCAATGTCTTGAATTAAGGCTGATTCACAATAAACCGAGAACGGAAACGGCAACGAGAACGAGAACGAGAACGGAAATAATGTTAAAAAGTGTATTTAAATGTGAGCGTTCACAATAGTTAATTGTGAATCCTCGCATTTAAATACATTTATTTTAACAATATTTCCGTTCTCGTTCTCGTTGCCGTTTCCGTTCTCGGTTTATTGTGAATCAGTCTTTACTCTCTTTATACCTTATGTTGAAGAAGGGATGTTATAACATTTGCAATAATTGCGATCATCTAACAATGTTTGGGAATAAATTTGCATTTTGAGGGAATGTAAAACGAATACTTTCATCATCTCGGGACACCAGCGTTATTTTATTTATTTCTTCATGTAACCACTACAGGTTGCCATTGACAAAGAGTACCTTGACACAATAAATACAGAGTAAATGCCTTGAGGCTTAATGAAACATTGTTGTTACAGTAAAAAATAACAATTTGAAATAGATTGAAACACATAATAATATACGAAGTAACGTGAAGAGGATGTGAATTAAAATCATGGTCCATACGTATGATGCCTGAAAGTAGCTATTGATCCTTTGAGTGTTTCAATTGTTAGATGTTTTAAAATATCTTTATGCACGCCAAAAGATTTACAGAAGTCGACTAGGAACCGGGGTATGGTCCCAAGGGCTCCTATCATTAGTCCCGTAATGACGATGGATTTCAGATGGTATTTGTCCTTATAAAAATTGACTGAGGCCACCGGTGTAGCTCAGTCGGCTAAGGCGCTTGCCTGCCGATCCAGGGTTGCGCTCGGGCGCGAGTTCGATTCCCGCTTGGGCTGATTACCTGGTTGGATTTTTGCCGAGGTTTTCCCCAACTGTAAAGCAAATGTCCGGTAATCTATGACGAATCCTCGACCTCATCTCGCTATCACCAATTTCATCGACGCTAAATAACCTCGTAGTTGATACAGCGTCGTTAAATAACCAAGTAAAAAAATTGATTGAAGGTTCATATAATTTATATTCCTTTTTTCCTCGTGTACTTTTTCTGTCTGATGTTCATGCGATTCGAATCTCACAGTAGGGTCTATGATGTAACCTTCAAGAGAGGGAGGTTAATGCAGTTCCATTATTCTCTTTGTCTCTTTAAAGAAGCTTCTAGTACATGACTCAAATAACTTCAAAAATCTTATTTCTTTGAAATTCCTTGTATTTAAAAGTTACATTTAGTTATGAATAGGGCTAGGATTTTGATGACCTATAAATCATGAAAAAATGTCCTAAAAACAATGCATTTATGAACTAAAAATCTTAAAAAAAATGCCCTTAAAATGCTCTAAAAATTGATCTTACATAATTGGATTAGTAGGAATATTAATATTTAGACTTGCAATCAAATTAAATTCTAATACCAACATTCAAGTTCATTTAATTTTACATAATTTTTCTAAGTAGTATACTTTAATTAATTATTTTACCTGATGTAGTTCCATATAGTCCACCACAAGGCCACTCTTATCCGGAACTAGCAGGTATAGAGGAGTCTATATTGAAGGGGTGGTTGGACTGATCCATTACGTAGGGGTGTACTAGGTTAAAATGACAATATTTGTGTAGAAAAACGATTAAAATAATATACAAAATAATGAATATTAATTGAAAAAATACGTAGAGAACATATCAAAGGAAATAAATAATATTTTACATTAATAATAGGGATTTATGGCGAAAATTAAATGAAAATACCCCAAAAAATGACCTAATAAAACAAAAAATGCTCTTATGAGTTGTAAGAGCTAAAAAAAAAACAAAAAATGCTCTAACAAATATGTTTTAAAACACTTTGTTTATCACATAACATGCTTATACATACTAAAGCAGCAATGTTTCTGGCTTACTAGAAAAAAGATGCAATTTCATCAAAATCCTAGCCCTTGTTATGAATTATAAGCTGAGCATTATGTTTCCTTTAATTTCATATCTCGTTTGCGATACTAACTTGTTCAGCATCGTCGCTGTGCCTCCAAAATCCGTTATGTGCATTTAAACAGATGTTTAGAAGAAAGAAAAAAACATTATAACTTTTAATTCCCTTGATTTTCAAAGTTACTTTCGGTATAATTTCAATCATTGCATTAAATATGATTAAATTCTACAGAAAGAAGCTTTGAAAATCGAGGGAATTAAAAGTGATAATTTCTTCTTTCTCCTGAAAAATCTGTTTAAATGCACATAGCGGATTTGGAGGCACAGCGACGTTATGTACTTTCGGTTGTACATCGACTGCCCCGAATCTCTGCTGTTGGAAGGTGTCAGAGGCTCTACATTAGCATGACGAACTTTCATCGAAATCCGTTTAGTGGTGAAGGACAGGGATGAGATTCCAATACGCCGCGCCTCTCGTTTCTGCACGCATATCCGTTACACGCGGTTGGAGGGATCGAGTTGTTCACTAGATGTACCTTTTTCAGATTTTCCCGATCCGCTAGACTTGTTGAGCAAGCATAAAAGAATTGGGAATGCTCAAGATGTGAGTTTTGCGTTGTTCATAGTAAAAATAGCAACCTGTGAACATCATTATCATTATCATAATCTTGTTTTTTTTATTACTTCACATAGTGGAGTCCTGTATTCGGTGTCGCAGTCCAGAAGATGTGTCTTTATTTGAAATCTCTCTGCTTCAATAATAGGACAGTCAAATAGAAGGTGTTTCACACTGTGAAGGTCTTCGCGGCAGGAGCATGTAGAGTCGATGTCTGCTGGAATGTTGAATCTGTCGAAGTAAGTACCAAATTTCCCATGTCCGGAAAGAAACTGCGTTGTTACGAAAGTAGGTTTGAAGTGATGGCTTTTGAGTCGGTCGTGGATTGTGTTCTTAAGGAGGGTGTATAGGTTTGAGGGTAAAAAATAGTCATTTTTCAATTTATTTTTGTATAGGCTATAAAAATTGGACACTCATCTTTATATCAGTGAATAAAGCTTTACTATACAGTATATACAATATTTTGGTGGAAATAACAACAAACGTGCTAGCGTGCGCTTATTTAGCTCTCCACACATAAGGTATATTTAACGCTCATTTCCCGAACTTGCATTTTTCAAAACTGTTTTTATGGTAACTTGGTAAGTTATTAAAGTAGAAGTAAAATGTTACATACAACTGTCTTTCATACTTGTGAACAAGATGAACTACAATTATTGCTGTAATATTTATAGTTTATTTTTAATTTTTTTTTTTTACCCAAAAACACTGTTCTAGCAGCACTTCTGGCGTCGCGTCGTTGGTAAGGCAGTTGATGAATTTTGATCCTGTGGATTCGAACCCAGTTTGGCCGAGACGGCGCACAGCTATATCTCACTCTTGCACTGTCAAGTGGAGCTTCCTTTTCGTGCGCCCTTGCAGCGCTCAGCGAATTTTAATGGCTGTGACTCAGTGAGTCTGAAGAGTACTCGAGACTCAGTTCGACTCGATAGGCGGTTAATAGATGTGCATTCATACGGACAGAGTTACTCTTGCAAGACCTCAAGTAGCAGCAGCTGCCTCACCGAATCCCTTCTGTCGTCATGCAATATGTATTAACAGCTAAATATCATTACCAATACTTGTAGGTCTCCGTAATAGCCAGACAAATTTAATAGTCACAAAGTCTGACATTTTGACGGTGGATTTTTTTCCATTTCGTAAATGTACACTAACAAACTTAAATTTCTCTGCATGGGACCGTGAAACTTTTGATAGATATATTTGCAGAGACATGAATTTAAGACTTTTTAGAAAGAAGAAAAAAACAAATAGAAAGGAAGGAATAAAGAAAGAAGAAAATGAAGGAAGAAGGAAGGAACGAAGGAAGAAGGAAGGAACGAAGGAAGAAGGAATGAAGGAAGAAGGAAAGGAAGAAAGAAGGAATGAAGGAAGAAGGAAATGAAGGAAGAAGGAAATGAAGAAAGAAGAAAATGAAGGAAGAAGCAAATGAAGCACGAAGGAAAGGAAGGAAGAAGGAAAGGAAGGAAGGAGAAAATGAAGGAAGAAGGAAATGAAGAAAGAAGGATGTTAAGGAAGAAGGAATTGAAAGAAGGAAATGAAGGAAGAAGGAAAGGAAGAAAGAAGGAAATGAAGGAAGAAGGAAATGAGAAAGAAGGAAATCAAGGAAGAAGGAAAGGAAGAAAGAAGGAAATGAAGGAAGAAGGAAATGAGAAAGAAGCAAATCAAGGAAGAAGGAAATGAAGAAAGAAGGAAATGAAGGAAGAAGGAAAGGAAGGAAGGAGGAAATGAAGGAAGAAGGAAATGAAGGAAGAAGGAAAGGAAGAAAGAAGGAAATGAAGGAAGAAGCAAATGAAGCACGAAGGAACGGAAGGAAGAAGGAAATGAAGAGAGAAAGAAATGAAGGAAGAAGGAAAGGAAGAAAGAAGAAATTAAGGAAAAGTAAATTAAGGAAGAAGGAAATTAAGATAGAAGGAAAGAAAGAAAGAAGAAAAGGAAGAAAGAAGGAAATGAAGGCAGAAGAAAATGAAGGAAGAAGGAAATAAGGAAAGGAGGAAATAAAGGATGAATGAAAACAGAGAGGAGGAAAGAAATAAAGGAATAGAGGAAGAAAGAAATAGAAGAAGAAAGCAAACAAATAATTCGTGTTAAATAAATTGAATGCCATAGATCCGTCTGTACCTATCTTAAGTTAGATGAACCTATTGTATTCAATTAATTTAATAAGGTTACAGCTTTTCGGACACACATGATGGCTTTTTAATAATTCGTGTGTGGCCCTATCCTAATTGTCAGCGTTTTTTTCCTGATCGATATAGTCTCATACCATATTTTGTTTGGTGTTAGTTTTCTTCTTATATGATTGTCTCCTGACCAGAACGTAGTATGAAATGGAAATATAAAAATTGAGTATTTATCCTATAAAGAAGGTAGAAATATATCTTGGAGCAACAATATTGCATATAGTGTGTTAGTTGGAAGATCTGAGTAAAAAAGACCTTTGGGAAGGCCGATACGTAGATGGGAGAATAATATTAAATGGATTTGAGGGAGATGAGATACGATGCTAGGGACTGGATTAATGTTACTCAGGGTAGGACCGATGGCCGGTTTAGACAGTCGTGAAATCGCGATCATGAATAGAACAGGTTGTAATTCCATGGATACTTCTTAATGGTTCTGAGTTTAGAGGGCCGTGAAATCGTGATCTTACAACCATTCCAAATTAAAATATTTATTTAATGTAAATTTTGTGCTATTATAAAAAAATACTCCATGATACATTCGCACAGTTATCTTTCTGGCCCCGTGTGTTTATTGTGAAACGAAGCTTCGCCTTCACCTCGTTTAATAAACGTTACACTCGTGCCAAAAATAACTTTTACGAACTTGTATCATGAATAACTATTACGTATAGGGGTTTCAACAGCAACTTTAAAATTGGTCTTATTTTCTATACAATGTTAGAAATTCTGGCACTGGCTTAGTGCATAAAAAATGCGATTTTTTCCATCACCGTGAAAACTGGTTTGTTTCTGGCTTTTCTGTTAGCCGTATTATCAGTAGACACTTTCCTGTAACTTGGCATGCAAGATCGCCAGATATTAATCCAACAGATTATTTATTTTGAGGCTTCCTGAAGTGAAGTGTAAAAAATTCCATGTCTTGGGTAATATGTCAATAGCAGAATTGTTAAGATTGTGTAGGAAATAAAAATATAAACAGTTAAAGGTAAATCTTAGTTCTAAAAATCCTTATTGAATGAAAATGTTCCCTTTCAACTATACCACACTGAAAAATCTAAACTTCTCGCTATTTCTGTTGCGTGCAAAAGTCCTGCAGCATACATTATCAATGTATTTGTGTGCTCGATACGAGATAGAGGCTTTATACGATTTGATGGAGTGAAAATAAACTACCATTGCAGAAATAATTACTACATAATTTGTGTTATCTGTGGACATAACAACGATCACACTTAGATTTTACCTCTGTTATTAATTGGTTAATTGCTTATTACTGCTAATATTGGAGCACTGATGTAATCCTTTTTAGGGTACATGATTGTTTTGACTACTCTTGTTTGACGATATGTGTGCATTATCGAACACTCTAATTAAATTGTTTGCGAATGAAATGAAAATCGTGATTATGACATCGACAAAATAGATACGGTCGGCCGTGTATTGATCCCGCACATCAACTACAATGATGCAACATACTGTAATCAGAGTAGAATTATGATAGCCAGCCTTGAAGTGTAATTATCAACAGCCAGTAAGATTTAACTGGCAGCCTTGATAACTCATTTGGCAGAGCATTGGCCTACAATAACTGCGGAGCCTGGTTCGATTCCTAATATTGCAGTTGTATTTGTGGTCGACTAGATTCAAATTTCTGAGAATTTTTCTCAGTTTCTCCCGTTTCTCTCCTCGTTCGATCATCACTCTGAATTTCAATACCATCTTTCTCCTTATTGTGTTAATACTCGTAAATTACCTACTTGTTAATGTTAATGCTCAAGTTGTAATCTGTGCTGATGATACTACTGTTCTGGCGCCCATGGAAATATTGATAACCTGAAATTTATAATAATTCAGGCTGCTTTGGATTGTTCTAAAAAGTATTTACTGCTAACGGATTCACTTTTAATTAAGATAAAACTCACAAAATAGTTTCACAAGTAAAATAGTAGGTGATTCGTCTGTTAAATTAGGTGGCATATATTTAGATTCTCATCTCTTCATGTGTAATATACTAGAAGTGAAGTTCTTGCGATCGCAAGCAAACATTCTCATGGGAGCAGAAAAAAAGTTAATTTTTTTCTTCCACCATGTTAATAATTTAAAAAGAAATGCTTATAGACATTTTGGCCACTCGAGTTCAATTACGAGGACCGCCCAGAAACTAATCTTCCCTGGGACCGTTTACAGAAAGGAAACACAATTTCATGGAAAGATTTATTGGAGCAGATATAACAATTGTTGGGCTATTTATATAAAAATGTGTTTGCATTTCGCACGTTTTGAAATCTGAAGAATCCAAAAATGGAAGAATAAGTACATAATGTAATTAAAAATAAAACAAAAACCTTTCCATTCTCTTAATAAATTAAATTCATAATTTTTTAATACTTTTTCAATTATATATATATATTTATATATAGATATCGGGTGTTTAAGAATTCAATCGAAAAACTTTACCTGGTTGTAGGAGGATTGCAGACAAACAATTTGAGCTAGGGAGCCCAAGGTCTCTGACAAAAAATATTCGAATTATCAGTTGTTCAATCTGTTTACATCTGATATGCATAATTCAGTATTAAAATTAAGTAGAAATATGAAATGTTATTGGTTGGTTTCGGACCTTATTAAGAACTGTTAAGAAATAATCGACTGTGTTTACAAAATTTAGCTTCTATAGTATCTGAAAAATTACCGGCAAATAATGAGACAATACGCCACTGCATTGCTTTTTTTTTCACCCTCATTCATTTTCGTTATTGCACCTATTTTACAATAGAAATATCGACAAGAAGGTGTGATATAGCGGATAACTTGTCAGATCTCAGGTTAAGAGGTAGTATGTTCAACTCTCGCCTTGGTAGTTTCTTTTTTAATTCCAATAACTCAATGAGTGGCGTACTGGCCGAAAAATATTTCACGTCATTACGTACAAGTTTGAGCCCGTAAGTCCTTAGCTTCCTTTCTCAAAATACTTATCTAGGACCCCCACAACCCCTCAAATTTCTCCGATTGAATTCTGAAACACCCGGTATATATAACGTGGAAGTGAAATAACCTTGCAGATTGAAAGCGACGATAGGGTACAATTAAATTAATTGGAAACCTGTATTAAATTGTGTGATTAAATGCACTGTTAATTAGAAAATTAAGTTGGAAGTTTCAGAAGTCTTGCAACATCGCCGCTAACATATGCTCTTTCTTCTCATAATACAGATGTAAGATGTTCAGTAGCTTGAAGTTAGAGGTTTTCAAATTAAATTTACACGAAAACCGTCCACGCTATTGAAATACTCCAGGGGCATAAATGATTTTTGTTAGATTTTCTATCGATATGGACAAAAATCACGATTCTACTCGCAATAATTATCGAATAAGAGGATGTTAAACATTTGAGAAAAAAAAAACAATTTTTTTTTTTTCCTGAGAAAACTATGAACTTTCAATCACTATGATATTACAGTCTTTTGTTACAGACGACATGAGCTATTCACTCTGAAAACCTGCAGAATTATTTCACTTCCACCCTATAAGCCCCTGTAGCTTTTGTATATACGCACAGTTTCTCTATAGAATTGAAAACAGCAGACTTCAGTGTTCCACACTTTTATCTCACATTGTATAGGCCTATTAGGTTATTCATCTCGGTAGACATTGTAACAATAGGCAAGTTTCTCAATACATGCTAACAAGAAGTGGTACGGTACATTTAATTGGTTTTATAGACGTAGCGCACATAAAATTTAGGGAAGTTTCTTCATAATAAAACAATTATTGATAAACTAGTATTCATGAAACTTAATCTCTAGTTATTTAATATTTCAGAAATTATTGTAAAAAATACTAAAGCTATTTTCTAATAGATAACTATCCTACAGCTTATATCCTATTTGGTTAGTAATGAAAATTAGATGCTGTAATAAGCTTCTTTTCCTTTGGACATAATTTTTAGCCCATTTTAATTAACTTGATTGTTCTTCCCTTGCTTTGACTCGTCGTTGATCCGGGCTGCATGACATGACACCCCTATATGGTGGCAAGAACCAAACATGTGGGGTGGATAATAGATCTGTTGTTTACTGCCGCAGTGTAATTAAACGAGTTGTCACATGAATTTTAATTACAATCACTTTCCACCACTACAGGGGGTTGTTAGGACGTCGAGCGGGGGGAAACTGTCAACGCAATTCCCATCCCCTACTTTTTTTTTCTTGTTCCCGCCCTTATTCGGTACCCCTATGCCTTTACTCATTTCTGGCATGGCTCTTAAAACTACCACGCTCCCCATCGCTGCACGGTTTTATTCGATAGGCTCCTGAATTTTGAACGGAAACGGAAGTTCACGTTTGTGAATACAAACACTATAAAAGTTCAGCAAAAAAGTGAAAGCAGTATACTTTTCAGCAAGATTTGCCTATATAGACCTATTTATGGCAATACACATAAAAATTCAGAGTTATTCACAGTCCACAGAAACCTTTCTTGATTACAAACTGGTATAATTTCGTAGCTGTGTATATGTTTCGAACTTTACTGTCATAAGTAGACCTCGAATATAGGTACTAAAACTGTGTATTTTAGGCGCCAAAAATAGATACTTATAAAGACAAAATTGGCATTTATTGTAACAAAATAGGCATTTATAGAGACAAAATGGGCACTTATGGTAACAAAATAGGCACTTATAAAAACAAAATGGGCACTTATCGTAACAAAATAGGCACTTATAAAGGCAAAATGGGCACTTATGGTAACAAAACAGGCACTTATAAAGACAAAATTGGCACTTATTGTAACAAAATAGGCACTTATAAAGACAAAATAAGCACTTATGGTAACAAAATAGGCACTGAGGAATTAAAATAAGCATGGGATAAACATTTAATTAGTTATTTTCATAACTAAAAATATATAAATATAAAAACATTGAATTTAAAATATTAATACGACAATGAGAAAATTAATTCCTCTTTTTGTTTAATATGTACTTTCATTCCTGTTGCGTCTGCTATAATCTGTGCGATCTAAGCTACGCGTCTTGCTGCTTAAAACCAATGCAGAAAAAAAAACCTCAACATCCACTGATACCGTAGGTGCATATTTCTTCTTCTTCTTCTTCTTCTTCTTCTTCTTCTTCGTATTGTAGGATAAAGCCTGTCTTTTCCAACGTTGCCTATTCTGATAATGGTGACCAGCTTTCTTTCCATCGTTTAGGAGGTCGTCCCAAAGGTCTTGGGGTGTCTAGTTTTCCTACCATCGCGATTTTTAGAAGTCGTTCATCTGTCATTCTTGAAATGTGATCTCTCCATCCTTTTTTTCTTCCTTTGATCCATTTTGTCACGTCTTGTATTCCACATTTACTTCTAATTTCCTCATTTGTTTGTCTATCATGTATTGTGTAACCCGTAATACTCCTGAGCGTTCTCATCTCTGTTGTTATCAACATCATTTCAGTTTTTTTTTGTTTCTGCTCTGGTTTCTGTTGCATACGTTAAAACTGGTCTTACACATGTCTTGTAGATTCGAATTTTGCTTTCTATGGTCATAAATTTATTCCTCCAAATAATGTCTCTTAAAAATCCTGATATTGTGTTAGCTTTAACCATCTGTTCCCTTACTTCTTCGCCTAGGTTCTTATTGCTTGTTATTTTTGTTCCTAGGTAGTTAAAGCTCATTACTTGTTCTACTGGTTTATTATAGATTGCCAATTTGCATCTTAGCGGCTGCATATTTGAACTCTGAAATATTGCAAAGTTTCACATCTTCTGGCACTTATGGTAACAAAATAGACACTGAGGAATCAAAATAAGCATTGAATAAAAATTTAATCAGTTACTTTCATAACTAAAAATATACACACGTGAAAGTAATCACCATATGTTGTATTCCTAAGTGATAAAGTGTTAAAAGTTGTGTAATCAATATGTACAAAATTGGCACTTATGGTAACAAAATAGACAGTTATAAAGACAAAATGGGCACTTATGGTAACAAAATAGGCAGTTACAAAGACAAAATAGGCATTTATGGTAACAAAATAGGCACTGAGGAATCAAAATAGTTATAGAATAAACATTTAATCAGTTACTTTTATAACTAAAAATATATAAATATAAAAACACTGAATTTAAAATAATACTACAGTGAGATAATAAATTTCTTCTTTTGTATAATAAATACAGTAGGCTACTTTCATTCCTGTTCCGTCTGCTATAATTGGCATGACAATGAATAAGAATCATTTCTAGATCTGGGCGTATTACTGCCTAACCATTAAATTGGCAAAACTTCATTTCTCACACTAGTTTATTAAACCGTGTCGGACTGTAAAGAAAACAACTATCGCAACCTTCATATTTTATATTATGTCGTACAATATTATAGTATTGTGAAATTTTAATTTGCTACCAATTTTTTCTATTGTACTATTAAAATTATAGCATATATATAGCCTATTAACCTGTTGTACCCTATAGGATACTTTGCAAATTTAAGGGTTAAAACCATTGCAAAAAAAAATCCTCAACATCCACTCATACCGTAGGTGCATATTTGAACTCTGAAATATTGCGAAGTTTCACATTTTGTGATGTTGCGTGCTCTCTATTTTTCCTCTGTGTGAGGAATTTAGCTCATGTTGGCAATACATCGAGAAAAAATTAAATAAGAATTAAAGACATAGTAGAAAAATCTATGAAATAAGCACATCAAGGCAGGATAGTACAGAAATAGGCAGTAACGGTCTTTTAGGAATTTTAAAGATTATAAAACTTGCCAAATTGACCACATAAATATGGTACATAATTTTTTTAAATTCAAATAATTGATTAAATGGCGATCTTACTCGTGTTAATTGTGTAAACATGTACGGATTACAGCTGTTTCGGTGTTTCCTCACACCATCCTCAGAGCCTCAGTAGCCTCAGTAGCCTACTGAGGCTCTGAGGATGGTGTGAAGAAACACCGAAACAGCTGTAAGCCACGCGTGCTTACACAATTAACACGAATAAGATCGGCTTTAATCAATTATTTATATTCAAGTGTTAAAAGTAGTGTACGAAAGATTCAACATGGATTATCAAGACAACTTTTTAAAATTGTTTTTGTTTTTAGTCCAGAAAACATCCGAGGTCTAGTCATAAGAAAGAACGACTTAAAGAATTCCTGTTTTTAATATTGCGGTGTGTCTAATTACTAGCGGAAACAAGAGATGGCAGCACAAGCGAATAGAACTTATTAATAAGGTAGGTGTCCCTGATATGGCCATGCTAACGTTTGAGAATTTTTCTAGCCGCTATTTTGAAAAAAAAAATGTAAACCACTTTTTTCTTACTCGTTCTTAGTCTAATGGACTTTCTTAAAACAATTTCCTTTCCCCATAAAAATAGCTTAAATTGTCCAAAAAGTCCCAAATTCCAAAAGTCTACCTAGTGGCCATATCGGGAACATGTGCACATGATATGGCCACCCTTGTTTCATGTTCTGTAAATCGTGATTGTTTCCAGTTTGATATCGCAGTTGTGCTAAAATTAAATAACTTTGGCGTAAAATGAATAAAAATGACACTTAATCTTTTTTTTTTATAATTCAAAAGTGTAGTCAAAACAGGTTTTTCCATAAAAAATTAAGTTGTTTTTCTTAAAATACAAAATTTTTGCGTAATCCCAGCTATAAGGCATGTAAATTTGTCAGGTGAAAAAATAAAATTGAAATGGACTTGATATGGCCATGGTACATTTGATATGGCCATATCAGGAGCAGGTAAGCTTTCACGAAAATCGTTTGATTATGAACAACTCGTAAAAGATACGCCATCAACTACAACACCAATCAACAGAACATTAAAAACTGAATGGAGTACGATGGTTTTCATGAAACAAGTCTTTGAAAAACATGCATAAAACAAAGGAGACTTACCAGAGAAAAATAAGAAGAGGTCACATGAAAACCGCAAAACAGGTAACTGATGCCATATTGCTCAACCTGACTCGATGGAAAACGATCAAGTTACATACCTGGATGCCCTTTCACTTGATGCTGCTGCAATTTAGCGGATTTTTTTTTGTTAACTAACTCACAATAGGGGGGTGGCCATAATATCAGGAACACGGCCATAACAGGAGCACCCACTTTATTTGTTTCGTTCTTTCATGTTTGCCAGTATTTTGTTATTTTTGTATTTTTGCACTGTAGAAAACGGTGTGAATGTTTATTTCAATTCATTCGTGAATTCTGCAAATATTTAGTGACTTTATGACAAGCCCGCTCGGATCTTGTCTAGGCGAGGATAACAATGGTCCTCTCTCACCACTCGCTCTACCCAGTATTTAAAATCTCCGGTTTTTCTATCCCACTGCTGTGAAATTCTTCCCCTTATGTAGTGGAAGCTACGTACTGTATATTTTCGGCTCTTCCCTTTAAAAATTCTCTTATGTTCCTTGAAAACGGAACGGCGAAAATCGGAGTGAGATAAGTAGCCAACAGGCTTGGAGCTCACACAGACACTATCATTCAGCCCTGAATTCCCTTGCAAGAACGTGCAATCGCCTACTTTTTAATAGTATCTTTTTATTTATTAATTCCACATAATAGTCATGGAAATTCTTTGTACGTACGTGTTACGTATATACGAGTACACATCGACGATCTCGTTGAAAAGAGGTACAAATCAAAAATTGAAGTTTTAAGAATATTGCATTTTAACCTTCATGTTGCTGTGAAATACTCAATTAACACACTCTAATTTGGAACGTGCACTATATATAAAACATCATTAACAGAATTTGGAGTAATTGCAACGATCGTTGAATTTTTCAGAGCAAAATGAGGCTTTAAGGGTCCCTTCAGTCGAGGCCACTTTTAGTGGCGCGTTAGTGGCACTGCTAAATTTCTGTAGAGAATTTTTCAGTCTTCCAGTGAACATGGACGTAGAAGGAGATATATTTTTGGCAATTTGCTCATACGGAGAAAGAATAGACATAAAAATACAAGAAGAGTTTGAGTTCATCCATTAGTTTTGGAAAGATATTTTTATTATTATTATTATTATTATTATTATTATTATTATTATTATTATTATTATTACTATCGTCATTCTATATTATTCTGTCGTGACATATTTTCTAATTAAGCCTGTCGTGATGGTGTAGGGAATTGGTGGCCCAACAGTCGTCCGTTAGCGGGGCTACTGACGCGCATTCGAAGCGTTACAACCAAAGCCACCGTTTTTGGCGTGTGAAATAAGTAATGGGAACGTTACCTTTGCCGCAGTCTATGGGCAATAAAGCTGACAACTGTGATTGGCAGATTTCTGACGTGACTTGTGTTTAGAAGGTGGTACCATTCTCAGTTACACTGGCAACAGATGCTCACAGACTGGGCACTGTACTCAAGGACACACGCCAAAAACGCTGGCGCCATCTATACTAACGCGCGTTCGCAGCGCCACTAACACGCCACTAAAAGTGGCCTCGTCTGAAGGGACACTATAATGCAGGATTATTAAAACTTCAAATTTTGAGTTGTTTCCCTTTTTAACTGGCCCTTCGGTAGCCTATATGAATATTAAATGAAATATGTTTCATTAAAGGAAGTGCATATTGCATTTTATTATATTGTATTAAGTTATTTGTACACACATTTCACGAATTCATTGAAATTTCTTTTAAGTCCCCTTTCTGTTTTTAAGAAAAATTGGTTACTATTATGTTCTATAGCAGCGTTTCTCAAACTATGTTCCGCGGACCACCTGTAGTCCTAGAGGTCTGTCCTTGTGGTCCTTCAAAAAATACAGAAGAAAAAATAAAATTCAAACGAATTGCGTATCACACTATAGCTTAAAATCTCAGAGTTTAGAAATGACACATGGCTCTCGAATTTCACTTTTTCTCCCGGTACTGCATTTTATGAAATTTATTACCCTACCCGTCTATCGACTTCCCACTCTACTTTCAGCAACAAAAGAGAGATTTAAAGCACTATATACGTGGTGTTTCTCGACATCTTTTCCCTGCACATCTGGCGCTGCGCCTGTAACCCAGCCAAGGACCACCCGAATTCATAACAGACGACCAAAGTACCGAATCTTAATTCAAATTTAAAATATAAATATAGGCCTATTGGTATTAAAATATACTACGAAAATGATAAATTTACTTTCGAAGGGAACAAGAGTAAGGTGGTCCGCGGAACTGTTCTGACTTTAAAAAGTGGTCCTCACTTCAAAAAAGTTTGAGAAACGCTGTTCTATAGAAATTTATGATTTCGGTTGTAAATCTATCAGAGTCCATACTACTGAGCAGGCAAAAGAAGGGAGGGTCTCTTGTCCCCGAATTATTAAGGGGTTTACATTTACGAGTAGTGAAAACTTTTTTGGCACGCTTGAGTGAACCTCTATCGAAAAATATTAAGAATGTGGGATTGTCTCTATTGAGCCGCATTATAAACAAATACATTTCAGCGTTAATATCAATTTTAAAAAACTTAATTTTATAAATATAAAAATTATGTTAAATAATTACAATATATGCGTATTTGTTTGATATAAATTGATGTAAAATTAATTTTTGAGTATCTATATAGGCTAAATATCTTATCTTAATTTTGGTATTATTTGTATGTTACTGACAGTTCAAGAAAATAAATTATAACCAGTAATATAATTTGTAACATGATAAAATGACGGAAATTGTTACGGAACAGATTTAAAATGTAAAATACTTTTAAAAAATTAACTCGATCCTTATTCTAGTCCCGCATCTCCCATTCATTCTTAATGTTTTGTCGATCTATAGCGACATATCTGAGGACCTTCGCAGTACATCAGTTGAAGACGGCTGGCTTATTCCTACTAGCTTCATGTTCTCTATATTTTACACTTAATAATTTAGAGATTTGAAGCCGAGACCCTGTCATGGAAAGCCTATACACAAGCCAACCTATCACACGTAAGATTTATATTGAGAACAACCTCTGGCTGCTGCGTAGCTCAGAAATATCCCGCAATTGAAAACAAAATTTCTTCACTACAGTCCTCTAAATTGTCACCCCTGGGAATACTTTCACCACAAACCAATGTTGAATTGGACCGCAGGGGGTTGCAAGTTTTAGGGTTTGAGTACTACTGGGTTATAACGTTTATACCAAAGAATGGGTTGGAGAAGGGGGAGTTGCGGGTGGGGGGAGTGGAAAATGTAACACAGAGAAGGGAAATTACTCGCTCTACAACCCCAACCTGCCGGCTAGTAATTCTCCCCTGAACGGATCTGCAACGTTTTATACTAAGCATCCCCAGAGTTAAATGGAGTCATAACTAGGAACGAGTGAGGGATGAAGTGGAGTGGAATTACTGTGCAGATCTTGTCAGCGATGAGGGATGCTTCTGCGGCACAACCCCTTTGACCGAGACACAGGCTGCTTCGAATTTGGAGATTTTGCAAGGACAGGAAAGTTGAGCTTCCATCTCTAAGTTTGCTGATATTGGTCCTTAGGCCTGAGATTGTCATACTGTAACTCTGCAGGTTTACTGTGCTAAAAAATCAAAATGACAATAGGCCTATTTCTTTAGAACAATCTTTAAGTCCAGCTTTGATTGATAGAATTTAAGTACCGCATAGGATTAATGCAAATATACAAGATGAGCCGTAAGTAAGGTCATTAATTTCCGCGGGTTATTTTTTTAAAGGTTTAAAACAATAAAACTTAATACAATTTTGCTCTTTTTCGCATACTTTTCGAGATAAAAATTGTTTTATATGAAAGAGTTCATAGCGTGTTTTGGGAAAACTATTGATTAAATTACCAGTGTGCTCAATCAGTTTAAGAGAGCAGTGCATTATGATGATAAATTGTTAAAAGAATTTTAGTTTTGTCCTTTAAATGTACAGAAATTCGATCCGAACAATGTAACTTTTCGTTCTTCAAAAGAATTTTACAATGTTACAGTTGTTCGGATCAAATTTCTGCACATTTAAATTATAAAACTAAAATAAACTGCTCTCTTAAATTGACTGAGCATTTTGGGATTTCAATCAGTGGTTTTCCCAAAACACGCTATGAAATGTTTCACATAAAAAAATATCTTGAAAAGAAAGGAAAAACGAGCAAAATTGTGTTCAATTTTTTAACATTTTTGTTTAAAATAGTATCTCAAAGAATAACCCCCTGAAATTATTGGCATTATTTAAGGTTGTTCATATATTCAAAATACTTATCATTAGCATATTTTTAAATATAACATATAATTCAATATAATATAATAAAATATAATATAATATAATATAATATAATATAATATAATATAATATAATATATAATTTATTTCCAAGAAATAGTCTGCCCAGGCATCCTGAGTTGCCAAAAACACAAAATAATACACATATAAGAATAATAACGATTACATTAAACAGGTGAGTCAAATGTAAACTTAGAGCTTACATTTAAGAAATAATAAAATTGTACATATATTTGTAACATCACACACTAACGAATAGAAAAGGGGGGGATTATGATATTCCGTATAAATTATTTTTCAGAATTGCCACAGACCCTTTAATGCTAGAAGTAATTAATTTTGGAATGATATTATGGATTCCAAATGTTTTGATAGTGGTGGGATGGTGCCCCTCGCTCCGATCATTAAACCATGCACTTCCCACGTGCCTTCCACCTGATATTTTTCACGAAAATACGGAATAGTAGGCTCATATGTTGTTTCTCTTTGTCGACCTCAGATGGTTGAGTCTGACTCATCTCAAATCTAACAGTTGGGTCCAGTGTCTAGAGCCACGATGTCCGCTCTTCTAATTCCGCCGCCTTCAGACGCAACGCTGTGTACTTCTTCATGAACCTCGAAGGATCTTTTTCTAATGGCCTGTGCTATTAGTTTTCGGATGTTAAGATGGCTGAATTTCTCAGGAGTTCTCCATGTTGCCAGAATCCTAGGACGTGTGATAAGGTTTCAATCTCGTTGCAGTATCTGCAACGGAAACCGTCCAAGGATCTCCCATGAAGACTTCTCACTGGTGCTACGTTAGCATTCATCTTAATTGCGTCCCGCCATTCAGAGGAAGCCAGACCCTCCATAGAAAAAATCCATTTATTACCCAGAGTAGGCTATATTCTTCAAATAAAATAACACCCCTTCCTTTATGTGGAAGCGTACACCATTTGTCGTACTCTTGTTTCCTAAGATTTTGTCGTAGATCAAGGACATTGATCTTACTTATAACCAGATCTTCAGGTGGAATTTTTAACTTCCTTGAACAGACTTTCTTTTCTGCTGCGATATTCCTTGTAGAAACGACAAGAGGATTCGAGATTCTCAATAATGTGATGCAATATAATATAATACAATATAATATAATATAATAAAATATAATATAATATAATATAATTGGATACGTTTATTGCTTATATTTGTTACAAATAATATAAAATATGTTAACCTCTTATATCTGTATTACAAGAATAAAAAGCAATGTGTTAGCGGCGATGTTGCCAGACTGCTGAAAATTCCAACTCAATTTTCTAATTAATCGTGCATTTAATCACAAAACGTAATAAAGGTTTTCTGTTCATTTAAGTGTACTCTATCATCCCTTTCAATATGCAGTAGGCCTATTATCTGTATAAATTGTTATAATTCGTACCCTGTCATTGTATACATTCGTAAGCAATTCCAAGTAGATACTTCAGTTCGGGGAGTACCGCTTAGGCTTAGACATTTATTATAATCATGACATTTTTAAACTGTTACGCATATCAGTCTATTCCATGTGATCGTACTTGAAATTTGGACTTCAATTCTCATAACAAGGGTACATGAAGCCAATCATGTAATTGATTTGGTGGTTTCGATTACTCCCTGGCAACCGATTCAATCCTATAAAATATTACACATGTCATTAATGTTATTTAAAAACAAATAATAGGAAATGGAAGGGAAGGGGGAAGGGGCGAGGGCAGAGAAAATTGCACAACGAGAGGCTTAATGGATTGCACACCGCCTACTATTGTTCAGGGTTCGGGGTGGGGGCATTTCAAACACGGTTGACAGGATGAAAATGTCCTGCATGTTTGTATAATATGACGCTCGAGTGCAAGGGCTGCAGTGAACGAGATAGGATGTGAATTATATTCTGTGCTTTGCAGTTTATGTCTTCTGGAAGACGTTCTTATTTTATAATCTGATTGCAAAATGAAAGATGAATTGAACACTAATGCCCAGTTTCTGAAAAGACAGTTACCTGTACATGCAGAGTTGTCTATGATTTAACGTGTTTATATGTTTGAAATGAGTTTCCGAAACAGCAGTTATCGTAATTTTTACAGTTAACTGTGCTTCAACTGGTAACTGTACTGCGGTCTGTAGTTACTTGGCTGTTAGTACTGATTCGAACAAATACCGACATGCGACGCTACTGCATTACTGTTTTGTAAACTATAATAACCGATATTACATAATAATATAGATCACAATAAATTGATTTATTATATTATCTGTATAGTTTTATATAATATTCTTATTGAATTTGGTATTCCCAAGAAACTAGTTCGATTAACTACAGCAGAGTGCGTATAGGCCAGTTTCTATCTGATGCTTTTCCAATTCACTGCGGGCTAAAGCTTTTTAACTTCGCTCTAGAATATGCCATTAGGAAAGTTCAGGATAACACAGAGGGTTTGGAATTGAACGGGTTACATCAGCTTCTTGTCTATGCGGATGACGTGAATATGTTAGGATAAAATCCACAAACGATTAGGGAAAACGCGGAAATTCTACTTGAAGCAAGTAAAGAGATAGGGTTGGAAGTAAATCCCGAAAAGACAAAGTATATGTATATGATTATGTCTCGTGACGAGAATATTGTACGAAATGGAAATATAAAAATTGGAAATTTATCTTTTGAAGAGGTGGAAAAATTCAAATATCTTGGAGCAATAGTAACAAATATAAATGACACTCGGGAGGAAATTAAACGCAGAATAAATATGGGAAATGCCTGTTATTATTCGGTTGAGAAGCTTTTGTCATCTAGTCTGCTGTCAAAAAATCTGAAAGTTAGAATTTATAAAACAGTTATATTACCGGTTGTCCTGTATGGCTGTGAAACTTGGACTCTCACTTTGAGAGAGGAACAGAGATTGAGGGTTTTTGAGAATAAGGTTCTTAGGAAAATATTTGGGGCTAAAAGGGATGAAGTTACAGGAGAATGGAGAAAGTTACATAACGCAGAGCTGCACGAATTGTATCCTTCACCTGACATAATTAGGAACATTAAATCCAGACGTTTGAGATGGCCAGGGCATGTAGCACGTATGGGCGAATCCAGAAATGAATATAGAGTGTTAGTTGGGAGGCCAGAAGGGAAAAGACCTTTGGGGAGGCCAAGACGTAGATGGGAAGATAATATTGAAATGGATTTGAGGAAGGTGGGATATGATGATAGAGACTGGATTAATCTTGCTGAGGATTAGGGACCAATGGCGGGCTTATGTGAGGGCGGCAATGAACCTCCGGGTTCCTTAAAAGCCAGTAAGTAAGTAAGTGAGTATAGTTTAAGAAATTTTGGCGTTGTTTTTACGTAACTTACGGTAAATGTTTTACTTCCTAAAACATATTAGGATAATAATGTGTTTGTGAACACAATTTTGAACATCTCAAGTTTAATTTTCGTCATCAACTAACGATTCTATGTCGTCAGTCGAGGAATATTTTATTCTTGGATGTTCTACCAATGCCAATGGTACTTCGGACTTTGAAAAGTCGGTTTGAATACATGAAAGCATTCATATGGACGAATGTAAATTATTTTGACATGTTTATCAGTATGGCTGCCATAGCCACTACAGCTGAATATGGTTGCAGTTTTGAAGCAGAAGTTACATTTAGCCCTCTTCACTAGTATTATTTACCTCGATGATCACGTCAAATACCAACAATTATTGCTTTTTTAATCATATTATGATTGAGATAGAAGTGTACAAGTACACTATCGTTTATCACATGGTTCTTTAATTAAAAAGTCTTGCACCTACTTCTACAGAGCTCATTGTGTACCTGTCAGCCATATTACTGCTGAAAACTTCTGCAAACAAAAGTAACTATAAATAACTAAAAAAATTACTAACAGAATACTAGTGGAGACATCTATGGACGACAATAGATACTGAACTTGAAGTTATCTCAACTGTTAGTTACAAGTACTGATAAATCTACATTTAACTTTCCGGAAGCTCATGAAAGTTATCAGTGCAGTTAAATTTATGAGAGCAGTTAAGTAACTGAGAGTTAACTAACGTGTACCAGAAACCGGGCATGAATGTAGGCCTACATTAAGCGTTATTTACATCGTACCAGACCAGAAGGGCTTTGATATTGATATATTGTTTTCATACAATACTTTTCAGAGCGGCTGGATGCGTAGTTGTCACTTCTTGCCAGTAACTATCGATGCCAAGTAAATAATGCTTGTACGAGTATGTATAAGCCGTGATGTGTGGAGAGAATACAGATTATTGCCCTTTTTAAAAATGGCGGCTTCTGCCTCACTTTCCGTTCCAAAGTTAGCGATCTCGGTAGATTTGAAATCTGTGATTTGTGCACCCAAAAACGGCACATAACATCGGCATTTTGTGGTAGCGTCACACTCAGTGTGTATGATATAGGGGAGAGTTGGGTAGTATCGGACATCGGGTAATATCGGACAGTGACTTTCTTTCATCTACCACCAGATGATAGTACCTGAATGGCATGGTTACGTTTCTGTGATGTCGCATACAGAAACGTAACCATGTCATTCAGGTACTACCATCTGGTGGTAGATGAAAGAAACTCACTGTCCGATATTACCCGATGTCTGATACTACCCAACTCTCCCCTACATCTCTACAACAGAAATCTGTGGGACTATCATAGGCTCTTATCCGCTTTGAAAATGGAAGCTTCTGGCTTCATGTATATATGCAAGATTTTTCAGTGACTATGTTACAAATATTTAGTATTAGTAGAGATCTTAAATAATTTGAGGACAGCAATACATGCTCGAAGATGGTGACTTTTTAAAAATTTCTGAGCTGAATAAGGGAACTCCTTGCAATGGAATAAACCTATAGTGGTTGTTATGTAATACTGCTTTGTAAACTATAAACTAATTTGAAAATTTTAAAGATATTTGTTTATATCAATTCCATCGGTACACTTTCCCAGAAACATAGCGTAATTAAATTTTCAAAGAATGTTAATAGGCATACATATTTAGTAGCCGTAATCATGTAGTTTTTTTAAATATAAAAAATTATGATATAAGATGTATGTGCAGAGACCAGAAGTATAGTATGATATACCTACATTTGCGCCCTAACTGTAACCTGAAGAATTTTTTCAGCATTTTTCCTCATGTCAGTTACTTATTTTGAAGTGTTGAATTCTATCGAACTTTAAAAATAAAGCAACAAATGTTTCAGGGCACAGAAGGCTAATTTAGGATTAATCCTGCGTTTTGTTTCGTTGAGGAATATGTTGATATGATTCCAATATGAAGAAGAAGAAGAACAGAATGAGAATCTAGAACAATACCGTAATATGAATTTCTGAAACTAGTTGAAAACTGTAATGGACAGTTTCATATCTCTCTTGAAATAAATAGCTGTCATTTCCCACACAATACCTCATCAGTCTAAATCCCAGTTTTGTGGAGGACATGTCCTCATGAGGAATAATTATGGTTTAAAGAACAAGCGAGAGTTAAACAAAAAGGCAGAGCTTTATGAAACATTGAAATGTACAGCGACACTCAGAATATTGTGAGTACCGTGGTTGTAGATCTGCTTGTAGCCTACGCTATTTAAAAAATTGGAAAATAACGATATGAGAAATGTGTGGAATTATTTGGCAATTAAGTTCTCAAGATACTAAAGTACTTGCAATAAATACGTACTCTATATACAATAGACACAATTATAAATTTCTTTTCCAGACATAATTCTCCAAATTATTTCTTAAGTCAGTCAAAGATTTCAGTAGCATGCATATAATTATTCTAATTTCGGAAAGACAAGTATTATCTCATTTAGAATGTCATTTCAATTATAAATTATAAAATAAATATATAGAAATGATATATTTTCCGATTTTAAACAAAAGCTTCATTCATACGTTCGTTCTATTATTTATTTACTTACTTATTTATTTATTTTATTTCTTTATTTATGTATTTATTTATCTTATTATTTATTTATTGTATTACTTATTTATTACTTATTTATTTACTTACTTATTTACTTACTTCTTTATTTATTTGGTCATTTATTTATTTATTTACTTATTTATTTATTTATTTCAGGGAAAACCCTGAGTTACAATAGTCAGTATAAAATAATTGTAATAATTAACCAGAGTTGAACAACGACCGAGAAAGCAAGAGTAACAGCGCCCGCATAGCCGAAAACCCGCACGACAATATTGCCTACGTAGTTCGTAGTTGACTGCTTAAGCAAACTTTCAAGACATCGGGAGAGGTCAACTCTCGAACGTCAAGCAGTCTTGAATCGCCACAGTTGTTTATACCTGACTGAACTTTTATCTATTTTGGCAACTGCTATAATTATATGTATAAACAATCAAGTAGCTTATTTGAAACATAATCTCTACCTTTCAGTGTATAATAATCTGTTCCCCAATCTTTATTTAATTACTAGGCTCTTATTAAAAGGCTAGGAATTTTTTTCGTATGTTTGAGATCAAGTTTAGTGTACATCTCAAGTAAAAAAGTTAACGATTTGTTTGAGTTATGTTTTATGTTTCTTAGAAATGCAAATTTATTTGAGAATTGTTTTTCTATTTTATGATACCGTAGGTAATATCTGATAATAGAACCAGAACATTTTGATTACTATGATACTGTTTTGTTTTGTCTTTTTGTATCAATTCAAAATCTCTAATGTTATTTATTTCAATGATATATGTTGTTAAAAGTTACGAAATCTTTCCATGCCAACCAAATGCTATTTCGAGAATGATGAGAGTCACCGGCGTGGCTCAGTCGGTTAAGGCGCTTGCCTGTCGGTCTGAAGTTGCGCTCTGGCGCGGGTTCGAACCCCGCTTGGGCTGATTACCTGGTTGGGTTTTTTCCAATGTTTTCCCCAACCGTAAGGTGAATGCCAGGTAATCTATGGCGAATCCTCGGCCTCATCTCGCCAAATACCATCTCGCTATCACAAATCTCATCGCTAAATAACCTAGAAGTTGATACAGCGTCGTTAAATAACCAACTAAAAAAAAAAGAATGATGACCAAGACTCGAAGCGCATGAGAGTTACGAGACGAAACTCGAAAGATAAGTGCAACGAACACAGCGAGCGAGTGCGGCAGTTAGATTTGTTCATCCCTGGTAATTTTATTAATAGCCTACCATAAAAATTAAAAAACAACATAAAGAAATACGTATAAGTTACAAATACCAGCTATATCGTATATGCAAGTGAAAATATGGAAACAAAATTAAAAAGAGACGTATACAGGCATAAATACAAGATGCTAAATGAAAAAAATGAAAATTAAAGACTAACAAAAGATACGGTAACAATATTATTCCAAATCGACTCTCTTCAATATTATAATCAGGAAAAATTTGTATCTAATATAAGAAATGCTGAAATTTAGAATCAATACTTTACATTTCACTGATTTAGAACTCATTTTTAACAATGGTGAACTTTTATGTGATGAGGTGTTTGTTTTTTTTTGTAGTGTAATAATAATAATAATAATAATAATAATAATAATAATAATAATAATAATAATAATAATTTTAAAATAGCATGTAAGAGGGTCTTAGACTAGAAATGTTTAGCTTAAATGTAGTTCTGTTTTATAAGTATGCATAAGGGTGTAATTATTTGTCTTATTTGAACTCTTGTATCAGTGAAGCGAGGTGAGTCAGTGAAGTTATGGTTTTACAGTGCAGTGAATAGTTCCGATCAGTGATAAAATTCAAATTTAAATTAAAAAATCACATTCTAGTTCGTGGAATTGTTTGTTGAACACATGTCAGGTTGCGCAACTTCACCTTAACCCATGACATATAGTAAATATTGTAACTATGCTGTTGTAAAATTGAAAATTAATATGTAATGTATTTATTATTATTATTATTATTATTATTATTATTATTATTATTATTATTATTATTATTGCTACTATTATTATTATTATTATTATTATTATTATTATTATTATTATTATTATTATTATTATTGTCAGTTATCAATAACATCATTGCTATCTCTGTTTTCTTTCTTTTCGTTGTATTAGCTCGATGAGAGCACTATAATGTACTTTTGACTCTGTTGACCCTCTATAGGGCTTTAACTTAAGTTGTATCATTTTCATCAGTGTTTGTATTTCTTTTTTGTATTTATATGTGCTATCTGGTAGGATGGAAGAGAAGGCCTTATGGCCTTAATCCTGTCAGATTAAATAAATTATTATTATTATTATAATTTATAGCGTCAATGAAATGTGTTCTATGGTGTCAGTGAAATGTGATATAGAGTGTCAGTGAAATGTGTCCTAAAGTGTCAGTGAAATGCGTCATAGTGCCACTACAGTGAGTGAAATGAGAGTAAAGTGAATGACTATTGAAACTTATGTAGGGCCTATACATACATAGTATGTAGGTTGTATTGTAAAATTAGGTTATTTTATGTTTTATTATTAATTGTAATTATTGTGTTAAATTGTATTGTGTATTCTTATTGTACTGTGTATTGTATATTTTTTTATTTTAGTTGGTTATTTAATGACGCTATATCAACTACTAGGTTATTTAGCGCTGATGAGATTGATGATAGCGATATGAGGCCGAGGATTCGCCACAGATTACCTTGCATTCACATTACGGATGGGGAAAACCTCGGAAAAAACCCAACCAGGTAATCAGCCCAAGCGGGATCGAACCCGCGCCCGAACGCAACTTCAGACCGGCAGGCAAACGCCTTAACCGATTGAGCCACGCCGGTGGCCTGTATTGCATAATTGTATTGTATATTGTATAATTGTATTGTGTATTGTTTATATTGTGTATAGCACTACCACCGGGTGCTTACCCACTTGCAGTGTAAATAAATACATACATACATAATTGGCGGTTTCTTAAATTTGATGGTCGAGCATTAAGCTGGATTTGTGACAATATTACGCTGTTATCCGCTAGAGTAGATCGTTGAATATTTTATACAGTAAAAGTTGCTCAGCAAGTAATCTGCGACTGGGAAGAGACATTAAATTAAATTCTATAAGCAGACTGTTATATGCTTTTCAAAAATTTTACACTCCACTTTTGAAAAAGCGTTGTTGAGTATTTTACCCGATAAGTTTATAGTTGAAGTTACATCACCTGATAAAGAAATAATTTATGTATATCCGCGTTTGGAGGAGAATGTAACGTTTTGCTTCTGAAAAGAGCATTCGATATTTCCATGGTAACAAAGACCCAGCAGAAGAAGCCTTGTAAAATTCTTTTCCATTTCTGCAAATATGAAATGGTCTAATGTACATAGACTTCCTTCACAAGTACGTATATATATCAACAGATATCGCATTTCCAGAAGGCTGGCTACGGAAACCAATAGCACGGGCTCTCTCTAACTCATTTCTTGGGATCTATCAACTTGCGGTTGAATGATTTCGACCTTTTAGGAAGAAGGAGTTGGTGAAAGAACGCCGTATTAGCCTGTGAAAGCAGTTGGAGGGAGCGCGCACAGTGTGGGTAGATTTTTCTTTTCCTCATTGTAGCACCGCGGAAAGTTCAACAAAAGCCGGCGTCAATACATCGGCGCGTCTCGGCGTCAACTCCTCGCAGCCCGGGGAAGGAAAACACGCATGCAGCAGCCGCAAGCGGGTTCCGATGTTGTTAGCGCTATAATGAGTCACACTCGACGAGACGAGGAGCGTGTGAATTGCCAACATCCGCAAGACTCTGCTCCTTCCCACATCGGCCAAATTAGAATTTGGAGAAGAAAATCACGTTATTGTGATTGGTTGTTTCACAATGCTTCTTCCATCATTCCACCATTATTTTTATCAATATCGCCGGCACAGAAACCAACTGATAGTCACAATCGTAATTATAGATAGAGGAGGCAATCAAAATTTCGGGATGAAATTTAATAGTTGACAGATCAGAGTAACTGAGATTTGTTAACATTTATATCTAGGTAGGAGGATTGTTGAAGAGCCACCGACGTAGCCCAGTCGGTAGCGCGTTTGCCTGCTGATCCGGAGGTGCCCTCAGGCGTAGGTTCGATTCCCGCTTGGGCTGATTGCCTAATTGGGCCTTTTCCAGAGATTTTTCGCTGAATTAAAGGCATATATCGGAATTTCTGAGTCAAATTTCACCAGCTACTGTTCCTATCCCCAATATCATCGACATCAACTAACATAGTAGTGAATACAGCGTCTTTAAATAACCGACTAAAAAAAAAAAGGCAGGTGAAGTAGTAATCGGTGTGGTGACATGAATGAGAAGGAAAAGCGATGAGGGTGACAATCATGAAGAAGGAAAGAAGGGTGAAAAGAAGATAACGATGAGGAATAAGATCAAAACGGAAAATAAAGTTCATTTACGGAAGGATGAAAGAAAAGGAAAAAAGAAGAGCATTGGAGAGGGAAGAAGAGTACGGGGATATATAAAAGCTAACCACGCGAAACAGAAAGAATAGAATGGGTAAAATAAGAAGGATAAGAGGGAAAAGAAACAAATAAGAAATAAAGATGAAAAACATAAAGTGGACAGTCTAATTGGAAGCAGAAGAGAGATAAAATAAAAAAGGAGAAGACAGAAAAAAAAGAAGTGGAAGAGAATATACACAGGAAGAACAGGAAGGAGAACAGACGAGGAAAGAGAAATGAGATAAGAGGAAGAGAAAGAATAGGAACAAGATGAGGAACAAGAAGAGGGACAAGGGAAGAAGAAGAGGGAAGAAGGAGGAAGAAATATGCATTACAAAGAAAGTGGAAGGAGGAGAACGACAAGAGAAAGGAAATGGACCATAATAGTATGTGGAAGAGCTACAAGAGAAAGAGGAAGGATAAGAGGGACAAGAGGAAGGAGAAGAGCGACAAGAGGAAGAGGAAGGAGAATAGCGGGAGGAAGGAGACAAGCGGGAAGACGAGACGAAAGAAGAAGATGGAGAAGATCAGGAGGAAGGAGAAGACCGGGAAGAGCAGGAGAAAGGGGAAGAACCGGAAGAGTAGGAGAAATGAGAAGAACGGGAAGAGGAGGAGGAAGGAGAAGAGCTGGAAAAGCAGGAGAAAGGAAAAGAACCGGAAGAGTAGGAGAAATGAGAAGAACGGGAAGAGGAGGAGGAAGGAGAAGAGCGGGAAGAGCAGGAGAAAGGAGAAGAACCGGTAGAGTAGGAGAAATGAGAAAACGGGAAGAGGAGGAGGAAGCAGAAGAGCTGGAAAAGCAGGAGAAAGGAAAAGAACCGGAAGAGTAGGAGAAATGAGAAGAATGGGAAGAGGAGGAGGAAGGAGAAGAGCGGGAAAAACAGTAGAAAGGAGAAGAACCGGAAGAGTAGGAGAAATGAGAAGAACGGGAAGAGGAGGAGGAAGGAGAAGAGCAGGAAAAGTAGGAGAAAGGAGAAGAACCGGTAGAGTAGGAGAAATGAGAAGAACGGGAAGAGGAGGAGGAAGGAGAAGAGCTGGAAAAGCAGGAGAAAGGAGAAGAACCGGAAGAGTAGGAGAAATGAGAAGAACGAGAAGAGGAGAAGGAAGGAGAAGAGCTGGAAAAGCAGGAGAAAGGAGAAGAACCGGAAGAGTAGGAGAAATGAGAAGAACGGGAAGAGGAGGAGGAAGGAGAAGAGCAGGAAAAGTAGGAGAAAGGAGAAGAACCGATGGAGTAGGAGAAATGAGAAGAACGGGAAGAGGAGGAGGAAGGAGAAGAGCATGAAAAGTAGGAGAAAGGAGAAGAACCGGAAGAGTAGGAGAAATGAGAAGAACGGGAAGAGGAGGAGGAAGGAGAAGAGCATGAAAAGTAGGAGAAAGGAGAAGAACCGGAAGAGTAGGAGAAATGAGAAGAACGGGAAGAGGAGGAGGAAGGAGAAGAGCTGGAAAAGCAGGAGAAAGGAGAAGAACCGGAAGAGTAGGAGAAATGAGAAGAACGAGAAGAGGAGGAGGAAGGAGAAGAGCTGGAAAAGCAGGAGAAAGGAGAAGAACCGGAAGAGTAGGAGAAATGAGAAGAACGAGAAGAGGAGGAGGAAGGAGAAGAGCTGGAAAAGCAGAAGAGAGGAGAAGAACCGGAAGAGTAGGAGAAATGAGAAGAACGGGAAGAGGAGGAGGAAGGAGAAGAGCTGGAAAAGCAGGAGAAAGGAGAAGAACCGGAAGAGTAGTAGAAATGAGAAGAACGGGAAGAGGAGGAGGAAGGAGAAGAGCTGGAAAAGCAGGAGAAAGGAGAAGAACCGGAAGAGTAGGAGAAATGAGAAGAACGACAAGAGGAGAAGGAAGGAGAAGAGCGGGAAGAGTAGGAGAAAGAACATTTGAAGAGCAGAAGGAAGAAGAAACTCGAGAAGAGCAGGAGGAAGGAGAATAATTCACCACTTATTCCATACCTTTAAATTTTATTATACATATAATTTGTAATGAATAGAACTTTAAATCAAAATGTTATATGCTCTTACAAGTGTCAAGTGAGGTTATAATTTATTCATGTCATATCCTGATGAAAAAGGCTGAAAAATTATCACATTAATTTTAAATTTTGTAGTACGAATATGCACATAGCTAGAAAATACTTTTTGTGAGAAACTTATTTATAACGTTTTTTGGTAGCCTACTGAAATGTGTGCGAAAGTGTAAGACTTGATTATTCTAAATTAATGTCCTAAGGAAGAGCCTGGTAATAGTATATAATGAAACAAGTTCATAATGCTATGGCTTGAGTCAATGTTTAGGGAACGTGTGAAGCAAGTTTCTAAATTATGACAGTGCAAAAACTGTATAAAATTATAGAAGTGTTTCATAAGTTATTTTTGTACGACAGCAATATAAAAGCAATTAGTAAAGACATAATATCAAATTTGTAATGATGGGTATCATGATCTATGAAAAAGAGGTTGCTATGACAACAATGATATATTAAAATATTATATCACGGCAAATCGTTTCATAATTTTAACTTTATGGCACAAGTTATGCCGTCATAATAGAAGTCATGACGTTATAGACTCTGATACAACAATGTGACTAACGATGGAGGCAGTTCATAATGCTTGAGTACAAAAAAAAACTTTTATTTACACCTTACGTCACAATTTTGATGTAATGACAACACTTTCAGATCCATAACTTTTTGTTTCGAAATATATAGCCATGTTTCATACGTTTCTGTATGGGCTACGTTCTGTAATATATAGGATCATATATGAAACTAAAGTTGGCATGCGCACCAATAGCTAAAATTTATTACTTGGTGTCATTCCAGTTCACCCCGAGTCGATGTTTTAAAATCCTTGTGTGTATGTGTTCACTGTTTGTGCTGCTTTCCAAATACGACCTTGTTTGATTAGATTGTCACTGTGAGGAACGAAATTACATTGCACGCATAAAGTCATTATTTTAAACGTCATTTCGAGATATTCAGTGGTATTTTTAATAATTAATTATAAACGAAAGAATGGGTGAAGAAATTTATTGTTTCACCATAAGTTGATTTATTATTTTCGTCTTTGTTTATTTCACTAGTTCGTATGCAATATTTTATATATACAGACCTAACCGTCGTTGAAATCCAATCCAGACTTAATTTTTGGCTTAGATTGGGATAATAACACACTGTGTTCCATTTAGAGGGATCGAAAAATAAGTGCTAATTTAAAGTATAAATAACGGTTTTATAACATAACTTTTTGCATAACGAGTTTCGTAAAACTCTGTATATATAATATAATATAATATCGATTATGTTTGAGTAAGGGGGCTTCTCTCATAAAAGACAATTTTTTCGAAGCCAACAAAAATTAAATTTTAACACATTGTTGTTAGTTACCTTATAAATGGATGCGAGCAGAATATGAACTGAGGCACGTGGTGATGTGTTTTGCGATCCATGGTTTCCACCATCGCATCTGCACCAGGACGTCTTTCCACCAGGCCTGTCGCGAATGTATATGTGTTCTGTGTAGTGAACAGTGTGACACTTAGCATGCCTTGTATTGTAACAAGAGATCAGTATCGCTGATTGAATGTTGTACAATCTAGAGTCAGTGTAGTGAACAGTGTGACACTCAGGCCCAATTGTATAAAACTCCCTGACTAAAGATCAACTTCGATCGAAGATCGAAAAGTGAACCGAGTTCAGACACTTCTATTCTATAAAACTTTTCTGCGATCAAATTACCTTGGTTCAAATGCAATCTAAGTTCACGTGAAAATGATTTGGCAACATCGCATAAACAGGTGAAATACGTGATGCGGGGATAATGTTATACAGGTTTGTTCAGTGTTGCCAATCTAGCGACTTAACTCTTTTTCAACAACAATTTCTTTTAACTTTTATATTGCTTAAATAGGGATTTAGTGACCTTTTTGCACCCCTTAGTGACAAAATTTAATCTTTCTTTGTTGATATTGTGGAATCTAGCGACTTTACAACTACATTTTGGCGACTTTCCGTACACTGTGTTGGAGACACTGTTTTTTTTTTTGCAATGTAAATAATGGCGGACAATAAGAAGAAGGTTGACTGTTCTCCAAGTTGTTATGTATTGTGTTTGATACTGCTAAACATAATAAAGCTTTATAAAACGACAATTTTCGTTTACTAATACAGTTAATTGAAAATTTATGAATGTACCTATCATATCCATTAATAATTAATGGTTGTTATAAACATAATATAATTATAGGTTATGTTATTTTATACTGTTGAACACGATAGAGCCTTATAAAATATAAGATTGTTTGTGTATTAAGGCAAGAAATTGAAAGAAATATCTGTAAATGTAACTACCATATCTATTAATATTAATAATAAGGGATATTTTATTTGCACAATCTGTCACTCGTATATTTCAAACAGAAAATAAATAACTGAACTTGGATCATCTAACTTAATCGGAGAAATTTCTTCAGTCAAAGTTGACTTTAGTTTGAGACAAATTAATCTCAGATTAGACTTTATATAACACAAAATTCCAAGTTCAGCTAAAACAAGGATCAATTTAACCTCTGATCTAATATTAAATGGTTTATACAATCGGGTCTCAGTGTACTGTATATCTCAACAACCTTCTAACTAGAGTCATGGACTTTTGCCCATTGGGCGCTTTACATTTTTATTATTATTATTATTATTATTATTATTATTATTATTATTATTATTATTATTATTATTATTATTAGTTGCCTTATATGAAGGAATGTGAGTATAACTGTAAAAAAAAATCTTCAAGTTTTGAAGGCCTAATTAAATTTTTACTAATTACAGAAAAAAATAACATTTAAAAATAAAGGTTAAGCCCTTTCACCTAAACACCACCGATATGTCTGAAATTTAGTCGTAAGTTTAGGAAACATATTAACAAACTTTGCCAGTAATTACTCTTTCCACATCGAGGAGCTGTAAACGTGTGTACATATACAGGGCGTAAACGATATAAACAGTCAAAAAAATATTGGTGGTAGAGTATGAATAACTGAAGAAAAAAGGTCAAATGTTTTTTTTTCTGTAACTGTCATAGTTTTCCTAGAAAAAATATGATTTGTGGGTAAAACGTTTTTGGAAAAGGGAATAGACAGTCACTGTTTAGGCTACTTTGCCCGGTATGTACTTCGAAACAGTAGTTTGTTACTGGTATGTGTTGGGTGTTGTCTGCAAGGTCATTGGTAATATCATTAATTTACGTTATTCAAAAAGTAAACAAGTAGCCTAATTAAAATAGGTACTATCAATTTTAAAAATACAGATATGTCTTGTCTTCATTTTGCTTTTATTATTATTATTATTATTATTATTATTATTATTATTATTATTATTATTATTATTATTATTATTATTATTAATTGCACATTGTTCCTGTATTTTTCATTTATTTATTTGCTATTGTTCTTATACTGGTTGAGTGGAAGACAAGGCTTAATGGCCTTTATTCTGTCAGTAGAAGTAAATCTATTACTTACTTATGGCTTTTAAGGAACCCGGAGGTTCATTGCCACCTTCACGTAAGCCCGCCATCAGTTCCTATTCTGAGCAAGATTAAATCAGTCTCTACCATCATATCCCACCTCCCTCAAATCCATTTTAATATTATCCTCCCATCTACGTCTCGGCCTCCCCAAAAGTCTTTCTCCCTCCGGCCTCGCAACTAACACAATACATGAATTTCTGGATTCGCCCATACGTGCTACATGCCCTGCCCATCTCAAATGTCTGGATTTAAGGTTCCTAATTATCAGGTGAAGAATACAATGCGTGCAGTTCTGCGTTGTGTAACTTTCTCCATTCTCCTGTAACTTCATCCCTCTTAGCCCCAATTATTTTTCTAAGCAACTTATTCTTATACATCCCTAATCTATGTCCTTCTTTCAAAGTGAGATTCCAAATTTCACAACCATACAGAACATCTGGTAATATAACTTCTTTATAAATCTAACTTTCAGCTTTTTTTGAGAGTAGACTGAATGACAACATTGTTTGAACCGAATAATAACAGGCATTTCCCATTTTTATTCTGCGTTTAATTTCCTCCCGAGTGCGAGTGTCGCTTATATTTGTTACTGTTGCTTCAAGATAAATTTTCAATTTTCATATTTTCATTTCGTACTATGTTCTCGTCACGAGACAAAATTTATACTTTGTCTTTTTGGGATTTACTTCCAACTTCTCTCTTTACGTGTTTCAAGTAAAATTCCTGCGTTTTCTCTGTGGGTTTTCTCCTAACATGTTCACGTCATCCGCATAGACAAGCAGATGATGTATCCTGTTGAATTCCAAACACTTTCTGTTATCATGGACTTTCCTAATTTATTCATTTATTTATTTATTTATTTATTTATTTATTTATTTATTTATTTATTTATTTATTTATTTATTTATTTATTTATTTATTTATTTATTTATTTATTTATTCATTTATTTATATATTTATTTATTTAATTTGGTGTAGTTAAGACCATCAGGCCTTCTCTTCCACAACACCAGGAATACAAATACAATAATATAAATAAACAGAGAAAAAAATACAATATATACAAAGTAAAGATACACAAGAAATAAAGAGAGAGAGAGAGGAAAAAACACTATAAACAAAGTAAAGCCACACAAATATATACACAGGTTGCAATCACACAAACTTTAAATGAGTGATTAAGTATCATAATTAATCGTACCCTAACTAATTAACTAACATAAACAAGAAACTTGCAATTTTAATCTAGATTAAAAAGTAAAAGAAAAAAAAACACAAATCAATACTTCTAGCAATACCTAAAAACATTAACTAAGACAAAATTTTCCAATTTAATTTTGAATTGTGATAAAGTCCGGCAGTCCCTGACGTCATTAGGTAACGAATTCCAGAGGCGAGGTATTTCTACAGTATAGGAAGATGAGTATAAAGACGTTTTATGATGAGGGATAGAAAGAAGTGCTTGATGTCGGTTTTCGAAGAGTTGTAAGAAATTGAAAGCGCGATAACAGATAATTCAGAGTAGAAGTATGCATGATTCTAAACAGAAAAGACAGTGAATGTATTGTTCTTCGTGGCATATTCTAGAACAAAAGATTTATTGAAGAAATAAAAATAAACATGTACTGCATATATAATTTTGGCAGTTTATATCGTTTACACTCTGTATGAAACAATTTCTGATTACGGTAAGGGTTTAGGTAAATTGATAAATAGATGAACAGGTAAGCAGGATAGATGCTATGTATACTTACTGATAGATTGTAGGACAAATTGGCAGGTAAATAGGTGTGTGTGTGTGAATAACAATATTCAAATAATGTACCAGGGACGAGCTTCGACACGTGGCGCCTTGTAAAATGCGCTTAACAAGCGGTAACTGGCAGCAAGGCTTGCCTGACACTTCATTTTCTTCGTTGTCATGCTTTGTTTTCTTCCACGGGACAAAGGATTAAATTTTAGGAGGAGTTCGAAGCCGCCCGTTGGGAAGACAGCGCCAGTAAACCGCTTTCCTACCGCGCAGTATGACGTAAGAACCTGAGGGACCTGTCTCTTGTAACGCAAATGCAAACGATATGAAGCGGAGGGCATCGCACTTGACTTGAAACGTCTGTCCACTCACATCGTACAACCATTCAAGTGTGAGCCACACCCACAAACGCTTCTAAGGGCAAACTTAAATGTGTTTGCAACTCGAGAGATTTATTATTCACTCTCAAACTACGGGAACAAGGCGGGAAAGTGTGACGTGTACGTGTATTTCGAATTTTTTTGTCGTTGCATTCTCACTACCACCACCAGCACCACCACCACCACCAGCACCACCACCACCACCACCACCACCACCAATAATCAATTATTCAGTTAGGCGTGAAACGTTGTAGGCCTATACTCTACATGAAATCTAGAAGTTGCTGTCCTACTTGTGCGTAATTTGACGTAAATGCTATTTTTTAAAGTGTAATTTATACAGAATGATTCAAAACCTCTGCGACAAACTCTGAGAGGTGATAATCTAACAAAAAGGAACCCTTTTTGTTAAACAACCTATGTCTTTTGACGCGTCGTTTCGAAGTTACCGTTGAAAATGTTTTTGCGCTGGCGTATGCCAATGTGTGCACCTCTATTTGTTTGTTGAGAGACGAGAACGGTTGTTGTTTGTTTACATTTAATGTTCAATACCTTTTCCTTTCAGTCCAGTCTAATCATCAATTGAGAATGGATATCTACAATTTTTTCCGAGTTAGGCGACATGGTAATGTGTTATGGAGAGGCTCGCGGAAACGGAAGAAGAGCTCTCCACATGTACCAACAACAGTTACAAAACAGAAATCACCCTCACCACACAATGTTTGCTGGACTTTATCAGCGCCTTCGAGACGATGGGTCCCTTCGTCCCCGGCGCATTGGTGGAAGACCGCGTAGACATCCATTCTCAATTACACTGAACTGAAAGGAAAAAGTATTGAACATTAAACCTAAACAAACAATAACAACCCTTCAAGTCTCTAACAAACATCTCAACAAACAAGTAGGGGTACCCATTCGCATACATTGACGTATACAAGTGCAAAAACATTTTCAACGGTAACTTGGAAACGACGCGTCAAAAGACATAGGTTGTCTAACAAAAGGGTTCCTTATTGTTAGATCTATCACCCCTCAGAGTTTGTCGTAGAGGTTTTGAATCACTCTGTATATTCAACATAATAGGATAAAATGACAGGATCTGATGGAACGGGAATTAAGCTGATCGCCATGGAAACGTGATATCCGATGAACGTAACAGTGTGAACGAGTCATTGTGTTCTATGACTCTATGTTATCTTATAACAGGGATGCAAAACTGTGCTGCAATTGTGGCAGACGTCACATACCGCAACACTTAACTAATACCATTTTTTTAACCCTCGCGTCATTGGGCATGGTAGGGAGAGAAGAGACATGTATTCAGTGTACTTGTGAAACGTCACAGATATCTCATTGAAGGCCGGAGGATTGTGGACGGGGGAACAAACTCCTTCGCCATGCTTTCACCTCTCTCTTTCCCAGTTCTGCATCCCTGTCTTATACATTTGTGATTGTATTTTTTGTATATAAATAAACTTATAGAAAAAAAAAGTTCATTTTTATACACGAGGAGTGTTCGCATAGGCAGAGTGAATCGCAAGCATTGTCATGAATTTCAGTTGGTTATTTCTCGAAATATTTCAAACAAAAAAGTTTAATACAATTTTGCTTGTTTTTGCTTCCTTTTCGAGAAAAAAATTTGATGTATATGAAATATTTCATAGCGTGTTTTATGAAAGCCATTGATTTAATTCCCAATATGCTCAGTTAATTTAAGAGAACAGTGTATTACGATAATAAATGATTGAAACAATTTTAGTTTTGTTCCTTGAATGTGCAGAAATTTGGTCCGGACAAATGTAATATTTTAAAATTCCTTTCAGAACGAAAAGTTACGTTAGGCCCTATATATAAAGTAAACTTTAGTTAAGGCGAACCTGGAGGGATTGAAAAATCAGCTGTTCATATTAACGAAGTTCTTTTTATCCAAATTCCGATCGATTTTTGTTGCAATGAATCCGTTATCACTCTTTCGGTTCAAAATACTTTATCATGATTTGTATGTAGTTAGTAATAATGAATTTCGATTTACGTACGTCTGAATCTTTCGGAATACGTATTACAAGAATGTATCATCAATACTTACGGCCTCTTTCCATCTTTTCTTTGGTTGATCCAAGTTCCTCTTCCAGATAGCTATAGAGATTCTTCAGTTTATAAAAAGTGTCACGTTTATTACCACAACGAATTTAATTAAATCACTTCTAAATCACTTATATTGCCCTCAGATTGTTCAAACATTCAAGAACCTCAGATTCTACTTCTTCAAATTTACTGCACGAAATCGCATAATTTTTCCTGATGAAGAACCGAATGCTGCAGCAGCATAAATTTTATTTTTGTTTTTTATTATGATCGAAGGAGTAGGCTTTGAAATTTGAAAATATTTTGCAATTTTAGTTTTTGTCATAGTACCGTGAGACACTTCATTCAACATTTTAACTTTAATTTTGATATCTATAGATATTTTCCTCCTTTCACTCACGCTGTTGCTCGTATTGAGCTTTTAACCCGAACAATGGCCGTGAGAAACTAACATTTAAATCACTGTAGCACTCAAAGACACCTCTCGAGATAGGACACGCAGAAGACTTAAGCTACTACTCTGGTTTCAGTGAGAAATACAGCAATATATATTATGCGTGTTCTAATGGATATCTTGAAGAACAGTTGAAGCCTTTACTATGAGAGCGAGCGAAGAGCATTCCCGTGCAATAAACTGTAAAGGGTGTATATAAAAGTTGTGTTTTGTTCGTATTAAATAAAGAAGAGGACAAAAACCTGCGACCGAAAATTTGTTCGAAGTTCGTATAAACAGAAATTCGTATTAACAGAATAAAAATTAATTAAAATGACTGTATATGAGCCAGAACTGGTAAAATTGGTCCTATTTATTTATTTATTTATTTATTTATTTATTTATTTATTTATTTATTTATTTATTTATTTATTTATTTATTTATTTATATATTTATTTATGTATGTATGTATTTATTTATTTATGTAATTATTTATTTATTCATTTATTTACTTATTTATTTACTTATTTATTTATTTAATTACTTATTTAATTATTTATTTATTTATGTATGTATTTATATGTCTATTTGTTTATCTATTTATGTATGTATTTATTTATTAAATTATTTATTTAATTATTTATTTAATTATTAAATTAATTATTTATGTATTTATTTATGTGTGTATTTATTTATGTATTTATGTATTTATTTATTTATTTATTCGTTCATTCGTTCGTTCATTCATTTATCCATTCATTCGTTCATTCATTCATTTATTCATTTATTTATTTATTTACTTATGTATTTATTTATTTATGTATTTATTTATTTATGTATTTATTTATGTATTTATTTTTTATTTATCTCCGAAAGTGACGAAGAGATGCAACTGAATTATCTATCGCTGACTATTGTAACATTCCTTCACGGCCAAGCCTAATAATAACCCATAAGAGTTGGGCAGGAATTATTCCACTTTTTATTCAAGGAACTGAAACATCGATCCCAAGAGAGTAAAACTCCATTTTAATATTATTCAGGAAATAAAAAAACTCACTGGGATGAGGGTCGAACGCGATCCTTTCCTCACGACACACAGATGTCTGAGCTACTGAGACGAGACGGAAGGCTTCACTTCTGCGCGGCGTGTCAATATCCTAACGAAGGTTCCAAATTTGCATTTTACTGCACGAAGAGCATATACATGTCTTCGTGTCTTTTCAAGTGCGTTTCAGAACTGGTTACAACGCTAGAAATACGATAGAACGAATTTCAATAGCTCCGTTAGCGATTTCTTGTATAATGTGCTCTAGGTCTCTGACCATTTTGTAGAGTCTTGTATCAGATCTTGCCAATTCACAACCCCACATCTGTAATATGATTGCTGTGTTAATAATAGGCGTATTGGAAATATCATCGCTAGATACTGATTTCTAGTTGGATGTTGAGAGAGTCACTAACAGTTCATATGCAGAGATTTACTAATACATGTCCATTAGTTTCTTTTTTTTTAGTTCCTTTGCGTTTCGTGCAGTTTCTCCAACTTTCGTACTTTATGGATAGTGTTGAACAGCTATCTTGTATGTCAAAATATTCAGTTTTACAGAAGAGCGAGACAACATTTTAATATCTTCATAACGAACAAATATCTGCTATGAAAGGGTATTTAAATATCGTCTTTTAAAGTTTGTATTCATGCCTTGGCATAAGATGTGTTAACAGAAGATTCGGAAAGAATTTTTGATAGAGATAAAATGAAATTTCATTTAGTACATTTTTTTGACAAGTGAAGTTACTATGCAACACCATCGTTATTCTATCATGCATGTTAAAGGGATTGGATAGTCATTAGGGGTGAAAAATCCCATTTTTATTTAAAAATTAAAAAAAAAACTACAGAACATCCTCTTTAAAACAATATATAATTTAAAGTGGTATATCTAGGCACATGGGCTCTTTAAATATAGCAGCATAAGTAATTCATAAATCTTTTTTTTTAATTCAGTCTTCCGTAAGTTAAAATTTTTCACACTTGTGTGCATTTTTGTCTGAAATTACTGAAAGTACAGAACTTCCTCTTTAAAACTATATATATAATTTGAAGTGGTGTATCTAGGCACATGGGCTCTTTAAATATAGCAGCATAAGTAATTCATAAATCTTTTTTTTTTAATTCAGTCTTCCGTAAGTTAAAATTTTTCACACTTATGTGCATTTTTGTCTGAAATTACTGAAAGTACAGAACTTCCTCTTTAAAACTAAATATATATATATATATATATATATATATATATATATATATATATAATTTGAAGTGGTGAATCTAGACACATGGCCTCTTTAAATATAGCAGCATAAGTAATTCATAAATCTTTTTTTTTTAATTCAGTCTTCCGTAAATTAAAATTTTTCACACTTATGTGCATTTTTGTCTGAAATTACTGAAAGTACAGAACTTCCTCTTTAAAACTATATACATAATTTGAAGTGGTGTATCTAGGCACATGGGCTCTTTAAATATAGCAGCATAAGTAATTCATAAATCTTTTTTTTTTTAATTCAGTCTTCCGTAAGTTAAAATTTTTCACACTTATGTGCATTTTTGTCTGAAATTACTGAAAGTACAGAACTTCCTCTTTAAAACTATATATATATATATATAATTTAAAGTGGTGTATCTAGGCACATGGTCTCTTTAAATATAGCAGCATAAGTAATTCATAAATCTTTTTCTTTTAATTCAGTCTTCCGTAAGTTAAAATTTTTCACACTTATGTGCATTTTTGTCTGAAATTACTGAAAGTACAGAACTTCCCCTTTAAAACTATATATGTAATTTAAAGTGGTGTATCTAGGCACATGGGCTCTTTAAATATAGCAGCATAAGTAATTCATAAATCTTTTTTTTTTTAATTCAGTCTTCCGTAAGTTAAAATTTTTCACACTTATGTGCATTTTTGTCTGAAATTACTGAAACAATTTGCATGACATTTTCATTGCTTACTGCAGGTTATTTTCTATTTTAATATATTCATAACGAACAAATATCTGCTATGAAAGGGTATTTAAATATAATCTTTCATAGTTTGTATTCATGCCTTGATATAAGATGTGTTTCCAGAACATTCGGAAAGAATTTTTGATAGGAATAAAGTGAAATTTCATTTAGTACACTTTTTTTTTACAAATGTGGATGCTATGCAACTCTATCACTATGCTATGATGTATGTTAAAGGTACTGGACATTCATTAGGAGTGAAAAATGCGATTTTATTTAAAAGTTTTTAAAAAGTACAACACTTGCTCTTAAAATGATAGGTATATAATTTAAAGTGGGGTATCTATGCACATGGGCTTTTTAAATATAGCGGCATAAGTAATTCATAAATCTTTTTTTTTAATTCAGTCTTCCGTAAGTTAAAATTTTTCACACTGATGTGCATTTTTGTCTGAAATTACTGAATCAATTTGCATGACATTTTTAGTGTTTACTGCAATCTAAGTTCTGTAAAGTAGATGTACAGGTATATAAATATCACACATAACATGAGGAAAAAATATATCTGCATTGAAAGAATGGTAGAAATTATTGTTAATCAAAGTATAATTATTTTTTTCTGTTTCACTAAGGGTGAAATATTTAGTAAATAATAGTTTACAATTTATAACAAACATTACTTGACAACGTAAAAAGCACAAGGAATACGAGCGAAAATTTTGGCTATTAATGTGCACTTAAAGTTTGAGTTACATTTAGCAAAGTAGGGTTAGACCTATCAGTTAGTGCCTTTTCTTTGCACTTGGATAAGAAACTAATTAGTTGTATTTTATTCCACTGAATTCAGAATGATTGATTATATAACCCTGGCAAATTTTATTTCACTCTGAACACTAAAAGCCTAGATACTGTATATTTAACTAAACTTTTGTACTGAAATGCTTTAATCGTACCCGGTACCCTTAAAATATTGGAGGTATGAACTGTATACATTACGCTTTATATAAGTGATCAAGTTGAGCGTTTTCCGACCTGTTTGACATTGAAGGTGTCACAACTTGTGTGATCATCCACGTGTTATCCGAACTGTATTTTTCTTTGAACTCTCAGAGTGTTCGACAAGTTTGTATAGCCCGCGGCATCATTATATTTGCTAAGAAACTTGGCAGCTTGCCGCTTCAAGTCAGAGGTGAAGGAAAGGGAAGTTTAATGAGGAGAGCACCATCGATTTCCACTAAGTTTTCATTAAGTAATCGAACCTATAAATAATGTGCTATCATGTACAGTACCTACAAGGCGTCTGACAGCGCGGCTTGGCTTCATACCGAAGAAATCCAGAGCTCGATTCCTGGGAAGTTCGAATCCCAGGAAGAGCTGAAAAAGAATTTTTGGCGAACTGAGACTTTCGAATATACAAGGTGAGCCAGTCAAACGGAAAGATTTGATGGGAGTATACTGTTCATATGAAGAGGATGAGAATGAACATACCGTCTCTTCTCTACCTACTTACTTTACAATTTATGACTCCTTAGGTGGAGACGTCGCTATCTCCGAGTTCCCTAGTAACCAAATTGTTTGAATAATTTCGAGGGAAAAATTGTTCCGGGGCCAGGCATCAAACCCGGGACCTTTGGTTAAACGTACAACAACTCTCTACCAACTGAACTACCCGGGAACTCTACCAGACACCGATCCAATTCTTCCCTCTATATTCACAGACCTCAAAGCGGGCTGACAACTTTCAAACAACCAACATTGGGTGCACACTAACTCTGTGTGATTTAATTGTGGTTTTCTGTAACGTACAGTGACGTGTATTATACAAATCAAGCTTTCAGGTATAACTCCCTGTAAAGTTGATTTGAATAATTTCGAGGGAAAAATTGTTCCGAGGCCGGGCATCGAACCCGGGACCTTGAGTTAAACGTATCAACGCTATACCAACTGAGCTACCAGGGAACTCTACCAGACACTGATCCAATTCTTCCCTCTATATCCACAGACCTCAAAGTGGGCTGACAACCTTCAAGCAACCAACATTGAGTGCACACTAACTCTGTGTGACTTAACTTGTGGTTTTCTGTAATGTACAGTGACGTGTATTATGCAAATCAAGCTTTCAGGTATAACTCCCTGTAAAGTTGATTTGAATAATTTCGAGGGAAAAATTGTTCCGGGCCCGGGCATCGAACCCGGGACCTTGGGTTAAACGTATCAACGCTCTACCAACTGAGCTACCCGGGACCTCTACCAGACACCGATCCAATTTTTCCCTCTATATCCACAGACCTCAAAGTGGGCTGACAACCTTCAAGCAACCAACATTGAATGCACACTAACTCTGTGTGACTTAAATTGTGGCTTTCTGTAACGTACAGTGACGTGTATTATGCAAATCAAGCTTTCAGGTATAACTCCCTGTAAAGTTGATTTGAATAATTTCGAGGGAAAAATTGTTCCGAGGCCGGGCATCGAACCCGGGACCTTTGGTTAAACGTACCAACGCCCTACCAACTGAGCTACCCAGGAACTCTACCAGACACCGATCCAATTCTTCCCTCTATATCCACAGACCTCAAAGTGGGCTGACAACCTTCAAGCAACCAACATTGAGTGCACACTAACTCTGTGTGACTTAACTTGTGGTTTCCTGTAACGTACAGTGACGTGTATTATGCAAATCAAGCTTTCAGGTATAACTCCCTGTAAAGTTGATTTGAATAATTTCGAGGGAAAAATTGTTCCGAGGCCGGGCATCGAACCCGGGACCTTTGGTTAAACGTATCAACGCCCTACCAACTGAGCTACCCGGGAACTCTACCAGACAGCGATCCAATTCTTCCCTCTATATCCACAGACCTCAAAGTGGGCTGACAACCTTTATGCAAATCAAGCTTTCAGGTATAACTCCCTGTAAAGTTGATTTGAATAATTTCGAGCGAAAAATTGTTCCGGGGCCGGGCATCGAACCCGGGACCTTTGGTTAAACGTACAACTCTCTACCAACTGAACTACCCGGGAACTCTACCAGACACCGATCCAATTCTTCCCTCTATATCCACAGACCTCAAAGTGGGCTGACAAACTTCAAGCAACCAACATTGAGTGCACACTAACTCTGTGTGACTTAAATTGTGGTTTTCTGTAACGTACAGTGACGTGTATTATGCAAATCAAGCTTTCAGGTATAACTCCCTGTAAAGTTGATTTGAATAACTTCGAGCGAAAAATTTTTCCGGGCCGGGCATCGAACCCGGGACCTTTGGTTAAACGTATCAACGCTCTACCAACTGAACTACCCGGAAACTCTACTAGACACCGATCCGAGTTGTCTCTGCCATCTCAGTGGATTTGTGAATAGACAAAACTTTCGATATTGCTCGGAGGCAGACCCTCGTTAACTTAAGGAGTAACTTCTCCATGCCCAAAAGGTAACGGTACAGTACGCGGTTTCGTCAACTGGAATAATCGGCCCATTCTTTTTTGAGAATGAGGCCCGAAATGCAGTGACTGTTAATTCAGTGCGATATGTTGAAATAATATAGAACCTTTTTTACACAACTCATCCATTTTCCAGTGAATGAAAACACACGACGGAGCAACAAGCCACACCCCAAGAATTTCGATGGATGCTGTGAATACTTTTTTCCCGAGCCGCGTTATTGCTCGCTTGGCCGCCTAGGTCACCTGATTTAACGGTATGTGATTTCTTCCTATGGGGACACCTCAAAACGAAGGTGTTTGGTGGCAATCCACCCAGAACAATTCCAGCCCTAATACAACGTATACGAGAAGAAGTCGCTGCGATACGTGTCGATATGCTGAGAGGGGTTATGCAACAGTTCGTGGCCAGACTCGAAGAATGTGTGCGTTTCAATGAAGGTCACTTGGCTGACGTAATTTTTAAGAAATAATTTTCTTCTTGCTGCATACGTAGTGGTTATTCATGTACTTGTCATTTCTACTCATTAAATTGATATAATAGTAAATTTTCATTCTTTTTCTGCGCCTTTAAATCTTCCGTTTGACTAGTCCAGCTTATATTTTCTCATTATACTCCCGATTTATTTTCCACTACCGTCTCCAAAATTTATGAGTGGTTCATGGTGAGTGAAAACATGTAAAAATAAAAATTATTCCCACATCACATCAGGAACAATTTCACAATCGTGATAGATATTATACTAAAAATATGTTAAAATATTCATATAAAATAATTAGAATCAACCGGCAGCTTTTCTACTTTATAACACATCTGCTTCCTAACAAAGAATCGCAGAAGCTACAGGTTGATGTAACAACTTATTCAGTCTGCATTATCATTATTCTCTTCTTATTCTTTCATTATTATTATTATTATTATTATTATTATTATTATTATTATTATTATTATTATTATTATATTTGTCAAAATCAACTAGCATTTGCTACTACAAGTACAGGGACATCATTTTATTTTTACTTCAATTTTTATTGTACCTGAGTTTTTTAATGTACTTCACTCCCACCCCCTCTACCAGTTAACTTTCAACCGTTCACCACACAGAACCAAAGTTGCGTATGGAGTCAAAGTAGCCTTACGGTCTTATTAAACTATTGAGTTAGTGAGTATAGTACGTTCCAGAAATATGTTGGCGTTTTCCAGTGACGAAAGAGTTTTCAATATTGAATCACATTTTCGCACAGGTACTGTCGTCCATTTGCCTATGTCGCATCCCGGTTTCCCCCACCCGCTTCTGCTCGCGCCTATGTAAAGACTAGTGGCTGGGCTGTCTTAGCTCTTTTTTGAAAACATTAATTTCTGTTAGAAATTGGTCGTCTATGTAATATTATACAACTATTTAAAATAGCCTAACTTAAATAAAAGGGCCTCGTTAAGTAATTAGCTGTTACGTGATTTCCCTCTCCCTTTCTACGACTCTGCGACAAAACCACTTGGACGGACAGTAGATAGCATGTCTGAGTAATTTTATCTTTTCGGATCGGATAGAAGTGAAGATTGACTTTACAGTACGTAAGGTAATCTTTTATAGAGTAGGTACAGAATTATTTCAACATGAGTTACTAGTACGAAGGACGAAACTGGTAGGCCTGATTGGAATTAGGCACAAGGCGATATTATGCACAAAAGAAATTGAAGCTTATATCGAAATGAACGGCCACTACTTTCAAAAATGTGTTTAAATATCCATATTACAATTATTTTTTAATTTAAATTCACTCTCTATATTGTACGCTAATGTGCTGTAGACAGTATAATATACACTGCATAATGAATACGTCCAATTAGATAGTTCAGTTCGTGAGTAAAAACACTTATTGTTAATACAGTACTGTATTTATTTATTTTATTGGGTTACTTTACGACGCTGTATCAACATCTAGGTTATTTAGCGTCTGAATGATATGAAGGTGATAATGCCGGTGAAATGAGTCCGGGGTCGAGCACCGAAAGTTACCCAGCATTTGCTCGTATTGGGTTGAGGGAAAACTCCGGAAAAAACCTCAACCAGGTAACTTGCCCCGACCGGGATTCGAACCCGGGCCATCTGGTTTCACAGCCAGACGCGCTGACCGTTACTCCACAGGTGTGGACTACAGTACTGTATTTTGATTAAATAAAAACCTAATGAAAATTATCAAACTCAAAATCGCGATATTTCCTAGTATACGTAAATGGATGAACTACTTTTCTTCCCTCCTATACCTAGTAAAGTGATTTGTTTGTATTTTACGCCAGTATCACCGAACTCCAGTCGTGGAAGGGGGTATCAAACGGTGTTTCCGGTTCTCAAACGTTAATCCAAAGGTATAGCCAGGTTAATATTAGAAATGTTAGTAAAAATAAAATGATGTCCCTGTACTAGTAATAATCAAGAACGCTAGAAGTACGATGTGTGCGGAGATTTCTGTTCCATTTTCTTTTCCGCGCCGTTGTGTATCAGTAATAAACATTTAACATCTTAAAGTCCTCCGGATTATGTGGTTAGTATGACACATTAAAGTTAGATTGTGAACTACGAAAATATAGGGAATTGAAGACCTCGGTGTAAAAATCTGTCAAGTCCAATTTTCTTCTTTTTAATCGACATTTAGTATACATACCTTAGAAAAATATATGCTGAACCCGTCAAGTTTGACTTTTAGTAACATCTCTACAGATGAAAAGGTCTTGACTATTTTACTGAATTGCGTCAAAAACAGACAGATCTTGCAGCAAGATAGAAGGTAGGTCAGTATTATTTCCCTACAGTCCTATATTTCAGTACGAATTTTAACTGCAGCTTTGGTCCCCCAAGATCAGATACTAGATCTGCGTTTGCCTGATGATCCGGAGTTGAAATCGGGCGAGGGTTCGATTCCCACTTGGGCTGATTTCTTGGTTGGGTTTTTCCGAGGTTTTCCCCAACCGGAAGGCAAATTTCAGAAAATCTGTGGCGAATCCTCGGCCTTATCTCGTCAAATACATCTCGCTAAAACAGTTTCATCGACGCTAAATATCCCACTGTTTGATCCGGCGTTGTTAAATAACCAAGTTAAAAAACTATTATAAACTTATTCTTATTGGCTGCACTAAACGCTTTAAGCTTTAAAATATAGTACAATAATAATTGTTTGAAAATATATAATATAATATACGTAATATAACTAATAATATATATGCATTGATTACCCCCCCCCCCAACGAAAACTCACCTGATAACTGAAGTAAGTTTCTTAGATTTGTTTTCAAACAAGAAGTAAATTCAATTCAAACATGACAAAGAAATCTGTTGTATTTTCGGGACAAAAAACATTCAAGTTCACCATTTAAAAAATTCTATTTAAGAAAGGGAACTAGAAGAATATTGATAACCACATAAAAAGCCTACGAATTTCGTAAATTATCGTGTAAAAATCAGTTGGGAGTGACACACACCTGTTTGATAGGACAGCTATCTCGTTACGGGTTCAGGGAGAATGTTATGAGCGCTTTAACTGTCGTGTCCCCAAACACAAGGCCAGATGGAGGCCAGACCCTGCACGAACAACTGCCGGCCATCTGTTTGCTTCTTGTGTGGCAGTCCTGTATAACACTCACTACGTGCAAACAAACTTATCTGCAGCAAAAACACGTTCTTTCGCTTTTTGCCGCAGTTTACAAAGTGCAAACAATTGCAGCTTCTGAGAATCCACAACACATCAAAGTTTGAAGTACATGCCACACAGATATAGTACAATATTCGTCATATGTTGTACTTGCAAACTTCACTCCACGTGACTTGACTTAATTGTCTTTAATTTAAATATATACATAGATATATTATAAGAATTACTTTATCCTCTGATTGAGGTTCTGGCTGATAAGTACTCTATTACCAGGCAGTACATCTCATTTTACGATGTGTCAGGGGAAGAACAATTGTTTGTATGCATCTGAAGTCTGACTAGTGTAATGTGTAGCTAGCCGGTGATGTATGCAATAGAGGGGAAAGGAACTGGCCATCCTACCCCATTATCTCCTGGCGTAGTTGCCTCATAAGTGGTGCCTTCAAGGTATCACTTGTGAGTTCAGACCTGTCTTCGGACAGTTGACTAAATAATAACAATTACTAACATAAGTAATTTAATACTTTTATGACGTAATAAATTATAGAACATACTCTGCCTACAGTTTAACAGACATTTCAAATAAACAAACACACATAAAGTAGCTATGTCAGGATAGGTTGTACAGCTGTATAGGATAGGGCCTTGACTTGCTTCAATCTAGGTAAACACTACCTCCTTCCACTAGCTAAAACTCTACCTGCTGGGTTGAACGCTCCCCCACACCTTAGGTAAAACATCAGTGAATGGACAGTGAGGGATACGTGACAACTAGTTAATGTTTGTAAACAAAACAGTTTCTGTCGGATGCGTTTCCAATTCACTGTGGGCTAAAGCAAGGAGATGCACTATCACCTTTACTTTTTAACTTTGCTCTAGAGTATGCCGTTAGGAATAACAGGATAACAGAGAGGGTTTGGAATTGAACGGATTACATCAGCTTCTTGTCTATGCGGATGACGTGAATATATTATGAGAAAGTCCACAAACGATTAGGAAAAACACGGGAATTTTAATGGAAGCAAGTAAAGCGATCGGTTTGGAAGTAAATCCCGAAAAGACAAAGTATATGATTATGTCTCGTGACGGGAATATTGTACGAAATAGAAATATAAAAATTGGAAATTTATCTTTTGAAGAGGTGGAGAAGTTCAAATATCTGGGAGCAACAGTAATAAATATAAATGATATTCGCGAGGAAATTAAACACAGAATAAATATGGGAAATGCGTGTTATTATTCGGTTGAGAAACTTTTATCATCCAGTCTGCTGTCGAAAAATCGGAAAGTTAGAATTTATAAAACAATTATATTACCGGTTGTTCTGTATGGTTGTGAAACTTTGACTCTCACTTTGAGAGAGGAACATAGGTTAAGGGTGTTTGAGAATAAGGTGCTTAGGAAAATATTTGGGGCTAAGAGGGATGAAGTTACAGGAGAATGGAGAAAGTTACACAACGCAGAACTGCACGCATTGTATTCTTCACCTGACATAATTAGGAACATTAAATCCAGACGTTTGAGATGGGCAGGGCATGTAGCACGTATGGGCGAATCCAGAAATGAATACCGTAAAGTGGGGTGACTTTGAACGCCGAGGTGACTTTGAATAGTAATTTAGCGCCTTTCTAAATTAAATGCTGTACCCTATTTTGAAAGAACTGAACTCGTTTATTGACAACTTAAACAGTTTTATCGCAATTGGGTACAGCATTTAATTTAGAAAGGCGCTAAATTACTGTTCAAAGTCACCTCAGCGTTCAAAGTCACCCCTCTTTACGGTATAGAGTGTTAGTTGGGGGGCCAGAGGGAAAAAGACCTTTAGGGAGGCCAAGACGTAGGTGGGAAGATAATATTAAAATGGATTTGAGGGAAGTGGGATATGATGATAGAGAATGGATTAATCTTGCTCAGGATAGGGACCGATGGCGGGCTCATGTGAGGGCGGCAATGAACCTCCGGGTTCCTTAAAAGCCAGTAAGTAAGTAAGTAAGTAAACAAAACACACGGACTAAGGATGCCTATCCTGATATAGCTACTTTGTACATTACCTTTTTAGACTGTTAAAAATTGTAATTTGTTTATAAAGTTTTATATTTCAATTATAATTTGATAATGTTCAGAGTGGTGGGAGAATATTTTGGTATTTACAGTGTATCCTATACCGGTATGTAAAAACATTCAACTTTTGGATTCTATATATCGTTTCCATCTTTATTTAACGTTAAATAAAGAGCTACAATTTCTACAGTCTCAGAGTCTCTGTGTTGTTTGTTATAAGGGACTGTGGACGAATAGGAAAACAAACGCCACCTGGTTCGCTGCTTGAAACTAACCTTCCTCGCCGGGCGCTCCTTGAGATGTCTCCTGGCAAATGCGTTCGCTCCGGCCCATAGCGTCTTATATCTGTGTTCACTGACTTTTTCCTCCCTCCACCTAGCTTCTTGTAAGGCTTAAGGCACGAGCTAAACTCTGCGCGGGATAAAAACAAGTCACTTCACGGATCACAGGATTCTGCAAGCATAATGGACTGTTGCTTCGTGGGATGCATACTGGCAGGCGTAACCAGTGGCGTATACTGGCATCATTTCATTGACCGTTCGGATAATAATTGAGGTACACTTTTACCTTTGTAAGTTAGGAGCTCTATCCTTCACCTTGGCGAACCGGGTTCGATTCTTCGTGTAGATCAAGATTGAATATATGATAGAAAGAACTTTTTCTTATATTTTAGTAGGTTATTTTACGACGCTTTATCAACAACTTCGGTTATTTAACGTCTGAATGAGATGAAGGTGATAATGCCGGTGAAATGAATCCGGGGTCCAGCACTGAAAGTTACCCAGCATTTGCTCATATTGAGTTGAGACAAAACCCCCGTAAAAACCTCAACCAGGGAACTTGCCCCAACCGGGAATGAACCCGGGCCACCTGGTTTCGCGGCCAGACGCTCTGACCGTTACTCCACAGGTGTGAACTAGAAAGAACTGATACTAAGGGATTTTATTCGGGATTCTCCCTCTTCTCCTCACCATTACCATCGTCACTCTACCAACATTTCACATTCACCCTTCGTTCTGAGAGGTCAAGACATAAAAAATTGGGATAGACTGTGTCGGTGACAAATCCGCGGGACTTTATGCCTACGTGGATCCTTGTTGAACAATGAGAAGTTTGATGTAGAAGTTTATAGTAGAATTAAAGACAAGTTAACTTAAGTAGAATTTAATTTATTAAAGGATGGTGGTATGAAAAGTAACAAACCTATGGTTTATTACCCTGTAATTTAATTTAGTTCATTCATGTTATATTTTCCCACATTGTTCTTGAGATCTATGGCTTGCTATATGTAATTGCTTTTATTGAATCTTATTCAGTGTCCAAGTTAATTTGTTCGTACGTATTCGCGGTATAGAGTTGCTCGGTTGAGTCTCTCTGAGTTGCCCCTCTTTGGCGGCTTTTTCCCTCTCTCTATAAGCCCTGCATTGTTCTTCTTGGGTCATTTTGCATTTAATCGATTTCTTTTGAGCCTTTCTTTCATCAGATGTGTGTTCCTTTACTTGACGTAGCTGAAAATATATCGCCATTTCAATTTCAGTCACTAATTTTTTTCGGGATTCTCACTTACAATTCTTTACTATCCGTTTAGATATTTATGATTTAGCATTTTTGGTTATATCTCGTTCAGATGAATCGTTTGAGACATAATATCACCGTTCCATCACGTTGTAAGCTGGAGATAAACTGACTTGAATAAGAGTGACTCAGCGCGAAGAACCAAAATTGGCGGACGCCCACTCCCCTCTGCCTGATTTAGAAGTAGTTATTGATAGGTGCTTCTATCTGTCAGTTTTCGCAATTTAGCTATCGGTTATACTGTTTAAGATATTAGCTAAAGTTCTATGCCTTTGTTTACTCTAACTTTTTCCACAGGGTATCGATTTTAAAGGTATATCCATGTCAAAATGGTGGTCATAACTGAGCACGTGTAATAACGTTCTCTTCCTCCTGTGCATATCGGTTGTTGTGTTACCTCAGAAAACCTATACTGACAATAGGCCCACATAATAACACTCCATAGACTTCGAGAAGGGCTGCCTGGTTTTTCCGAGGTTTTCCCAACCGTAAGTCGAATGTTAGGCAATCTATGGGGAATCCTTGGTCTTATCACGCCAAATACCATCTCGGTGTCACCAATTCTATCGACGTTATATGAACTAGTAGAGCGTCGTTAAATAATCGAATAATTTTGTTTGTGTTTTTTTTTGCCCAAACATGTAACAACATGTGATGCATCCTGAATAAATAATAATAATAATAATAATAATAATAATAATAATAATAATAATAATAATAATAATAATAATAATAATGGCTTTATTTAACCTGGCAGAGTTAAGGCCGTAAGGCCTTCTCTTAAACTCAACCAGGATTAAAACTAGCTTGCATAGTTTAAAATAAAACTGGATTAGAATTAATTACATACTGATACAATTTAGGTACATAACGAGATCAAAAGAGGTAGTTACATAAAAATTTACCTCTTGAAATAAAAATAAACATAGTGGAATACATATTAATGTTGTTAGAATCAAATACGAATCACATAAAAACAGAAGCCGATAATTTAATAAAAAATGTACACAGTATGTCTCCAAATATGTGAAAAACCTATAGTAATTTCAAAGATTTTGTTATATTTTGAAATAGGAGCAAACAATGCTGCCAAAACTAATTTTCCCAGTGCTGAAATTAAGGGGAGTAAATTTCACTTAGGACAAAGTTGGCTTAATAAAATTGAAGAAAATAGTACCTATATTAAACCACTTCTGTGGACCTCTGGAGAAAGAACTAAGGAAGAGACTAGTGAAATGCTTTGTGTGGAATATAGCATTGTATGTGGCAGAAACATGGACATTACGATGGAGTGAAGAGAAGCGACTAGAAGCATTTGAAATGTGGATATGGAAAAGGATGAAGCGTGTGAAATGGAGAGACAGAGTAAGAAACGAAACTGTGTTGGAAAGAGTGGGTGAAGAAAGGATGATGCTGAAACTGATCAGAAGGAGGAAAAGGAATTGGCTGGGTCACTGGTTGAGAAGAAACTGCCTTCTGAAGGATGCACTGAAAGGAATGTTGAACGGGAGAAGAGTTCGGGGCAGAAGAAGTTATCAGATGACAGACGACATTAAGATATATAGATCTATGAGGAGACAAAGAGGAAGGCAGAAAATTGGAAAGACTGGAGAATGTTGGGTTTGCAGTGAAATACCTGCCCTTGAGCAGAACACTATGAATGAATGAATATTAAACGTCCGAAATTCGAAATTGGTTAAAGACTTTGTTGGTATACATAAATAAAATCGAAAACATTTGTAAAAACATGAGTTTCTTCTTTACGTATTATAATAGTTATATGCGTTACAAGAGCGGTATGTTGAAGTTTTCATGTTCGAGGAAAAGTTTGAAAAAGCGAAACGTAGTTAAGCTTTTTTAATATCCGAGAATTGAAAGAAAACATACCGCTCGTGTATCGTACATTATTTTGTGTGAAGATAGTTTATTACATACCTGAAAGAGGAATTTCTAATTAGTTGCAATGAAATCTCCATCTTGGTTTCTGTTCAATGATGGCAAATTTGCAAAGCATAAATATTTATCTTCAACATTGTTGCTTTAAAATATTTTCTGTGTTTACTATACTCCAGCAGGCCATGATATACGTCTGTCTTTGTTTTCCCCCAGTCTATGATGAGTCTGGAATCTTGTTGATTTTTTCAAGGCTTCCTTAATGTTACTTGCATCACGAATGCAGTAACTTTAGTGGAGTTGTAGAGTTTACTTAATTTTTGCAAATATTTAAAAACAATAATTAACAGTGCAATTTAGGTGAAATTGCAGTGGTAAGTTTCCAATTTATAATTATTACTATATTGAACGTCTCTAAAAATAATATGTTAAAAGCCTAAAGCAGTAAAATTAATATGTCACTTAAGCGGTAAGAAGAGGGAAATTGTTATGTGTGTTAGGTTGGGAATACTGAATGTGGAATTTGAGACTTTCCGCGGATTGGTTTTGTGCGGAAACCAAGCAAATACGCACGATCTCGTACAAAACTATATTATATCTTATAAATGACAATTTATTACATGTGCCGTCTATGCTTATCCTTATTTAACAAATATATTGGTTATACAATATTTTGTTACATAATATATATTGAACGTTTTCGGCTCTATGGAGCCATCATCAGAAACAAGTAAGCCCATATGTATGGTGTGAGTACACTATATGTTGCCGTACAAGTAAACTCAATTAATGTTAAAATTAAAAGGCATGTTTCTATTTAAAAACAATAATTGTAAGGCAGAAATTACAATATAAATACAAGGCGGCTCTATGGGCTCTATCATTCCTCTTAAATTTATATTATATGTTTTTGTTCAAACTTACAAAAACTGTTTAAAATCGATTAAAATTCGATTTATCGGACGATTAATCAGTTAAAGGAATTCTGTTAATCGATCAAAATTTTTAGTTGATCGACAGCTCTACCAAAAAGAGAAGAAAAATGAGGCAGTTGACGGAGTGATGACTTGAATGTGTCTCGTAACGGATGTCAGAGTTTAATTTTTTGGGAAAGAACAAGAATATGACGATAATTATGCTCCGTGCTAAGTGATGGTGAATTGTCATGTTTAGTTTAAGTAATATATCTCCCTGATGACTCTCTGTGGCTGAAGCTGACTCATTATAGTTGTATCTCGATATCTGAATCCCTAAAACGTCCGTAAATCTTAACTAATTGTTAACAGCTCTATTGGATACAACCCGCTGATACTTTATTTAGCTGCGTAACATAAATCATCGCATTTTTTGGGTCCAGCTCATCATTTCCGCGTTAAGAACATCCCGCGCCTGTTATGAGTCGTTAAGGAATTTAGCGTAGGGGGAAAGGCACAGAAAACATTTCGTTTTCAACCTTCTTGACTTGCAAATTAGTAATCAATAAATTCTGCATTGAGGCTGTTGAGTAATGGGTGTTGCCTATCCCAAAGGAGAATGGTTAGACATGACGGTGATAAATTGCCAGACACGTTCATTTTTCAAAAAAATAAGAAGAAAAAAAAAGAGTTTCACTTTTCAATGAATATGTTTATTACTTGGCGAAAAAGGGTTGACGTTGTAAGAAAATAAAACAGGAAGGGTGGTTGTGAGGGGGTTTATGAATGGGAAATCTCGTGTTCACGTGTTTTCGAACCTTTTTATGTGACATCGATTTATCATGAACGGAGGAGGAACGTGCAAATCTTCGCCCCGCTAATTTAAGGAGGTGCTTCAGAAAGTTCTCCAGGCTATTTCCGCCTTCCGGGGGCGTTCGTTATAAGTTTGAATAACTCTCAGATGTAACAGACCTGCTCTGTCTTAGATAGGGATACGGTTTATGATTCATTACTCCCAGCTTGCTGAAACTCTAATGACATTGATCACATTTCTTACACCAAAATACTTCTTAACTTTTTAGCAATAATGGACTAAATAATAATAATAAAATAATAATAATAATAATAATAATAATAATTTGCAGACGATCAAGTAGTGATTGCCCAATATCTTTTTGATTTAGAATTTATGGTCAAAAGATTAAACAAATTTTATGAATCCTGGGGTCTCTCTATAAATTATATGAAGACAGAATATTTGGTCATTAATACTGAAAGTAGTTATAATACTGTTATAGATGATGAAATTGAAATTAAACAAATTAACCAGGCAAAATATCTAGGTACAATTATAACTAAAGCAGAAGGTATTGGCGAAGAGGAAATAAAAAACCGAATTGAACAAAGTAAAAAAATTATAACATGTTTAAATTCTATATGGTAGGATAAACATCTTTGGAAGGATACCAAAAAATATATTGGTAAAATGTTAGTTGAATCTGTATTAAACTACGGAAGTGAAATATGAGTAACGAATGCATATTATAGAAAAAGGATTTTGGTCGTAGAAATGGATTATTTGAGACGAAGTCTCCCGCTTGGACCACATTAAAAATGAAGAAATTAGGCATAGAATAGATGCTGAAGAGACAGTGTTAAAAGAATAGAAAATAAGAGTTTGAAGTGGTTTGGTCATCTGATGAGAATGGGGGAAGACAGATGGCCTAAACAAATTTACCAGTGGAAACCTCCAGGAAGAAGAGGAAGTGGTAGACCAAAAAGAACTTGGGACAACGAAGTAATGGAGGTCATGCACAAGAGGGGGTTGAGGACTGAAGACACACAAGATAGAAGGCTTTGGAGGATTGGCACAGGAAGACGGCAGTAGCTATAGAATCCTGAATATTGTGAATTTTATTAGTAACAACAATGTAATTTATTCGTCACAACAATAATTCCTTTCTACAATTCGCCTTAAACGCTCTCGTCAACAATTGGATTTTCACTCAACACAGTATTTGTTATAGCACTCCACCGACGACAATGACAATTTACTTGGACTAGTACGAACAACAATGAACTGTTAATCTTAACTAATATTTACAAAGCACTATTTACAAATCAGAACTATCAGTTCTCAGTTCACAGTTCTTCTATCTCAGTCACTCGAGTTCACAGTATCTCGAACCACAGACCTTCAGAGACAGTTCACTGTACTCGAACTCGGGTCCCTCCAACTGCGGCCACTGCACTCGAACTCAGGTCCCTCCAACTGCGGTCCACTGCACTCGAACTCAGGCCTTCGGATGCTGACGCAGATGCGGACGCACACTCGAGTCGAACTCCGGCTGGCTTGCTTGCTCTGGCTTACTCACTGACTGAATAACTGAAAAACTCTGCTCTAGTTCGCTGGCGCTTCTTCTTTTATAGCAAAATCATAGTTGCGAGAACTTTCTACAGGTGTGTAGAGAATTATCTGGATATCTCCACTTCGACGCATTTCTGGAAGGGTCGGGAAGGTCCATTCCCCCTTACTCCGCATGCAGCAGTTGCGCGTGCACTCTCCCCTCGTCGCGTGGGCCTTTCCCTTTCCCCTCGTCGCGCCGTCCCTCATGCTTCATGAAGCCCGCGCGATATGCTCTCTCTCGCGGGACGCTGGTCGTGAGTTCGAATCTCACGTCGCTGTCACAATATATGTGTATATAATAATAATAATAATAATAATAATAATAATAATAATAATAATAATAATAATATAAACTACTCTTTGTGTACTTGAGAAAGTTGTTCGAGAGTGGCGCAAAGAGCTAAGTACAGAAGGGGGTGAAATTGAAATAAGACTTGGGTGTAAGAAAGAGAAATTGATGATTGATTCTTTGGCCTTCCCAGATGATCGTGCGATTTTTTATTAGATTACGTAGTAATGACTATAAAACATATCAACCAGTTCGCCACGCAAGCGGCAAAGGTTTCCTCTAGATTATATATGAGTTCATAACGAACTTACGTAACAGATATAAGTGTAAACCAAACAAAAATTAAACAGGCAAAGAAGTTTAAATACTTCGGAAAATGAATAGAATCTAATATTTCAGAACAAGAAACCTTCTCGTCAACTTACAATCAACCGATGAAAATAGCATACCAGCTAGCTAATGGAGTGTATAATAGAGACGTGCACAAATTTATTAGACTAAAATGTTTTTCTTGAAAACATAATATAATTCGTCATATCAACTATCAGTATAATTCACAGAGTCTCTATTGTTGTAAATATGATTGTTTACATCTTCCGGTATATTTTTCCAATGGTTAAGTATATTTTGTCTGGCTGTGTTGGTACTACTGATGTTTTAATTATGTACTGCAGAAGATATTCTCCCATGGACTGCAAGAAGACCGGACATGAACGAAATTGAAAATCTGTGATCTATACTGACGAAGAAAGTGAACAAAAAGATTTTACAACAAAACATGGACTCATTTAAGCACTGTCTGATATCTGGCTAAATTATGCTGATATTCAAAGAAAGTGTCAAACTTTGGTTTCCAGCATCCCTGACAAAATCAACGTGTCAATAAAGAATAAGGGAATGTTCATAAAATATTAGTAACCTCCAAACTCAATTTTCTGTTCATTATATCTGTGCAAAATACATTTTTGTTGATTATTTCTGCCGATAAATACAGCTTTGTTGCACCTATAATAATTAATTTAGTCTAATAATGTCGAGTGTATAATATAAAATAATAATTGTCTTTTGAAGTAAAGATAAGACATTATTCTACAGTTATCGGCCTTGAGATCTTGTATGCAGTATAATGTCTCAAAATGAATAAAAGAAGCCTAATTGAAAAACTAAAATCTAACGAAAGGAAAATCCCGCGAAAGATGTTGGGCCCGGTTAAAGAAAACTGTGAATATAGAAGACGACATAACCATGAACTGTAGATTTCATTACAAAATATTTTAACTTCTCTTCACCTTCTTATTCAGTAGACATCAGCATTTTTATCGTAATAGTTTATTCTCATAGTTTGCAGTTGCATGAGTTGTAAATATTGGTATATTCTTAGACTACGTTGTTTTTATAGTATAGTATAGTATAGTATAGTATAGTATAGTATAGTATAGTATAGTATAGTATAGTTTTTATAGTTGTCGATATAGGAGGGTTATTTCCAGATATAGTAGTATTAAAATCATAATAATCAAGATTAGCAAGGTAAGACGAATCAGAGACAAATCAATTAAAAAAATCAACATCGACTCGTCAACCGCTGTGGAGCAACGGCTAGCATGACTGACTAGGAAATGAGCGTGTCCGAGTTTACATCCCGGTTGGGAAAAGTTAATTGCTTGAGATTTTTCCCTCAAACCATTAAGAGCAAATTCTGGGTAACTTTCTGCGCTAGACCCTTGACTCATTTCTTTGACATTATCTCATCCTGACGCTAGATAACCATCGTAGTTGATATATATATTTTTTTTATTATTTTATTGTGTTATTTTACGACGCTGTATCAACATCTAGGTTATTTAGCGTCTGAATGAAATGTAGGTGATAATGCCGGTGAAATGAGTCCGGGGTCCACCACCGAAAGTTACCCAGCATTTGCTCGTATTGGGTTGAGGGAAAACCCCGGAAAAAACCTCAACCAGGTAACTTGCCCCGACCGGGATTCGAACCCGGGCCACCTGGTTTCGCGGCCAGAAGCCCTGACCGTTACTACACAGGTGTGGACTGTAGTTGATAAGGCGTCGTAAAATAAACCAATTAAAAATACATCGAAGTGAAGATGAATGATCAATTTTTATTCTTTACATTACAGGAAGAAGTTTTGAAACAAAATTTTACTCTTTCTTTTTCTGAACATAAAGCACAAAACACAGTAGCAGTGTGGAACACCATACCAAAACAAGAGTATGAACCGTCTGAGTGACGTCAGAATAGTGTGACATAACTCATTGCCGTTGCTAAGCAAGTGATGTCAGATGTTCGAACTTCCGTAACATTTTATCCAGTTGACCCTCGAACATAAATAAATGTTTAAAGTTGGAAATTACTACCTACAAGATCTCTAATGGATGAAAACTTACATGTAATGTTGAACTAAGGGAAAAAGGCGTGTGTTGGAAGGAGTAATTGAATAGAGATCCAGCGTGGAATGCTGCTCAGTCACGTGACATGTGAGATAAGGTTCTGCACTCCAAGTGGTGCGTTAGCTACGTAAGTACCACCTTCTCAAGGAAGAGACATACTCAATTTATTTATACTCTGTTTTTAGTAGGTTATTTTACGACGCTTTATCAACATCTTAGGTTATTTAGCGTCTGAATGAGATGAAGGTGATAATGCCGGTGAAATGAGTCCGGGGTTCAGCACCTAAAGTTACACAGCATTTGCTCATATTGGGTTGAGGGAAAACCCCGGAAAAAACCTCAACCAGGTAACTTGCTCCGACCGGGAATCGAACCCGGGCCACCTGGTTTTGCGGCCAGACGCGCTAGCCGTTACTCCACAGATGTGGGCCTATACTCTGTTATTTTTATACTTTAATTCTGCATCTTTACCTATAGTAAAGGCAGATATTTTTTTATTTGGCTGCGTGCTGTGCAGATCTGACTTTGCGCGAAATTTTAAGGAGAATTTCGACATGAGCTCATTAGCAGTTTCCTTGTGAGATTGCTAAGCGTACTTGTCTATATGAATATTCACTGTTAATTCTATTTTACTCCACATCAAAATGCTATTTAGTTTTATAAAACATAATCTAAACATAACAATGAAAACTTTCATGAAACACATTCCTGTGTCACTGATTGCTAGGTAAATATGGAAGCTAAATATTTGTATAAATGAAACCTTCCATGAATTTGCGGTATAGAATAAATGAAACTCCATTTCAGCATAATTTTTCTGAAACAATTTTGTTAAATCCATTTGTTTGTGGCTTTTTGCTGTACTAATATTAAACGCAGTATTGAAATAAAGTTGGTTTGCGACCCCATGCGTTATGCGAAAACATTTTACTATCCCCAACACATTCAGCGTATGGTATTAAATATATTGGCTAAATAATTGTAATTGTTTTAAAAACGAACTTTGCCATAGTTATATCTGTAATAGGAATTTATAACTTAGAATTAAACTAGAAATTATGCAGCATTTTTAATGTCAATAATACATATAAAAACAAAATAGAGCTCTCCTCCTATTAGATAATGATAAAGATCTTTCCTGAAGTGAAGGTTGCCGGAGTTAGATGCTAGATATTAACCTCAGTGCTTGTCTCTATAGCCAACCTTGGCTCTTAAACATGCGTCAGTCCCGTTGAAAAGGTTGCGGAGAAATTGCATAAATCTCATTTTGCTGTATTGCGAAAACCTCTTGAATATTTTGTCTTGAATCTCCATAGTACACGGATCGTGTGAACAAACTTTATGATTAAGATTAGTCACAAATAAAGCATCACAGTGATTTAGGTCCGACATTATTGGAGGCCTAAAACACTTCTTAAATGTATTATTCTGTCGTCGAACATTTCAGCCGTTCAGAGCAGAAGTGGTGTAAGTCAAAAATGGGTAATGAGGGTTAAAATAAACATTCTGTAAAATACAGCACAAAGTAGCAATCAATATTCAATTTATTTAAATTGTTGGTAGTCAGTGGTTAGCACGAAGGACATAAGTTGCTACTTTACGCTGTATTTTACAGAATTTTTACTTTAAACATTATTACCCAATTTTGACTTACACCACTTCTGCTCTGAACGGCTCATTTATACCGGAATAATTACGAATAATTTTCCTCTTGCAGAATTGAAATACTTTCTTTTTCATATAACTGTCGTAAATTAATATTCTTTGTTCTAAATACAGTAATATCGAATTCTCGCCCTATTACACAATAAATCACACACAGAGCAGTAAACGTGTCAAACTAGCAACACACTCAACAACTCAACAACGTAAGAAACCGGTTATCAGCTAGCATGATTCACGGCAGCCGACCTTGACTACGACGGAAAATAGTTCTACCAGTTTCGGCTTGTTTCCTATCAACTTAACCAGCGGACACCCGATATTTGGAGGGACTATTAGGTGAGTTGCAGTCCGGAGTAACTGTGCTATTACATGGCATGCGAGATGTCCTTGTGTAGACTACTTAACGCATTTCGTCAGTTTAATGAACATTATAGGCCTGTATTAACGGCCGAGCGACACTTAATTTTGACATGAAACGTTAATGTCAGTGGTACAATACAGAGAAATTACAACGTTTTGGCACGGATGGTTTACTTTAACGTTACTCGTCGTGCCATGGAAACAGAGGAGTAAGATGAATTTCGTGTCTCTTGGTTTCCCACGCGCTCCATCTCTCTTCATTCTGTGTTTAATATGCCTGGAGGTTTTCCATACATTAGTATAGAAATACTGGGTGTGTAGGTATGTATATCGTACTTCTATCTATACATGAATACCAAGTAAAGTACATTACATTGTTAAGAGGGAATGAAATTGAAGAGTGTGTTCCAAAAACGATTTAGATCCACTTTTATGAAAGGACTGGGCTAGTTTTTATCCGTTAGTCTACGAATTGAGCGAGTTCTCAAGTGACATGTACAGTAACACAAATTTTAGGCAAGAATTGGCGTTGTTTTAGATTTAAAAAAAGCTTAAAATACAATTTATTTATTTTATTTATTTATTTATTTATTTATTTATTTATTTATTTATTTATTTATTTATTTATTTATTTAACCTGGTAGATAGATAAGGCCATCAGACCTACAACTACAATATTACAACTACAATATTAAGAATATAATTACAATTATTATTACAATTAATATTAAATTTACAGATACAATAAAAATCAAAGTACTAAAAGATTAACGATTAATAAAAGCTAGACAGTTTATTGTAAAAGTTAAGAAGAGAGAAGCATTTCTTTTATTGATTAAGTACAAATTAAACCTACTCTACGCAGTAGGAAAATACTTAATAAGTTTGCTTTTGAACGCTACTAAATTCCGACAGTCTCTGATGTCATTGGGTAGGGTATTCCACAAGCGCGAGAGCGAGATTATGTATGATGATAAATACGATGATGTCTTATGTGTTGGTATGGCTAGTATGCGCCTATTTTGCTTGCGTGTGAAGAGATTATGATATGATAACAGGTAACTGAAACGGGAGGCAAGGTAGGTAGGTGTAGAAGTGTGAAGGACTTGGAAAAGGAGAACAAGAGAATGATATTCCGTAGACCAATGAATTAAAAAAACTATCCCAGTCCTAAACAGGGTGAATCTTAAGTAATTTAATTAATTTCAGAAGGTTTTTCTTTGAGATACAATATTTCAAATAAAAAAAAATTAAATACAATTTTGCTCGTTTTTGTTTCCTTTTCGAGTTACAAATTATTTCATATAAAACATTTAATAGCATAGACATTGATTTAATTTCCAATATGCTCAGCCAGTTTAAGAGAGCAGTATATTATGATAATAAGTGATTGAAGTGATTTGTTCTTTAAATGTGCAGAAATTTGATTCCAATAAATGTAACTTTTCGTTCTGAAAAGGAATTTTAAATTTTACATTTGTTCGGATCAAATATCTGTAGGGGAGAGTTGCCGAATTTGGACCGTTGCCTAAATTGGACCGCAGTTGTATTTCCATATATAGAAGTATTTCAAATATTTCAGTTGGCACCACTGCTTGCTGACGCTGCCTAAGGTACTCATCTTGAAGTTCAGTGAGCTGCAACCATCTTAGCAAATAGGTTTGCCTTTAATGTGTTTTGGTGTTTTCTCTTACAATTTTTACGCTACGGATCTTAAGCTTCTATATACAGTAGGAGTAAGTAATAACAATTTCTATAATATACGTTACAAGTATTTTTCATTAGCTACTATCTGCGTGTTTTAAAACTAGTTTTTAATTTCATGTGTTTGTTTAGTGTCATCTGTTTACATAAGTGAACAAGTTGCCTAGGTTGGACCTATGCGCGTTGCCTGGATTGGACTGGCCCAATATAGGAAACTTTTAGTATTTTTTTTCAACATGAATATAAAACATTATATTATGGTCAACGTTAAGAAAAAGTAGTATATTGGGGGATTCTGTGTCTTTATGTTTCTAAGATGTCAAAAAGGGAAACCTACTAGAAATGAAATGATACTTTGAAGATGGCAAATACTGTGTTCAATGTTGACGAATCTGGATTTACAACGGTGAAAAAGAAGCAACAGAAAGTTATAGCTTAGAAAGAGAAACACCAAGATGGAGCCGTAAGTGGTGAAAGAGGTGTAAACATCACAGTAGTCTGTGTTGTCAATGCGGCGGGGTTCTTTATGCTGCCACTGGTAACTTTCAAACGCAGGAGGAAATTATGTCACCTTTTTATTTTTTATGTCTAGTTTCCTTATTCACAGGAGTTTCGTAGACAAACAGGGACTTTCCAATTCTATGTAACATTTTTGCTTTTTTTTTTTTTTTTACTTTTCTATGAGTTTTCCTGTAATTTTGAAATAGGCTATGTAACCGAGACAAGCAACTAATATAAAACTAATTCAGTGCCAAGATAAATATTCTGAGTGTAACAATCAACTTGAATGCAATAGTGTTTCTGTAATTAATTTATCTTGTTTTTCTTTAATTTTTCATCAAAGTTCAGAGAATTGTGTAACTTCTTTCACCAAATGTTAATATCTGATATATTCTTAACGTAAAATTTGGTGAATTAAAGATATTTATAATAAATACCCTTCTTATACTTATTTGTTTAATATTACTAATGTATTTTTGCGAGGTCCAAATTGGGACGCTATGAGTCCAAATTAGGCAACCGGTTTCCCAATTTGGACCATTTCCATGATTTTGGTTTTACCTTTTTATATTTATTGGGAACTGTGTAATTTAAAATATAACACTATAGGATGAAAGTACATAGAATGTAGAATGTACTAGAACATATTTTGATTTAATTTAATCATTATTAAAGGCATGGGATTAAAAAACCAAAAACTGGTCCAATATAGGCAACCTTCCCCTACATTTAATGGACTAAACTAAAATTCTAGAACAATATGAAATTTACAAACACATAAAAACAAACCCACAACACATCTTGAACACTCAACTGAATTTTAAAACACACACTCTTTTCGACACAATCATGAACACACCCACCACAACAAGAAACTCACTAGGATTCAGAGGATGATATAAACCACATCTAAACAAGTCCATCAGGTAATTTACCACCAAAATGTATAATATTAACACACTGAAGTACTTGTTACTTGTTCTATAACGTTCGTCAGTGATTAAAAAGTTACCTAAGATCTTATTTCTTAATGATTATTTCATTTATATGATGTCATTCCATTTTTGACCAATGAAGTGTAATGAAATTCTCAATTCCAACCAATCACAGTCATATATCTCGATAATTTTTTAAGCTCAATTTATCACATGGTCGTTATTTTGTCTAGTCAGTGTCGCCAACTGTTTCCCAGTAAATCGATGAGCATGAATCCATTGTACTAAATAAAATGCGAAATCCCACTTCCACATCTACATCATCTTCTAATTCCATGTCCATTGTATATAAAGAAAATAACACTCCTTCGTAAGAATTGTTCATTTAATTAATGCATTAATGAGGTTATTTGTAATTATATTATAAAATGTTTAAATTAAATTATGATTTCAGCAGATAATGACAGTTTACTTCTGTTATGTATGTATTTATTAACACTGCAATTGGGTGTACACCCGGTGGCAGTGGTATATATTATACAATAATACAATTACAATAATACAATAATCACAGCAATAAAAAAATAAAATAAACGTAAATTTACTTCTAACTATAAATAAATAGATGCAATAAGCCTAGGACTATAAATAAAAACTATACTATAATAACGCCTACAATAAGCAAAAGTAAACCTAACCTATTTCACCCAACTATTATCAATTTAAGTAATTACATATCACCTTAATCAATTACATATCATCTTAATTAATTACATATCACCTTAATTTATTTCCATATCAACTTAATTTCATATCATCTTAATTAATTACATATCAACTTAATTAATTACATGACACAAATTAATTACATGACATGCTATATAAATATAGAAAAAGCACAGTAATTAACATTGTTAAGCCTGCATTTCTCTTTTCTCAATTGGTATTACTGAATAGCAACCAATTCCTTTATTACAGTAATAAATATTCATCTATTTCAACTTAACAATGCCTGAATAGGTTATGTATTCCTAAATATACAATTATTAACATTTTGTGCGCGAGTTTTGGGGATATATTATTTACATTTTTATTTTATTCACGAAATAGTCCTAATAAGTGTCACTCGAGGTCTGAGATTACTATAGATAATTCTTAGAATTCTTGATTAATATTTAACATGTAGGATCTCAAGTACGCGTCCTATAGACATTCACTTTGGTATTATAAAATTTCGAGTTGAACCTGCAAGGAAGAACAAAATGCGATGCGCCATCTGTTGAAGTGTCTATCAACTGATCGCAAGAAAGTGATGTGGCGGCCATATTTCATCACTTCTATTCTGCGGTGCGTGCATCAGATTGCTGGTTATGAGGGAGCGATATTGTCTGAGGCATGAGGGGCTGAAAAATGCCTCCAGCTCAGAAATGATCAATGGACATCTTTTTTAAAATCTCTTTATTCTTCCATCCCCTCCCCATTTAGGAGCCTCTCTCATTTGTCTCCTCAAGTGTGTGTGCTCCTCTTCTCTCCCGAGGGAAGAATTAAACTCCCTTTTGTAGCTCGCGCTCAATGGCCGGGTATTAAAACTCTTATGTCTTCTTAAGCAAGTCAAAACAGCGTCTGTTGAGGATACGCTGTGGTTACTTTGTAGTAGCGGGAGTTATCAGGAACGGATTATCGGTTTCATAAGAGTTAAGCTGACTTAAATTAACAAAGTTCTTGTTCCCTTACTCTTCACACAATTGAATGGTTCATTCGGATACGTAAGACTGTCTTCGTCTCATGGACAATATGGTTGCTACCAAGGTGGATAAGTAATGCAGCATAGGCAGGACCGGGTATTTATGGAGCTCCTGAAAATCACAACATAATAGAAATACAATAGATTTTTACTTATCTTTACGAATTAAGTGATTCTGATTAATAATATGCGGATAAAACAATCGCGACAAATCGCGAAATAGAGTTCTAATAGCGAAATGTGAACAAATTCTCAAGTTATTACTATTGCGTCGTTTTATAGCGAATTTCATATTCTGAGTTTTTTTCGGATTTTTTTCACTTGAATTTATTATATATATATATATATATATATATATATATATATATATATATATATATATATATACATATATACATATATACTAATGGCTTGTGCAGCAAATGCTGCAAACTAAGTTCATTAGACGTTCAAGTAAACATTTTTCGGATGTAATTTCAATGAAGAATACCAGACATTTTGAAAGTTATTTTCTTCCGTAATAATGGAAGATATTCTCTCTCTCGAGCCACGCATATAAATATCTACACCACACCGCCATTAAATAGATGAAAAAGGCCCAACCCCACTTGATTAATAACTATAAAAATAATTGATTTTTAATAATATTATTATCTTACTTTAAGTTTTATAGCTTTCAGTAACATATACTATATATACTATATAGCCGCCACTCAGTAAAATATATAAATCAAAATATAATTTAAGTTATTCTCCACATCTACTTATATAACCCCAAAACGTTTCACTTTCATATCATCAATATAGCATTAATGTGAATAATTAATGAAATACAGTCACATCATGGCATTAACTAAAAATAATATTTCATTTCTAATGGTAATAATGTCATCAAACCACTTCACGTTTTGTAGTTTTTAATATCTAATACACAGCTGTACCCAGAAAATTACACACCACAGAATCGAACCTGTAAATTATTTTAATAAGTTAAGTTTCTAATAACCAATTTAATTTTAGCTCTAAATATGTCAGCATTCTTGCAGATCATGGCCTTCGTGTAATATTGTTTACTGTAATGTGTGTTTTGTTTTATTCTGAAATGCAACACGGCCGACTTGATGCTCGCGAAGGTAACATCAAGTCGGCCGTGAATGCAATTAGCTAGTTCTCAAAACTAACGACAGATGGATTTTGGAAAATAGGAAAGTCATGTTGCAAAATTGATATTTCACTGAAAACTACTATTTTTCCGAAAAACTTAGAGTTCCAAGCTTCAAAATGAGGGGTAATTTATTAAAATCCGTTCAGCCGTTTTCTCCTATTTTCCATTACCAGTTCAAATTATATATATATATATATATATATATATATATATATATATATATATATATACATACATACATACACACATACATTACATGGTATTCCAGGTGTTCTGATTACATTAGTGAACTCAAAAGACGGAGAATTCAACATTTCACTAATAATTTGAAAGTGTTAATTTGAGGGCTGTAAGTTTTTCTTTCTTTTTTTTTTCGTTTTTTAATGAATGTATGTTAAACACAGTCTCAATCCAACAAGTATTATCTATTGGCCATACTGCACCTTTAATAGAATCCAACGAACCTTTAATGTTAATTATTTGGAAAGTAATTTTCATACTGAGTTAATACATCAATTCCAAAATAATTGTATTTTCCAAAATTTCCATTAATATCCGCCAAGAGTACAAATCGATCTCCAACAATCTCTACCGACACAAATATTAAAAAACACAAACGATGAAATTAATCCCCTTAAATACCTGCCCCTGCGCATAGATAACGGTTAACATGTCTGACTGTGAGACAGCCTGGGGTTCAAATCCTGATTGGGATAAATTAAGGAAAATATTAACAACAACAAATGTTGACAGGAAGTTTAAGTAAATCCCGGTGTTTGCGTAAAACGTCTATATTCGAATTAAATTAATAAAATACAGTAGGCCTACAAATACTTTCTTTAACATTGTAGTGTATTTTATTTGATAACAAGCTTAAAGCACCCGGCGTTGCACGGGTTTTCCTTTCTGCTTCTGTTTTTAATTAAACTACTTATTACATTTTTGGAAATCTCGGAAACCTAACTATAGACAACGAAAACGAATTGCCTTTACTAAGCTAATATTTATTCTTTACTTAACGTGCTGAACTTCAATTAAACGATAAAGGGGAAAGGAGAAAGAGTAAGCTGAAAGGTACACTGACGTTCAGAGATACTTGACCTCATTAATCGATACTGTTCGATATCTTGTTTGTGTAAGTGTCGCTTCTTTAGTTACTACTTTCATGAATAGATGGCGAAGGTAACAGTCAGTGTCACCAATAGTACATAAATATACCGCATTATAAAATAAAAATTGTATCCTACTCTTAATGATTATGAAAAACATTAGATTTAGCGGGAGACCGCTGATAATGTCAATTATGAGAATAATTTGAACTTAATCTACTTCAACATTCTCCTAAATACTTTTATATTCGTCCCAATAACAGGGTCACCTATTGAGAACTAGCGGAACTATTTCAAAGTTTGTCAATTTGTTATATCTTTGGTTCTACTTACCCTGTGGTTAGAAAGTTAGCTTACAGGAACAGAAAATTGGAGTTCAGATATCTTTGAACGTCAGTGTACACGATTGCGCTTACTTGCAAGACCTCTGGGGGCTCCTGTTAACATTTTCAGTGGGTAAATCCGAAAGAAACCGTGTACTGGAAGCAATGTTAAACTATGAAACCTCAAAATAATAAATAAATTAGATTGCATTGGAGCCAAAGTGGATTGTAATGACAGGCAGAATAATTATCTCATGCCTCCATGTTATTTTTTTAGAATCGGTGCATTCATGCATTGATTACAACCAGGTAGCGAGCTACTGCAGCCACTAGACTTGAATTTGCAGTTTATTTATTTCCAACTTGCTTGCCTAAATTTAAATTTTATTATTAAGAGAAATAATTATTTATTTAAGTTAACGATAACTTATGCAGAGCAGGCCGCATTCTGAATGTAGCCTACTGTATAACAGTAGTAGATCTAGTTATAACGAAGTGAATCTTTATGGTGTTCATAATTTTGAATACTATTTGATTTTATATTGTGAGCACACTTCAGAGTCGATCACAAAGCCGATGCCCGAAAATGTCCTCGTAGCATACTGAACAGAGAATGGAGCAAAATGGACAGCATGGAAAATCAGGGGATTTAAAATTCACTTTAAATGTTTGTGTTATTCATTCATTCATTCATTCATTCATTCATTCATTCATTCATTCATTCATTCATTCATTCATTCATTCATTCACTCATTCATTCATTCATTCATTCATTCATTCATCATTTATTTATTCATTGATTTATTGATAAGTAATTAAGTATAATAATTTTTTCGTAATTAATTAACAAGCTAGGTTATTAATGAATATAAGCAAGAAACTTGCAATTTTAAATCTAGAGAAAAACACAACTCAATACATCTAGCAATAGGCCTACTTAAAATTTATAATATAAAATAATTTTTTTTCTATTTAATTTTGAAATCCCTGGCGTCATTAGACAAATAATTCCAGAGGCGAGGTGTTTCTACAGTGTAAAAGGATGAGCATGAAGAATTTCTGGGACGAGTGATAGAAGGACGTGCTTGATGCCGGTTTCGAAGTGTTGTAAGACATGGAAAGCGTGATACCAGATAATTCGGAGTCATGTCAAGTCATGCCATGTCTCTTGTATTCGAATGTAGATGTTTTATGTCAAAATTATGGAGAAAATATACACATTTAACTATCTAGTAACGTGTGTTTCATATGAAATAGAAAAAGACGTTGATACTAAAGGTCTTGACAGCTTTTAAAAATATGATAAATTGTTAGCAATATTTTCGAACCGAATAAAGTACGAAAGGGTAGAAAAATAAAATGATACAACACTACAGCTCTTCCTTTGCTATTTTGTGACGCCGGGTAGCTCAGTTGGTAGAGCAGCTGGCTACGGACTGTAAGGTCCGGAGTTCGATCCCAAGTGGTGATGGGATTTTTCTCGTTGCCAAACTTCCAGAACGGCCCCGAGGTTCACTCAGCCTTCTATAAAATTAAGTACTGGGTCTTTTCCGGGGGTAAAAGCGTGGAGCGGAGCATAGTGCCGACCACACCACCTCATTCTAGTGCCGAGGTCATGGGACTCTACCTCCATGCCCCCCAAGTGCCTTCATGGCGTGTAACGGGGATATCTTTACCTTTATCTTTTACTGTTAGAGCTAAAGATGAATCCAGATTGAAATCCATCGAGATGAATTTATACAAAGAATAGCAGGAGACAACTGGTTGGACTTCAAACCAAACGACAAAATTTTGACGTATATTGTAGGAATTGAAAGTATAATCCCTTTTGTGAAATATAATAGCAAACATAAAAACGCATAAGATTGAACATATATAAACCGAATGATCAGATCAAGAATGCCAGCGTTAAAAATTAAATAAAATTCAAATGGAAGAAGTCGTCTGGAGCAACCAATGAAGAAACTGACCGATCTCTTCTGCTTCACGTCTGCCTGGGGTTTAAATAAAAGTGAGAGAGTAAAATTACACAATATGTGTCTGTTCAGAGGAATAATTTCTAACAAAGTCATTGCTTTTAATTTAAAAGCTTTGAGCAGGAGATTTAATTAAATGGAATATGAATGATATTGCAGCAGACGGCATTATTTCATATAAGACAAACATTTTCATTGTGCCGTACTCATTAGCGAGGTGGGACGATACTAGACACCTGACGTTTTCTTTATGCTTCAGCATTATAAATCTCTTTGTGATGTGATACTTCTGTAGAATAGTTTCGTTACACTCGTTTCTTTAGTTGTTAATGATTTGTGCTTATTATTTCTTAACTCAGAAATGAACTTAAATTAAAAAAAATTACGAGTGAAGCACAATGTAGATAAAATTCACAATGTCGAGGTATATGCAGCGCAAATGTGAGGGGCGCATAAGCAACGGTTAGAAAATAATAGAGAACACTAGTCGCCTGGAATCTGAAAGCACAGCGGCCGTTAGCTTCGTATGTAAAACAGAGAGTGCGCATGCGCAAGCATATACTATAGTACTGCTTCTATCCACCGCGTGACGTCAGTCATGCTTGCAGATCCCAGGCGGATTACTGCATTATAGCAAGCGACATGTTTATTGTCAATGCAAACGAGATGGCTATTCGTAGGAGTCCCAGCACAGTGCAGATATCCCGGGTTTTCAGGATATCTGGAAAGAAGAGATGTTGACTGTCACTGCTGACGTTGGTGCTTTTACCCAAAGGTCCCGGGTTCGATACACGACCCCTGAACAATTTTTTCCTTGAAGTTATTCAACTACTGGGTTATCTAGCGTCGATGGAATTGGTGATAGCGAAATGATATTTGGAGAGATGAGATAGAGGATTCGCCATAGATTACCTGACATCCGTCTTAGGATTGGGGAAAACCTCGGAAAGACCAGGTTATCAGCGCAAGCGGGAATCGAAACGACGCCCGAGCGCAACTCCGCATTAGCAGGAAAACGCGCCACCGCCTGAGCTACTCCAGTGACCCTGACTTCAAAATGCGTTGGACAGCAGCAGTCAAAATTTTCATCCTCTCCGTCAGACGTGGACTCGATACTTGGTGCACAATAACTACTCGAAGTATCACCGTCTTCAAGACTTTCGATGTCGTCAACCTCCCCATTATCATCGGAAAGGTACTGGTCATCGTTCGTCAACAAAGTAGCATCATAATGTTTCGCATCATCATTTTCTTGTAACAAATGTCTGCATACTTCATGATTGGGCAGATTTAGACCTACAGCAGCCATAGTGTAGTCGCTCATCAGACCGCAAAACAAAGGCTGAAGTATTAGTGAAATTTAGCCGAAAAAATTAAGAACTGGTCTAAAGAGTGTCATAATCTGCCACTAGATCTGTCTTAAGTAAAAATTTTATACTTTTCAGGAGAGCAGTAGAAAGATTGAAATTGGTGTCAGTTATAGAGTTCTTTTAATTAAGAGGTTTTTCCTGGATATTATTTGTTTATATTCCTTCTAAAATAAGTAATGTTGTCCATTTAACAATTTTCTTGATTATTTCCAAGAATAACCACATTTAAGCCCTTTCAAGACCACAACCCAAACTGAGAAGAAGGGACTATTTAAACATAAGACCTTTTTCATGACAAAATAAGTGGGAAATGTAAGTTATAAGGAATATCGAAACAGGTCTTAAACAATATAGGACTGTTTATCTGGTGCTTAAAGTTTTAAAAGGAAAGGACATTAGTATGTGATAAAATACAGTAGCTAAAATACAAGTTAGACCTTTTTAATAGGGAAGCATGGAAAGTAAAAATGTGATGTTTGTAAGGAATAAAGTATTAAATATTCTTAAGTCCTATATTCTGTGTGTGCTCTATTCAAAATGTAGGCCTACTTAAGACATTTGGTAACGCTCTATAAATTCAGTCAGGAGTCTTATTTGACTTTAACCATTTTACCAGATTGTAGAGAATTGTTTCCGCTTTCAGAATATGTAAAAATCTCATTTTCACACAAAACTGACTTAAGAATTTTTTCCTCCCGGCCACAGAATTATAAACCGCACAAAATGTCGTTTTGCGGTCAATGCTGACTCCGCGGTACTAGATGTAATTAAATCAATATTTCAGAAACTGAAAATGGTAGACAAGAAATATTTTGTAGGAGTGTCATTAAACTAAACTAAATAAAAGTCAAAAAGGGGAAAAAATATATAAATTTTTTGAAGGAAATACGAACGATGTAGCTCAGTCGGCAGACTCGCTGGGCTGCTGATCCGGAGCTGCGTTCGGGCTTGGGTTGGATCCCCCTTTGGACTTTGATTTCTTCGGAGGTTTTCCCCAGCCGTGGGACTGAAGCCGGATGGTCTATGGCGAGTCCTTGGCATCAACCCCTTTGATTTGATTACCCCCTTTGATTTGATTACCTGGTTGGGTTTTCCGAGGTTTCCCCCACCGAAAAGGCAAATGCCGGGTAATATTTTGGCGAATCCTCGGACCTCATCTCATCTCACTACATTTCGCCAAAAATGTAAAATGTAAAAAAATTGTACAAAATTGTAAAAATTGTAGAAAATTACTAAATTGTAAAACTATAAAAATTTGTAAAAACTGTAATTGTAATATTGTAAAATGTTGACATGTTCCACATCTTAAAGCTTCATTGCTCATGTAAGATCTATGGAATAAAATAAATGAATGAATGAATGCGTGGGGTCAACATTGACCCCATGGTAGTAGGAGGGTTAGAGAGAGAGAGAGAGAGAGAGATATGCGCACAATGTGTCAAAGCAAGGATAAGTGCAAGGATTTGTTGACTTACAGATTTACAAACTGAACTTACTCCAGGATAAATGGAAAAAGTTTGAATGTAGGAGAAGAAAAATAATCATCTAGGAATTGAATATAATTGACTCTGTACGAACATTGAAATGGAAAACTCCGAATCTTGGAGTCGAGCGTCGCTCTCCATGTTCAGCTGTCAGGATTTGGCCGGCGTCAAGTGTTCTTCTGGCGGGCGGCGCAGCAATTCCACCGAACTTGCCTCTTTGTCAATACCACACTCATATCGCTTTCCTTCACAGCAAGGGGTATGTAAATATGCGTACTTGAGGCTTGTTCACTAAGGGATTTTCTTCTTCAGCATTCGCTGGCTGGCTGGCTGCTTGTTTTAAAGAAGATATGTCAATACTCGGGACGAGTCGAGGCCTGGAAACAGCCCTCCCCCTTCTTTTGTTCTGTCTTTTGATTCTCATACGCTGCTTCAGCTGGAAATGTGGATGTTATTGAATTTTTTCTCATAACCTGTCTTCATAAGCTCATCTGTGGTTGTGAAGTATGTCCACTGCTGTGGAGTAACGGTTAACATGTCTGACCGTGAAACAAGCGGGCCCGGGTTCAAATCCTGGTTGAGATGGCTGTGGGCAACCATCAAACTGAAACCCCGTGGTATATGTTAATGTTATATTTTATGTAACGACGCTCGCAACTGCAGAGGTTATATCAGCGTCGGCGGATGTGCCGGAATTTTGTCCCGCACGAGTTCTTTTACATGCTAGTAAACCTACTGACATGAGCCTGTCGCATTTAAGCACACTTAAATGCCATCGACCTGGTCCGGGATCGAACCCGCAACCTTGGGTATAGAAGGCCAGCCGTGGTATATTGTCATTAGTTGCTGGTGGTAGTGTTATGTACAATAGGCTCATGGTACTTCGTGGGAACGGGGTTGAGAGACCGCGGTGGTATCTATGTGGAAAAGTAAAAGAGATTCTTAAGACTATAGGGGCATCTTAGGATATGCACATCATTCCAATCCGGGTACTGCAGTGAACACACTCAAGTGGCCTATGTCCGTAGGTACCCCTCAAGGTGATCTAATAGTAGTTGTAAAATTTGAAGAGGAACTACATTAAGGAGACACACTGTATGATTATAACTGTGGATAGGTCTTCTGGTTTTTATTAGGCATGGAGAGCACAAATATATGGCGGAGTGGAGAGGCCACTGATGTCTGTAGAATTTCTTCATCTCGTTAGTTTTCATTATAAACATTAATAGTAGGTCTATGTTTAATAGTCTGCAGAATATAATGATAATGATGATAATAATAATAATAATAATAATAATAATAATAATAATAATAATAATAATAATAATAATAAATATAACTTATATCTGGCTTTACAATGCAGACGCATTTTTCTGAAACCCATGATTTAAACAATTCGGGATTTTTTTTTTTCCTTGCATTATCGTTTCTAAACCAATACATTTTCATCAATATTGCATTCTCCTATTACTATGTTCATTTTATGTATCCAAAAAAAAAAAAAAATTAAAAAGAAATTTATAAAATTATTCATGATATATAATATTAACAAATGTACTTTTTTACCTTTCTATTTCTGTCGACTATATTCATGCTTTATTGAATATCACTGGCTTCTGCCTAATTGTGAATTTATATTAAATATGTATTTATCTCTCTTTTTCTCTTTTTTCTTTTGCGCTTGTGTGTTATTTATTGGTTTGAATTAAGTTACTTACTGTATTTAGTAAACTGTCCTTGTAATTTTTATGTTATATTATTGGCTAAGGGTCCCGCGCCGTGGCGTCGTGTAAGGCATCCTACCTAGGACTCGCGTTACGGAATGCGCGCTGGTTCGAGTCCTAATGGGGGAAGAAATTTTCTCATGAAATTTCGGCCAGTGTCTGGGACCGGTGACCACCCAGCATCGTGATGAACTGGGGGAGCTACGATAGGTAGCGAAATCCAGTTACGCAAATCAGCTGTAACGGCTGGGGGGGGGGTCCATCGTGCTAACAACACGATACCTCCATTCTGGTTGGATGATCGTTCACCTCTGCTTCGGCATGTGGACGTGAGGCCGGCAGCCGGCTGGTCGGTCTTGGCCCTTCGTGGGCTGTAGCGCCATGGATTATTATTATTGGCTAAGATCCACACCTATGGAGTAACGGTCAGCGCGTCTGGCCGCGAAACCAGATTGCCCGGGTTCGAATCCCAGTCGGAGCAAGTTACCTGGTTGAGGTTTTTTCCGGGGTTTTCCCTCAACCCAATATGAGCAAATGCTGGGTAACTTTCGGTGCTGGACCCCGGACTCATTTCACCGACATTATCACCTTCATCTCATTCAGACGCTAAATAACCTAAGCTGTTGATAAAGCTCGTAAAATAACTTGCTGCTTCTATTCTTTTTCTTCTTTTTTAGTCAGGATCCAAAAAATCAGACCCATAAAACAACATTGGCACTGCCATTACCTTATAAAATTTAATTTTCGTTTCTTTTCTAATATTTTTAGGGATCTAATAATGACACGGCATACATAGCTGAATTTATTAATCTTGATTTGTATATCTTCATTCTTCATAATATAAGAAATGTTGCACCCAAGGTAATTGAAACAATTTATCTGTTAAATAATTTTTCCTTCCAAGACAATTTTGGCTCTTAATGTATTCGCTCCTGTAAATGCTAAAATTTTTGTTTTGTTAATTGAAATATTTAAGCTAAAACGTTTATTTATTTATTATTTATTTATTTACTTATTTATTTATTTATTTATTTAGGTAGTAAGCAAAGTGAATAAGAAATTCAAAAGTATGTAACAAAAAATGTTTCCAGCCACCAACGTAAGAGTCAGGCTTGTGTACGGTGTGGTTTTAGCCAATAATATTTAACATAAAATTTACTAAGACAGTTTTATAAATACACTAATTAATTATTTCAGACAAACAATTAACACACAAGAGAAAAAACAAAGAGGAAAAGAGAGAAAAAACACATTTAATATAAATTAACAATCATAGAGAAACCAATGACATCCAATAAAAACATGAATATAGACGACATAAATAAAAAATTTACTCACTATTCAATCTAATTATAATATATAAAACAAAACAAAAATAAGAGATAAAAGACTTTGAGGCTTGAACATTTTGGATGGATATTTTGGACGTGCGGATTTCCTGGTTTGACGTTATGAAAAGGACTTATAGCAGAGGATCTATAAGAAGGGACCGATTGTCCGATTGTACATTTTCGACAGGACCAAATATCCAACCACAATAGTAATAATAGTAATAATAATAATAATAATAATAATAATAATAATAATAATAATAATAATAATAATAATAATAATCATAATCTTAGGAAAATATTTGAAGCTAAAAGGGATGAAGTTACAGGAGAATGTAGAAAGTTACACAACGCAGAAATGCATGCATTGTATTCTTCACCTGGCGTAATTAGGAACATTAAATCCAGACATTTGAGATGGGCAGGGCATGTAGCACTTATGGGCGAATCCAGAAAAATGTATACAGTGTGTTAGTTGGGAAGCCGGAGGGAAAAAGACCTTTGGGGAGGCCGAGACGTAGATGGGAGGATAATATTAAAATGGATTTGAGGGAGGTGGGGTATGATGATATAGACTGGATTAATGTTGCACAGGATAGGGACCGATGGAGGGCTTATTTGAGGGCGGCAATGAACCTGCGGGTTCCTTAGGCTAAAAATCATTTGTAAGTAAATAATAATAATAATAATAATAATAATAATAATAATAATAATAATAATAATAATGTTTCCCAATAGAAAAATACAGTAATCTCATTCTTCTGATAACTGACGTAATTTGTGACGTGGATTGGCCTGAGAGCTGTGCAGAACAACAATCAGGAGCACGAAGTGTGACAAGAGTGCACTCCCTTCAAGAACCGCATTCAACGGCACGCAGCAAAGCAGCAAGTTTGCAAGCAAAACACCCTTGATTCAGCTATCTAGAACAAAGTTGCGAGGCCCTGGATGTATGGTTTTGGTATGTAAATCGAGTGTGCCTGTCTCCAGAGTTTCTTGGAGGGGAGGGTGGGAGTTGCTGTGTTATTCAGCGAACTGACAGTACGTAGCCAACTTGAGTTCTCTTCTCTTCCCCTAATGTCGAAGTGTTTGTCCAACTGTGAGTAATTTCGCGAGGGGAGGTCCTCCTCCCACACTCCTCCCTTGTTTGATATCGTCATCATCACTGCGATATCCTATCCGCTCATCTTCTACGATGACCTCCAGAGTCTATTATTCCTACAGGATGTTGTGAGTGCAATCAGAATACGACGACTTGCGACCGTCAATTCTTTTATAATTGTAGGTACTTATTAATCATAAATATTTCAATCATGACACTCCAAAGTAAAAATGTAATAGCATCGATAGCCACCTCATCGTCATTTCAGAAAAGGAAACCAGGTAGTGTAAATCTACAATAAAATACAGCAGCACACATTTTACTCTGTATGATATCAACTTTCTTACTTACTTACGTCCTTACAAATGGGTTTTAAGGAACCCGCAGGTTCATTGCCGCCCTCACATAAGATCGCCATCGGTCCCTATCCTGTGTAAGATTAATCCACTCTCTCTCAACATATCCCATCTCCCTCAAATCCATTTCAATATTATCCTCCCATCTACGTCTCGATCTCCCCAAATGTATTTTTCCCTCCGGTCTTCCAACTAACACTCTATATGCATTTCTGGATTCGCCCATACGTGCTACATGCCCTGCCCATCTCAAACGTCTGGATTTAATGTTCCTAATTATGTCAAGTGTTCATTTCAAAGTGTGTAATGACGTCACTGTTGGTGAGTCAGCGATTTGAAGCGAGTTTCAGCTTTTATGTCAGAGAAGTCGCCTATTAATGAAGGCGTTCAATCTGAACTTGAGAACGTGTACGGTATAACTTGAACGTCGTAGCAACATATAGCGATCTGTACGGTCTGTGTGGTACCATAACCTCTTCCGAACTGTGTTTTGCGCGGCCAAGTCGTACCCAGGGATTTGTTATCATCGGTTGCTTACGGCAACATTCCACAACACAAATCAAATGCTCCGTGTCCATGTTGACCGTCGAAGTTAATGTCAACAAATACATAAGTAATCGTCTTAACCCTCTCCCCATATCCTGACAGTAAGGAAAAAACTCACCTCAGTACGTGTTTCCAAACAGTTCACATTCCTGCCACTACCGGCGTTACGGTACGTATCGGTAATTACTCTTCTGAATGAACGCCGTACTTGCTAGGCAACTTTTCTGGCACATAGGTAATACGCCTCTGCGAAAATGTAGGAAGATTGAATTCTCTAGTCTCATCGGCTAGCCATATGACGACATACAGCGAGCCATGACACATTTTGAACTGAACACGCAGTATAATGCGTGCAGTTCTGCGTTGTTTAAGTTCCTCCATTCTCCTGTAACTCCATCCCTCTTAGCCCCCAATATTTCCCTAAGAACCTTATTCTGAAATACCCTTAATCTCTGTTCCTCTCTCAAAGTGAGAGTATGTCCCGGTTCAACTTCCAAAGCTATAAATTTGTAATTTTTAATACAGATTAGGAAAACTCGTATGAATATCCTCTGTACATTGTAATTCCATAGTGAACATAACACATTTTAATAACACATTTTTTAAATATGTACTATATGTTGTGAAAAGAAATCTGAAAACACTGAGATGTAAGTGCCAATTTTTCTCATAAAGTAATGGAAGGATTTGAATATTTTACACAGCCTACAGAGATCACTTAATTATGGTAATTAGAAAATGTGGAGAGAGTGAGAACTAAGTTCCGGCACAGTCTTCGCCGGTCTATTCTTTACCATTCACATGCCTTGGATATGTCGGACAGAAGTGTTAGGCGCATCTTATATTATGGTTTACACTTCCATCCATTTAAGTTATAAATATTGTGAAAAAAAATATATCCATTATTATCATACACAGATGCAGTATTCCAAAATTCTCCCTTTGGCGACATAAATCTTTCTGTGCGATCGCCTGATCTATCAACAGCTGATTTCTTCCTTTGGGGTTATGTCAAGGTAAAAGTATATCAAGACGTACCTGACACGATCCAAGATTTGAAAAACAAAATTCAAACCGAAATTCAAGAAATCCTCCGGGACATGCTGCAGAGATAGACAATGTCAAGCGACGTGTGTCAGATCTGGTGGAACTCACCTGAATAAAGTTATCTTCAAGAAATGAACGTAAAACTAAATGGTGTACTTTCAGGTATATTTTCTGTCCATCGCTGTGGAGTAACGGTTACCACGTCTGACCGTGAAATGAAAGGACTCGGGCTCAAATCCTTGTTGAGACAAGTTACCTGGTTGAGATTTTTTCCTGTCTCAGAGCTAGAGTTATTCACGAGGACAAACATCCGTGCCGTAGCCAGAATTCGAACACACAACATCAAAATTATGCTTTATCCATTATATGTGCCTCAGCTGGCTTTCTTCATTTCACACATTCCTAATTTTTTTTCGTAGCCTTGTACAGCACCGTCCTCTCCGGTCTCAAAAGGCTGTATGCTTCGCCTTGGATCATTTTCTTGCACCCTCCCGGCTTAGTAAGGCTTCCATAGTTTCCAACCGCCGACCCCGTCTCTGGTGTTTGCATAGTTTACATTGTGAGAGATGTTCTGTTGTTTTGTTACGTATATGACACCGAAGTTCATCGTGCTGCTACCAAGGACAAGGACTTCAAAAGCTGTAGTAGGCATCTCACAAGAATTGCAGACGAGTTGGAGACGTGTATTGACATTAAATTATCTTTACCATTATTAACATTAACATTACTAGTGTTACATAATTAGTACTATTACGACAGAATAATTACAAAAGGCGAAAAATAAAACACGAAATCATAATAAAAGTAACTATACTATTCTTTTACTTATTTAATGTAATTGAAAGAATATACTGTATGTAGTATGTTTGAGTGGGGTTTATTCACTTCAAGAATAAACCAAATTCTAAGAATATTCCACACTGTTGAGCAGCTGTTCTGCTCTCTACTCGTGACTTTATTTATTTATTTATTTATTTATTTATTTATTTTGCTAATAATTGTAACATAAAATATAATATAAACGGAAAAAAAACATTAGCTCACCCCTGAAAGAATAGAACTCGTGCTCAGGGGCGGATTCCTGAATTGAAATTAAGAAGTATATAGTACAATTTGTCTTATGTCTACTACGCAATGAGAATATATAAATTTAAATTTAAAATTTTTCAATTTTTATAAAATCCATACATAACTTTTTAAATTTAATACCAGAACTGTTAGAATTGACAATATTAGGATATTTAAATGTAAATTTGTTATGTATTCTTGGGCCTAAATTACTACTATGATTAAATACTGTTTTAGTGTTGCATTTTGGTTCAAACAGTATTAAAGAATTCATACCTTTTGTTTCATAACTATGAGAATATGATATAAAATTATTTCGACCTTTATGTGTGAATTTTATTAATACAATATAATAAATTTATCTTATTTTTAAGAACATTAAAGTCTAAAAACAATTTTTGAGATGGAAAATCTAGGTTTATGAAAACTTCATATTTTAATTATTTTCTTGCACTGCATGTTTCATATTCTGTACTAATTTCCTTTTGTGCTTGCAAATTATCGCAGCATTCACATCGTTTTCTAAGGAATTTGGTGTACCACAATGTTTTTCATCCGCTGCAAAACCGGTTCCTTCAATTTTTTTTTACTAGCTTCCACAATGACGACAAATTGGAATATAATAAAAGCAACTCAGTACAAATAGTTAACAGGGAAAACGTAAGGAAGAATACAACAAATGGAATATAATAAAATACGTACTTACAAATGGCTTTTAAGGAACTCGGAGGTTCATTGCCGCCCTCACATAAGCCCGCCATCGGTCCCTATCCTGTGCAAGATTAATCCAGTCTCTATCATCATATCCCATCTCCCTCAAATCTATTTTAATATTTTCTTTCCATCTACGTCTCGGGTCTTTTTCCCCCTGGCCTCCCAACTAACACACTATATGCATTTCTGGATTCGCCCATACGTGCTACATGTCGAAATTGCGGTAAAAAATCTGAAAAAGTACAAGTCTCCAGGTATCGATCAAATCCCAGCAGAATTAATACAAGAGGGTGGAAGTACATTATCTATCGAAATTTATAAGCTTGTACTTGCTATTTGGGAAAAGGAAATTGTACCAGAACAATGTAATAAAATAAGAAGAAGAAAAAAAAAAGAAAAAACATACGAAATACCAAATACCAAACGAAAACAAAATAACACAAAAACGTTACAAATTTTATGTGTATACAAGTTATTAAATAAAGTTTAATATTTATATTAATATTGTTGATCAAATTAATTAAACGAGAGAGGGCAACTAATAATGCAAACAGGAAATACAATAAATTATAAACGATTAGACAAAGGTTATAATCAATACATCTTGTAACTTATTAATACGAGTAATAAATTTCATTAGACAAAAAGTACGTTTTTAACTTAATTTTGAATTTCGATAGCGTTCAGGAATCCTTGATGTAACTAGGTAGAGATTTCACGATACTGTATAGGACAGGCATGTCAAAACCCTGCACATTGTGCAGTTTGCGCACATTGTGCACTGGTCTCTGTGCAATGTGCAGTTCCTATTCCCCTATCTGGAGGGACCGAATCGGCTTGGAGGGGAACGCGACAGGGCTGTACAGTACCTATAGTAGCAGATCAGCTTTTGTTTCAGTAACACAGATCAGTACGGGTGCTCGTTGAGCTGTAATTGTGAATGCGTTATGGAAAATAAAGTGAGGAGTCCACAGATATAACGAAGAAGAGAAATCGCGAATCATATAACATAATTGTTATGATGTTTTCCTCAGCCAACAGTAATTATTTTGAAATGAAAGGCTTTCATCATATCATGTGGACCTAATAGTGATGTGAGAATTTAAATCATATTAGTAAAGTTCTCAAAATATATTCGCCAGCTCTTATTTCTTAATTAGTACTCTTACGGCAAGACAAACATGACAATGATGTTGTTTTGGAGTCTGTACTAACACAGCCATGAATAGTTAGAAGACTTAAAACTTTTATTTGATAAGCTAATAAGTGATGAGAATATTGAGGAATACATGTGAGGATCTTGAGGTTGTAAGGGAAGGAAGAAAGCAACTATTTGTAAGGGAAATTTTTCTGGAAAAATAATACATAATGGCGAATTTTCCATTTCACATTACTATATTATCTTAATATACTTACGTTAATAAATCTTTAAACCTACCATAAAGAAAATGTCCTCGCTTCACAGCTTGTGAAGTACTCTTTTAACTCAATTCAGTAACGCTCCCAACTTGCTAATACTTGCTCTCAACGTTTTCCAAATAAACTATATATAAATTTAAATTCAAGCTTAATTTATCCAATTTATTAATAATAATGTGAATTTATATTAATATACAGCAAGGAAATGATTCCAGTGTAAAAGCCTCTCAATGTCCTATTGCATGTAATTGGGAGTAAAATATTTTCTTTAACATTCGTGCACCAATGGTCCCAATAATGCTTGAGGAACAATGAAAGAGTATTACTTTGAAATAATCAGTACCTACTACGTAAAATGAAATATTGTGTTCGTTTTTTGTTGTTTCGAAATTACTGGAATTTTTTTTATTTTCTTCAAATTCTGTATACAAATCATGTAAATAAATTATTCTTTACAAGCGACTGCATTGTGAATTGTAACTGAGTAAGTCTATTGTTTCTTGTGTTACAATTATTGTCAAATATAGACACTGACAATAATTGCGTTTTTTCCTTCTGCTAAGTATGTTTATAATGTCCAAATGTCAATTTAATTTAACACTAGAAGCGCAGAATAGATTCTTGTGCACCCCTCCCGCTAAAAACTATTAAGAGCAACACGTGAATGACGCAATCTGCACAGACCGGCGTTCCGCGCACATACACTGCACTTTCAGTGTCTGATTTCTGACATGCCTGGTATAGGAGGATGAATTTTGAGTAGCGTTTTGCATTTAAAACATTCATATACTTTCGGAGGCAATAATAATGAACGCAATAATAAAGATTATAATTTTTACGGATGGAGGACTCGTAATTGAAATGCGGCGATTATAACTTAATATAGTCTAATTATATATGTTCTAGTTTTGAAAGTTACAAAAAATTTAATTCAGTAAAAATTCAATTTTTATGTTTTATCTCTTGACACTTCCTACGGCCTTTTTGTCAATTGGAAAAAAAAATTCTAATGCGAATTTGGCGAACAATAAAAGAAAACGAGACGTCGTTATTTAGATATAACTATGAGTTATATAAACTCTACAACGAACCAGACATCTCTGTAGTCATAGTAAGCATATTATATTACAGTGAACTGGACACAGCCAACGAATGTGAAGTGAGGATTGAACATAGACAAAAGAAAGTGATATAGACCATAATTGGCGGCAAACCAAGATGTGGGTGGATTGATGCAGTCTAAGATACAGAGTAGAATCTTGGCATAAGAAATTGAGAAAGGATAGCGCCAGGCAGACTCTTTATATAGGAGGCCAGGGCTCGAAATCTGGCTGTCAGCCTAGAAATAGAAGAAAAAGAATTAAGTTGCTTCTTGGAATAATAATTTCCTTTGAAATATTTTTGGTTACCCCTGGCAAGTTCTGTCACTCAGGCCATTAAAACCGCTTTAATGTTTACCTCACAAAAACTGTGTTTATGATTATGTTGAAGAAAAACAAAAGAAAAATTTTAATGAAATCTTTGTGTACGTTTTTTTATTGTACTGTAAACCTGTTCATATACAGGAGAGTTCTTTTATAATACATTTAGAAGGAAATTAGATGCGCATGTTAATGGTGTCGTTTCTATTCAGCATGTCTCGAGTAGACGCAGTCCTGTATAAACACAAGATGGAGGAGACGTATTTCCTGAATGAAAATGTCGCCTCTCTCCCTTCCCCTTCGCCTTTGTTTGTCTGGAGCCTCACAGCTTCCGGAGATATCTTCTAGCTGACAAGCCCTGAGTGACAGATGAATATTGTCCCACCCCCGCCAACCCCCTCATCATCTGATCCGTCCCAATATGACTCATGGAGTCCAATTTAAGGTGACAGACAGCCGTTCCATTGTTTTGTTTCATTCCAATCAGGTTCGGCCCTGAATGGGAACGTGGGAATCGAAAGCACGCCCCGACAAGAATTTTAATACCTAATTACCAGGTAGCGCTCTAAAATCACGCGTTGAATATTCTGTAATGAAGATGCAGCGTCAGCTCTCGGAGCTGAATACAATCAACCGTCACTGTACGATAGACATGCCGTTGAAACCAGCTCTTAAATAACTTCCTGTTCATCCCCTTTAGTCTGCTTTCTATTCCCCTTCTTAATCTCTGCCATCCTTTCCTCCATCTCCTTCGTGTTTTCCTTTACGCATTTCCCTCCTTTTCGTACTTTTCATTTACTTCTTCCTTATACTTTCCCAATTATTTTTTCCTATTTATACCCCTCCTTTCACTTGTCATTTCATTGTTTCTTTCTCTTCACCTTTTCTTAATATTTCTCTTCCTTTATTTTCCCTCTCTGCTTCTACTCTTCCTACGATTTCCTTTCTCTAGGATATATTTCTCCTCAGCTTTCTACTTCTTATTGCCTTTAACATTATTTATTCCACTTTACTTAGTATTAGTCGTTCTCCTTATTTTAAGTTTTCTTTCTCTACTAGTTTTTCTTCATTTTATACTCCTCTTATTTTTACTTCCTTTTTTCTTTCCTACGATATTCTTTTTCTTGAATTCTCTTCTCACATAAATCCTTATCTTCTTCAATCAATTTTTCTCTTCTCCTTATAATTTTTTTTCTTCTCAATATAAATCTTTCTCTTCTTTAGAACACATTTTCCTTCTCTCAAATTCTTCTCCCTTCCATATAAATAAATCTAACCTTTCATTTCATGAATTTCCTTTTCTTTACATACCCTTCCCCTGTCCCTACACCCTTCTCCTTTCCCAAGAAATGCTTTCCCTCTCTACAGATCTTTCTATTCTCCTTACCAATCCTTCTGAAAAAATTAGTCTTCTCGTTCTACAAACCCTCTCTTTTTCTCTAGAAATCCATTTCCTTCTCTGCAAATCCTTCACCTTTCCCTACAATCTTTTTCCTCCCTATAAAATTCTTTCCATTTCCTACAAGTCCTTTCCATCTTAGTAAAAATCCTTTCTCTCTTCCTGCATATCCTTCCTATCTTATTACAAATCTTTATTTTTTCTTTACAAATTCTTTTCCCTTCTCTAACAATTCTTCTCCTCTCTTTCTACATATCCCTACCTTCTTGTAAATCCTTTTTCTCTGCCTACAAATCCTTATATTCTCTCAAATTCTTTTACTCTCCTACAAATCCTTCTCTTCTAATGAATATCCTTCTCCCTCCTCTAAAATTGCTTCTCTTCTCCCTTCTAATCCATCTCCTCTTCCTAAAAAATCTTCTCTTCTTATAAATCATTATTATATCTACAAATCAGTCCTTCTCTTCTCTCTACAAATTCTTTTTCTCGCCTACAAGTCCTTCCCTTCTCCAAAACATCCTTCTCCTCTCTCTACAAATTCTTTTCCAGTCCCTACAAAATCTTATCAACTCTCTACAAATCTTATCTTTATCCTTAAAAATTATTCTTCACTCTCTACAAATCCTTCTTTTCTTCCAACAAACTCCCTTCCTACGCCTACAAATACAGAGTGAACACAAAAGTAGTAAAATAAAATAATCGGATTGTTTACAGAAGTTGTTATTTCGAATTGAACAAAAAATGTTTTGAGTTCAGAAATTTGATTAATTTTGTTGAAATAACTTATATTGAAGTGCGTTTTAGGTGGGTTAGTAAAATACCTGAGTCCTTTAAACAACCAAGGGCCGTCAATACTTAAATTTATTAATCAATCTTGAAATACAAGGCGTGATACATGTGATGAAATGAAGATGACGATGATGATTATGCCACGTGGGCCACTCGTCTTCCTCCCCAACACTTCTGCTGGCTGCAGAGCTATTATGATAATAATGATTAATGATGATTCTCCAACGATCGCCGCGCCGTTTTATCGGCTCGCGCCAGTGACACTACGGTAATCTTTGAAGCTCGCGTGATTCGCGTCTACTCGATGGCGTACCCACGCCGTGGCCAGTGTGAAGACCTGCCTTTGGACTTTGACAGATAATCCTTTAGGCATTAACCCCAGTACATACTGTATATGACTGAAATTATAAATTTTAGGTCAAATCTGCACGAGTTATGAGGATGGAATACATTTTAGATTTACAGTATTAATAATGTCACTCTAAACATTAATTACAATCATCCCAATTATAATCATTGCAATTATAATCATACCAATTACAATCATTCCAATTATGTCCCTACAGTAACTGGCCGCTTATCACATTTATGAAAGCGCTTTTGGTCTGAACGTCCCTCTCTCTCTATATATATATATGTAGATAGAACAGAAAACACACTACAAAGACATCTCAACACACGAATAACACAAACAAATAAATACAACTACACAGGCGTATACAAACTCACATGCAATAGTTGCGACAGTTTCTACATAGGACAGACAGGCAGATCATTCCAAACTCGATACAAAGAACACATTAAAGCAATAACCAGAGGCCACAATACATCTACATATGCCGAACACATAACTAATGCTAACCACACATACAATAACATAAATTCAGACATGGAAATCCTACACATACAACCCAAAAACCAAAAACTCAACACACTAGAACAATATGAAATATACAAACACACTAAAACATATCACATTCATATTCTGAACACACAGATCAATTTCAGAGCACACACACTATTTGACACAACTCATCACACGAACGCACCCACACAATAGGCAGAGAAGTTGAGATAGCGCCGAGATCTAGTAGGCTCTGAAGTGGTGTCAAATAGCACCGAAACAGCTATAAGCTGCACATGCTTACATAATTAACACGAGTAAGATCGCCATTTAATCAATTATTTATAGATATATACTATTCATTATCAACTTTTCATATAAGAGCACAAGAACAGCCATTCGTCGACTTTTTCAAATGGAATTTAAACCCGGCTTTTTCACGTGGAACACCAATTCTAAAATCCAATAAATATTGTGCAACAGCAATCGGAAAGATTTGAATCACACATTCTTGTTGCTTCCGCTATGACGAGGCTTCCTGAAGGAGGTGAACCCGAGAGTGGGAAGTGGGGGCACTGGGCTTTACCCCCGGGGCAAGTCTAGGCCCCCCACAAGAGCTCTCGACGTAACAAACAGAATTAAGGAATAAGAGTACGTACACATGTTTTGATCAAATTGTGGCAATTTGTTGTTTTTCCTTGCCCTCGCTTTGCGTCACAGGCGCTTTCAAGCAGTGTGCCCCACGGCGGGCGCTAAATGCGGATATTTTAATGAGTGTACCACGTCCTGGAGTGTTTTACATCGTGTGTGCTTGTCATTAGACATGACGGAGGCTACCAATACCACATGATGTTAAAGAGGGGCGTTCTAATTCAAACGAAATTGCAACGATAAAAATTATTCAAAGAACTCTTCAATGTAATATTGAAAAAAAAAAAAAAAAAGAACAGTGAAGCAATGCAAGGGTAGCTGTGCGGATTATATATAGGCTATATTATTTTTTTCGTTCTACGCTTTGGCTTAACTGGCGGATTATATTATAAATTGAATTAGTTCGCATTCCAATCCCGGGGAGAGAGATATCTATTGACATAGATTGCAGTCAAAAGACAAAATTAGAAAAATTTAAGAAAGAGAGTGATAACAAATTAGTTCATTTTTGTAATGTCCTCGAATAATTCAAGGAACTTATTCGGTGCCCCGGAATAATTCACAGGCACTTATTCGGTGTCCCGCAATAATTCACAGGCACTTTTATGGTGTCCCGAAATAATTCACATTCACTTATTCGTGGTGTTCCAGAATAATTCACAATCAATCAATCAATCAATCATGTTTATTTGTCAGAATTACAATAGCGTATAGACAATGGTCAATAAAAACAAACAGATTAAAATTCCAAGTTCATATGGGTGTCAAAAAATTCATTAATATGATAAAAAGGATTATCTAAAAGCCATTTATTTTAAAACAACTTTAAATCTAAATAAGGCAACCAAGTGGGCATTCTTAGGCAATCTATTAAACATATCTAAAGAAATAACACTAAACCATTTCTTGGTCTTTGTCAACCTGGCCGTAGGTGTTACAATATAATGATTATTTCTAGTACAATATTTGTGAAGCTGAGATTGAGAAGCATGACTATTTAAATTAATCTTTGTGTAGGCTAAACAGTCATAAATATATTGATTAATTACAGTAAGAATATTAGCATTACGAAATAAAGGTCGACAATGAGCATTAAAAGATGAATTAGTAATAATATGTAATGCTTTTTCTGCAAGATTAGAACACTATTAACATTAGTAGGCACTTATTAAGAGATATTCATTATTCCTTATTCGTAGATATCCCTAAATAATTCACACGAATTTATTTGTACGTGTCCTTGAATAACTCACAAGCATTTAATCGTGGATGTCTCAGAAAAATCCACAGACGCTTTTTCGTACATATCTCTGAATAATTCATAGACAATTATTCGTGAATCCCGAATAATTCACAGGGATTTATTCTTAGGTATTTCAGAATAATTCTCGGACATTTATTAGTAATGTTTCCGAATAATCCCAAGGGATCTATTCGTACACGTCCCTCAATAATTCACAGGTACTTATTCGTAGATGTCCCTGAATAATCCATAGGCACTTATTCGTAGATGACCTTGAATAATCCATAGGTACTTATTCATAGACGTCCCTGAATAATCCGTAGGCACTTATTCGTAGATGACCCTGAATAATCCGTAGGCACTTATTCGTAGATGACCCTAAATAATCCGTAGGCACTTATTCATAGACGTCCCTGAATAATCCGTAGGCACTTATTCGTAGATGACCCTGAATAATCCGTAGGCACTTATTCGTAGATGACCCTAAATAATCCGTAGGCACTTATTCATAGACGTCCCTGAATAATCCGTAGGCACTTATTCATAGACGTCCCTGAATAATCCATAGGCACTTATTCGTAGATGACCCTGAATAATCCGTAGGTACTTATTCATAGACGTCCCTGAATAATCCTTAGGCACTTATTTGTAATGACCCTGAATAATTCATAGGCACTTATTCATAGACGTCCCTGAATAATCCGTAGGCACTTATTCGTAGATGACCCTGAATAATCCATAGGCACTTATTCATAGACGTCCCTGAATAATCCTAGGCACTTATTCGTAGATGTCCCTGAATAATCCATAGGCACTTAATCGTGATAATTTTCAGATACTTATTCGTAAGTATTTACCAATAATTCGCAGACACTCGTAGGTGTCCCCAAATAAGTTGTAATATTCATTGAACAGTCCGACCATCCCCTCCTACCACACTAGCAGATACGGCACCATTCTCCTGCAAAACATTTTCTGAACGGAAGTTATTGTATTGTGAGAGCACAGCTGGATCAGTGAAAGTAAGTGGTCAATGTTTTCAGGCAGTAGTGCAACGAACAATTCTGCTGTGACGTATATTATAGATTCTGAGGGAAATAATGTTGAAATATAGAACAAAATTATAGCTTCTAGCAAAAGGTGTACCTCCCCCCTTAAAAACGAACGAGAAATAGTTTTAATTTTTCAGTTAACGAATAATATATAAGGCATTCAGACACTAGAGTATAAAACATAAAAATAGGAGATGTTCATAAAACAAGATGAAGATCGAGAAGTCCATGGAATAGCCTGGGGGAAAGAAGAGATGACCTGATAGGACACGCTCTCAAACAAGAGGGTCTTCGAAAAATGGAAGGGAAGAACTGAAAAGGAGGACAGGCACAGGAATATATTAAACAGGTGTCGAGGACCTCAAATCAATTGTTACGATAAACTTGAAAAGGAAGGCAGATAAGTGAGGAGTGTAGTATTGTAAACCCATTACAAAGGGTTTTTTCACTCGTACACACAAGGCGACTTGCGTTATTTCGGGGTAAAGAGTGGGACTCATGATCTGAGATTGCGTCTGGGAGTGGATTCGCATCCGACTTGGGTCATTTACGTGCTTAATTCAATTTTATTTCAAAATTTCCCCAACCATAAAGCGAATGTGAGACAGTCATCAAACTCTTATCGAAAAATTATAGTTTCGTTATCACCTACCTTGCCGGCGCTAAGTAACGTCATAGTTGATGCAGCGTTGTTAAATAACCGATTAAAATTGACAGGGAATTCCTATGATTGCGTGTAATGTCTATATATAGAAATTAGGGTAATTTAATAGAAAAAGGAGCAACTTCTGCGGACCTCTGAAAAAAAGAACTAAGGAAGAGATTAGTGAAGTGCTTTGTGTGGAGTGTGACATTGAGTGAGGCAGAAACATGCATTATGATGGAGTGAAGAGAAGAGACTAGAAGCACTTGAAATGTGGATATGGAGAAGAATGAAGCATGTGAAATGGACAGACAGAATAAGAAATGAAGCTGTGTTGGTAAGAGAAGGTGAAGAAAGAAAAATGCTGAAACTGATCAGAAAGAGAAAAAGGAATTAGCAGGATCACTTGCCAAGAAGAAACTACCTACTGAAAGATGCACTGGAAGGAATGATGAATGGGAGAAAAGTTTGAGGCAGAAGAAGGTATCAGATGGTAAGCAACTAGAACATTCAATAGGTAATGGCAACAATGTTGTAATTAGTGCTCCTAGTGGTGACCATTGAAAACTTGTGTTGCGTAATAGAGCAGCGATTGTTTCATAAATTTGAAATATTGAAGGTCTGGAAGTAGTTATATTTTGTAAATACAATGTCTGTTTCTGATTTGTAGTAAAGAATACGGTCCTTAAAGGTACGAACAAAGATGCTTTATAGAAATCCAAATTGCAAGAGGAAAACGTGCAACTCAGTGTTTTAGGGCATTACAAGAAGCCTGTGAGAGAGAAGTCCTACCTTACTCAACTAATGCAAGTTAAGTGGAAGCGAGGCATTCGCTTTCAATCAAGAGTTGACATCCGAAGAGCTTTAGATTGATCAATGAGAGAGATATCCAGAAATGTTGCTGCAGATGGAGTCCGCCGTCTTCCAGGAATTTGGCAACGTATTGTTGACATGGCAGGAGACTTTATTTGAATTATATAATAACAAAATTAACCTAAATAACGATGAAAGAGTAATGGAACGGAGAAAAATTCTCTCCGGCGCCGGGATTTGAACCCGGGTTTTCAGCTCTACGTGCTGATGCTTTATCCACTAAGCCACACCGGATTCCACCCCCGGCGTCGGAAAAATCGTCTCAGTTTTAAGTTCCAACTCTTGGGTTCCCTCTAGTGGCCGCCCTCTGCACTACGTCATAGATATCTATGAACCTAGGACCGAAGTCCACACATGTGCTGAGGTGCACTCGTAATGAGTGACTAGTTGGCCGGGATCCGACGGAATAAGCGCCGTCTTAAATCACGAAGTGATTTAAGCATATCATATATACAGGGACATCACTTTATTTTTACCAACATTTTTAACATTAACCTGGCTATACTCGGAAACACTGTTGCCCCCTTCCATTACAGGAGTTTGATGTTACTAGTGCAATATGTAAACAAATCATTTTACTAGGTATAGGAGGAGAGAAAAGTAGTGTATCCATTTATGTTGTAGAGAAATACGATATTACGATTTTCAGTTTGATCATCACTTTTACGGAATTTATCAAAATACAGTAGAGTAGTAACATTTTTTTTCAAAAACTCAACGTTTTAGGCGGCTATGTTCGTTATGTATTGTCTACTTTATTTAGCATATTAATTATTGATGTTAACATACAATATAGAGAGTGCATTTAAATTGAGGGGCTCATAAGTAAAGGGCTGTAAGTGCACTTGTTACTTTTGAGAAAATGGGGGTTTACATATTTAAGCTTTCGTAAAACCGGTGAAATTTTTATTTAAATTTTAATGTGTGATGCGATTAAAATATCCCTTTGCCACTAAAATTTTAGATACTTTAGCTTACACTGGATGCACTTAACTCATGTTATTACAAATGTCACTAGCATTCCTTTGCTTCTAGCCACCTCAATTAAAAATAAGCTAATCTGAATTTTTAAACAAGTTGCTGAAAATGGTTGCCGTTCATTACAATGCAGGCTTCAATTCTTTACGCATATTATTAAAAACATTTTGAAGCATATTCTCTGAAATTTAATTTATCGTTTCTTCAATATAATTTTTAGTACGATATTATTAATATAGGTTCTTTCTTCTATAGAAAACGCAATCATATTTATGAAACACACTATACACTGCAGTGTTTACTTCACTGCTTGAAGACTTCGAATGCAACAGCGGCCGTAAGTTTGTGTGTCTAACGGGAGCAAGGACATTAGTGAAGGGGTGAGAGTGAAGTACATTCAGAAATGCAGGTGCAATAAAAATGCAAGTAAAAATAAAATGATGTCCCTGTATTATTATAATTTACCGAAGTACATATGATATTTCCATGCAGATATTCTCCGTTCCATTACTCTTTCATCGTATGATAACGCAGAATATCTGCATGGAAATATCATATGTACTTCGGTACATTATAATAATATATAACCTAAATAAATTTTGTGTGAAACAGTAACTATTTTGTCTTTACTTTTCGAATACCTTAGTAGCCTATATGGATCGTATGCAGAGATAAAGATGAAGGCGGACAATAGGGAAGATGGAGAATGTCGGGTTTTCAGTGAAAGACCTGACATTAGGAAGAAAACTATGCATGAAATGAATATGTAGGAGTATACGTTGGTACGTTTAACCAAAGGTCCCGGGTTCGATACCCGGCCCCGGAACAATTTTTCCCTCGAAATTATTCAAATTAACTTTACAGGGAGTTATTCCTGAAAGCTTAATTTGCATAATACACGTCACTGTGCGTAACAGAAAACCACAATTTAAAGTCACACAGAGTTAGTGTGCACTCAAATGTTGGTTGCTTGACGGTTGTCAGCCCACTTTGAGGTCTGTGGATATAGAGAGAAAAATTGGATCGGTGTCGGGTAGAGTTCCCGGGTAGCTCAGTGGGAGAGCGTTGGTACGTTTAACCAAAGGTCCCGGGTTCGATACCCGGCCCCGGAACAATTTTTCCCTCGAAATTATTCAAATTAACTTTACAGGGAGTTATTCCTGAAAGCTTAATTTGCATAATACACGTCACTGTACGTAACAGAAAACAACAATTTAAAGTCACACAGAGTTAGTGTGCACTCAAATGTTGGTTGCTTGACGGTTGTCAGCCCACTTTGAGGTCTGTGGATATAGAGGGAAAAATTGGATCGGTGTCGGGTAGACTTTCCGGGTAGCTCAGTGGGAGAGCGTTGGTACGTTTAACTAAAGGTCCCGGGTTCGATATCCGGCCCCGGAACAGTTTTTCCTTCGAAATTATTCATGTAGGAGTATATATTTTTAATAATAGTTCTATAAAATGAACTAAAAGCTTTAATGTGATTGACAGAACGTGATAAGGAATCTGAATAATGCGAAACACATTAAACGTAAGCATAAAATCAGAATTTATGTCACTTTCGCAACACTATTTTTTTCTGAGTTTTCTGAAAAAAAAAAAATCCAATGGAATAAAAGTAATATTTAGTTCCCTATTAACAATTAAACTTAAACACTAACACTTGAAGAAAGTGATACACCAGAATTTCTTTCGTAGGAAGTTCATCGAAATATTACAGAAGCATACCATTTCTACCTCTGTGCGTTTATCTTTGACATCAGTATTGTCTCAATTGGTCATCCCTGAATAGGCTTTCTGTCATTGTGAATGTTTCCCTGAAGCTAGAGCATATTAGTGACCCGAAACAACACCAGAGGCGCTACATGTTTGGAACAATACTCATTGTGTGCAGTTGACAACGCCATGGGTCTCCAGCATTCATCGGATTTGCGATCTGTCCACAGCCGTAGCTTGTAGCGTGCTAATGAAGTCTGCACACTGCATATTCCTCGCTTCATGGCCGGATGTACCGAGGAGATGCGCACGACGGGAACACTGAGATATTACTCTGGTTCTATAATAATGATTCCAGAATTCATTACACTGCTATTTGTAAATTAATTATCTATAGTGGGGGCTCGTAAAATCTAGTTACGGGATTTTGGAATGGTATAACAGTGCGTAGAAATAATATACGCTTATCTTAGTTGAATTTACACTCCATTCGTGTTCATTCATACCCGTTTTCAAATAAACAAACCATTGATTTGATACTACACACCAGAGTGCTACAGAACAGCGCTTAGAACCGGTTTATATTCGATCGGTTGCAAATCAACATTCGACATTCGTTCGAATATCCGGCCTTGAAGCGGTTGCGCCTGGCTAGACAGAACCACAGGTATAGAGGACAGAATACCAAGCGCATTTCACCTTACAGGAACTTTGATGACATTTTGTAACTACACAAATGAAGTAATTGAAGACAATTTACTTTCCTAATTAAAAAAAGAGTTAGCTTGAAATTCTTAGGAAAATATTTGGGGCTAAGAGGGATGAAGTTACAGGAGAATGGAGAAAGTTACACAACGCAGAACTGCACGTATTGTATTCTTCACCTGACATAATTAGGAACATTAAATCCAGACATTTGAGATGGGCAGGACATGTAGCACGTATGGACGAATACAGAAATACATATAGACTGTTAGTTGGGAGGCCGGAGGAAAAAAGACTTTTGAGGAGGCCGAGACGTATATGGGAGGATAATATTAAAATGGATTTGAGGGAAGTGGGATATGATGATAGAGACTGGATTAATCTTGTGCAGGTTAGGGACCGATGGCGGGCTTTTGTGAGGGCGTCAATGAACCTGCGGGTTCCTTAAAAGCCATTTGTAAATAAGTACATCTATTATCAGGCAGTACATCTCACTTAATATGTCGGAAGAAGAACAATTAAATTTATTATTGTTTGTATACAACTGAAGTCTGATTAGTGTACAGTAATGTGTTACTAGTCGGCGATGTATGCAATGGAAGGGAAAAGGAATTGGCCACCCTACCCCATTATCTCCTGGCTTAATTGCCCTATTGAATGATGCCTTATTGAGGTTCAAACCTGTCTTTGGACAGTTAACTAATAGTACATTATGCAACGAGCCTATAATGACAGTAATTAAGACGCAAGTATGGATGTTTATGAAACGAGCGCAAGCGAGTTTCATAATATTCATACGAGCGTCTTAATTACCATTATAGGCAAGTTTCATGCGACTTTTTATGCTCGACCATATTTCTAACTTGAAATTATTCAGATGTATATATTTTATTTGTATCTGACAAGATCGGAAGTGACCTTGTTCTAGGTCGTGAATTGTGAGATGTGCGCAGACGCGAAAGTATTGATTATTTTCCGAGGAACAATAATGTCATTGACCTTGATGTAATCCCGTTAAACTTGGTATAACCTTGATTATTGAATTCGACATTGAAAAACGAGATGACAAATTGAATTTCTTTGAATATTATTTACAATTAACGCTAATTATTATAGTAACAGAACATAACCTTCTGCGACAGTATTGGATTTCCAGCCTCCGTGACTTTTCGCTAATTCTCTTTCGATTACATATCCGAGAATAATCGAAACTTGCGGTTTTATAACGGTACAAAGCTGACTTGTCATTGGCTGAACACCTGTAAGCTGAGTTGTCATTGGCTCAACACCTGTACTTTAATGAGTAGGTGTACTTTAATGACATGCATTAAAGGACTACTACCAGGTGTATAATTACTACATTTCGGCATTGTCGAGCATAAATTATATTATATTATATTATATTATATTATATTATATTATATTATATTATATTATATTATATTATATTATATTATATTATATTACATTAAATTATATTATATTTGTATTGGATACCCTCTATGTTATGTTACATCATATTACATTACATTATACTGCATTATATTACGTAACGCAATCTATAATGTATCTGTGTCAAATTGCATTCAACTTCATGGCATTGCAATTTAAAACATTGGAAAACACATTACAAAGTGTATCTTTACAATAACATAATGTTGTTAACATCGTATACAAGTGAAGTTATAGGAGGTGAATCAGTGTGAACAACTCTTTAAAGTGGCGAGTGCCATTACCGGAGTTATTAGATCACGCGTACCTGTGTCACTGGAACATTTGCATATCATCGCCACTACTTGATGTTGTTGATTTCTGGTGCGCCGCCCACTTCTGTCACAAGTTGAAAATTATTGCGACGACAACAACAGCGCCATACACCTCTCTCAGGGATGCACAAATTACTGGAAGCCCTTCATATAGAATAGACCCATGCGCTACTGCACATAATAGAGAATGGAATAATTGTATTTAATTATATGTAACGTAGGCCTTCCCTTATGCTACCGTATTTGTTCACAAACGTTGAAGATTGTAATAATATGTTAGTTCTTTATTCAACATTCCTTTTAAATTACAGGACCTAATCACAAACAATGAGATGCAGATATTATGATAAGGGGTGTGCTGAAAGAAATACTGCAACTGCCTAATGACCTTCCTACAGATATGTTATATACTGACACAAAATTCAAGGGATTAGGTTTATTCTGTTCAGCATGGGAATTACACTTACAAAATATAAACGCATGTAAGATATTGCTTAAATCCAATAATTCCTTCCTACATGCTACAAGGAAATTATCCCAAGAAATTACATCCAGTCTCACAGCACTCAATATCACCGAATCAGCAAATATTTTGGACAAGTACGGCACTGTAGATACGCGAAAGGTACGGCAAGTATTAAGAGAAAAAGCGTTTGAGAACTGGAGCCAGAAAAAACATAAAGGCAAAGGCGTGCTCTTATACCAACAATATACCCCGGCCAATAAGTGGATCCGGAATCACAAGGGTCTTTCCTATAGTGAGTGGAGGGAAGCAATCAAGATGAATGCGAACGTGTCAGCTGTGCGTAGTGTACCTGGCAGGTCTTCGGGCAGTAACCTCTGTCGACGTTGTGACAGGGAGGTTGAAACCCTTGCCCATGTCCTGGGGGCCTGTCCACACGGTGAACTTCTACGAAATACGCGGCATCATACAGTAAGATCTATAATAGCAACTGCCTTAAGGAACAAAGGTTATTCAGCATATGAAGAAGTACACGGCATATCCAGTGAGGGCAGTAATCGAAGAATCGGCATAATTGCATTTAAACCTCCCTCTCTTGAAGGTTACATCATAGATCCTACTGTGAGATTCGAATCGCACGAACACCAGCCAGAAGAAGTACACGAGGAAAAAAGAAATATATATGAACCTTCCATCAGTTTTTATAAGGACAAATACCATCTGGAATCCATCGTCATTACGGGACTAATGATAGGAGCCCGTGGGACCATACTCCGGTTCCTAGTCGACTTCTGTAAATCTTTTGGCCTGCATTAAAGTATTTTAAGAGATCTAACAATTGCAGCACTCAAAGGCTCAATAGCTATTTTCAGGCATCATACATATGGACCATGACTAATTTGCATCTCCTTGACGTTACTTCGTTTAACATCATGTGTTTCAATATAATTCAAATTCTTTCTTTTTCACTCTAACAACAATTTATCGGTAAGCCTCAAGGCTTTTACTCTATTGTATCATGGTACTCTTTGTCGACGGCAACCTGTAGTGGTTACAGGAAGAAATTAAATTAAATTAATTAATTGTAATTTTCTATTTAACGTTCTTTAGAAGTTACGTAACAATTCACAACTATACGGTGATTGCATTTTCTTACTTAACGCTTCTTTTAAAATACAGAACCAATTCACAGACAATTAGATGATTGTAATTGTACTCTATTTTTTTTTTTTAATTTAACGGTCCTTTAAAGTATAGAGCCAGTTCACAGACGATGAAATGATTAAAATTGTATGCTTTTATTTAACGTTCTTTTCAAACTACGAAACAAACTATAGTCGCGACGCTGTTATTCCTGGCGCGACTACTCCTCTTTGCTTAAGTCTTAGGAAGTGAAGGCTCTATAAAGTCTAGGTACGTAGTATCGTTCGCCATTTTTGTTCTTTCGTTGCCGAACTACCAGACGAGGGATTTATTTGCCGCACTGTTAAACGTTATCATGTCGTAGCTGCTATGATAATAAATCAAACACACTGTAATTGAGTAAATAATTGAGCGGCAAATAACGTCCTCGTGTGCTTTCTGCGAACCCAACGAAAGAGCCAAAATGGCGGGCGATTATATTAAGTATTTATCGAGCCTTAGGAAATGCATCAGCGAATCACAAGACGCACACGTTTAAATGTAGCCGACCTGCAACGTGATTGGCTGCCGGAAATTAGAGCGACGGGACTATAACAGATGATGATGTGTATATTTTTCTATTTAACTTTTTCAAGCATAGAACCATTCACAGACAATTAGATGATTGCAATTGCACCTTTTTTGTTAAACATTCATTTAAACTACAAAACCATTTCAAAGGCGATTAGACCATTACAATTATTTTATTATTTTTACTTAACGTTTCTTTAAAGTACAGAAATAATTCATAGATAATGAGATGATTGTAATGGATTTTTATTAAACATACTTTAGATTACAGAATCAATTTAAAGACGATGAGATGATTAAAATTGTATTCTTTTTATTTAATGTTGTTTTAAACTACAAAAACATTTCACAGATAATGAGATGATTGTAACAGTATTTTTAATAAACATATTTTAAGCTACAGAACCAATTCACAGGCGATGAGATGTTTATAATTACATTCTTTTTATTCAGCGTTGCTTTTAAACTACAGAACCAATTCACAGATAATGGGATGATTGTAATTATATTTTTCATTAAAGGTTTTTAAACTACAGAACGGTTGCGGGAAGATAAGGCTCTCACTTTTGCAGACAATCTGAATTAGTAGCAGTATGGGTATTAATCTTACGTACTTGTTGTCTTCACCCTCAAGGAAGACTTCTGGTAATGATATGAGGAAGAAAATATTATGCAGAATATTTTATGAATTGGGAAATCGTCCAGTTTTGTTATATTTTCCTCGGAAAATTTTCTGCCTGAAATTGTTGTTTTCTTCGCTTTCGACCCCTTACAGCCTCGAGATCTGCACATATTTTGCTTCTTACTACCCACCAGTTTACCGAACGTAAGTCGTCTAACCTTTGATGGCTGTGTCAATGCTGACTCCAGAAAGCGTCATTGTCACGTCTGTTTTACCATAACATTAATACAGATTCAGCACTGACGAATATCACATTCTGAGAACTTTACTGGTCTAGACAGATGCATTCAAGTACATGGTCAGCATTTTGAACACCTGCTGTAAAATTCTTCTGTTAACATGTTCATACTGTAATGTACAGAGTGATTTATATAGAACTGACACATTTCTTTCATTAATTGTTTCAAAACGAATTGTGCTAGCGACAACTTATTATACCTAAAATGTAGAGGAATTTTGGGAGATTATTTACCTCTACAGCAAATGTTGAAAATGTCCTCCATCCTGCATAAGGCACAACTCAACACGTCGTTCCATGTTACTGGCCACTCGTTAGCTTGAATCTCCTGTGTGATGTGCTTCAGATCGTCCAATGTCTGGGGACGTGTGGCGTAAATCCTGTCTTTTAAGTAACCCCATAGAAAGAAGTCCGGCGTTGTCAAATCCGGAGATCTCGGTGGCCACAGGTTCCTGGAAATTATTCGGTCGTCACATAACCGGATAAATGGAACCATGCTTCATCTGTGAACCATGTGATGGACAATATGGCAGGATTTTGCACAATGAACGTCTGAAACCAACGACAATAATTCAATATTTTTATCCTTATCTGGTTCCTGTAGCTGATGAACAACCGTAACCCTATATGGCTTTAGACTCTCTGACACATTGAGTAGGTGTACCCTGTCTCCTGCGACAAACGTCTTAATGATTTTTTGGGTGACTGCTCCAGTCGTGCTCTTACGTCAACAACAACCGTGGGAAGCCTAGATGAACGATACTTGCCCTTTTCACTCACCAGAGATCCAGTTGTTTCCAATTTGTTTACCAGTCCCAGTATTGTGTTTCTTTTGGGAGGATTGCGAACACCAAATTCTGTCTGGTGCCCTTTGAGTAGCTGTAATTAAATTCGTAATCCAGTATTGCTTCACAAGGAAGAGTCGTTGATTTAATGTGTACTGCATTTTCACGTTGACACAAAATGTCCAAAACAGCTGCCAACAATAGGAATAAAACATAAACATCTGCGCATCTAGTGCTGCCAACAATAGGAATAAAACATAAACATCTGCGCATCTAGTGACAAGGAATCGAAACTCCAGAACATTCTGCTTAATTTCGTGCTAAAATTGGGTCAGTGCTGCCAACAATAGGAATAAAACATAAACATCTGCGCATCTAATGACAAGGAATCGAAACTCCAGAACATTCTGCTTAATTTCGTGCTAAAATTGGGTCAGTGCTGCCAACAATAGGAATAAAACATAACCATCTGCGCATCTAGTGACAAGGAATAGAAACTCCAGAACATTCTACTTAATTTTGTGCTAAAATTGGGTCATTGAATGAATTTCCAACGGAATAATTAAAGAAAAAAATGTGTCAGTTCTATATAAATCACTCTGTACATTGTTTATTCACGAACTTTACTTCTTTTGTGTCTGTTCAATCACATTTCTGTGATGTTGAAAACCAAAATTATGAATTTTACTACATAATGATTGATAAATGAAGTAAAATTGTCACTGCTTTTGTTGGAATTAATACGTTACTTAGTATTCAGCGAGCCCCAACCAGCACAAAGCGGCATTATCTCGTAAACTGTTAACTTGCGGACCCATGTTTACTGGAACCATTTTTGCTTCTCATTGTGTTTACTTCTTATTCCTAAGTCTTTACCATCACTTTTGAAACACTTTGTATTTATATCATGTATACCGGGTGTGTACAAAGTTACGCCGGATTTCTCTTTATGCAAGCATACCCCTTGTACTTGGATTACTATTATTATTAGTATTATTGTTAATATTATTTGAAGCTGTTGTTGAGTGTGAGTAGAATTACTGTGTTAAACAAATAAATGAATACTGTTTGAATTCATAATTGGGTGTAACTTTTTACACTACCGGTATAACATTATATGCGATAGTGATGGCTGAAATTTGAGGAATTTGAACAATAAAAATTGAAATTTAGTTTATTTCTATTGAAAAGCAGCCAAACTCCTCCTCTATTAGAAAAAGTATCAATTTATCTGTTCCAGCATTTCAAATTAACAGCAGATTTTTTAAAAACAGACATTGTCATTTTATTTAAAGGTACGATAAAGACTTTTGTGCGAGATCGTGCGTATTTGCTTGGTTTCCGCACAAGACCAAACCACGGAAAGTCTAAAATTCCACATTCAATATTCCCAACCTAACACACATAACAATTTCCCTCTTCTTACCACTTAAGTGACATATTGATTTTACTGCTTTAGGCTTTTAACATATTATTTTTAGAGACGTTCAATATAGTAATAATTATAAATTGGAAACTTACCACTGCAATTTCACCTAAATTGCACTTTTAATTATTGTTTTTAAATATTTGCAAAAATTAAGTAAACTCTACAACTCCACTAAAGTTACTGCATTTGTGATGCAAGTAACATTAAGGAAGCCGTGAAAAAATCAACAAGATTTCATAGACTGGGGGGGGGGAAGACAGACGTATATCACGACCTGCTGGAGTATAGTAAACACAGAAAACATTTTAAAACAACAATGTTGAAGATAGATATTTTTGTTTTGCAAATTTGCCGTCATTGAACAGAAACCAAGATGGAGATTTCAATGCAACTAATTAGAAATTCCTCTTTCAGGTATGTAATAAACGATCTTCGCACAATATAATGTACGATACACGAGCGGTATGTTTTCTTTCAATTGTCGAAAATTAAAAAAACTCAACTACGTTTCGCTTTTTCAACCTTTTCCTCGAACATGAAAACTTCAACATACCGCTCTTGTAACGCATATTACTATTGTTCCTTTTTTCTCAGTTCTTCATTTTTCAGAATTTTGATGTAAGCCTATATAACATGCTCCTTGCAACACAGTCCTTATTCGGGTCAGTTGAAAATTTCGAAGAACGTTGTAATGAATACAAGGATTAAAATTGTTCTCGGTTCTTGTGCTAATTGTAGCCTATAAATGTTGATAGGTCATATAATAATAAATTTTTAAATAATAAACATAAAAGTTTAAAAAAATTATGGATGATAATGTAGGCCTATGGATACGATATTAAAACCTAGGGAAATTTTTGTTTATACACTTGTGAAGTGCATTGTACAAAATGTCAGCGCAATCAGATTAAAATGTTACGCAAGGGACCTTTTATATCGATTAGTAATTAAAAGGTAATAAACGCTAATAACATGAGAACCAGTAACTCACATGGTCCAAATTGGGTGTACAACATGTACTGATAATAGGGTATAAATATTTTGTAAAATGTCATCATCATAACTTCGAAACTATAGACGCTGAACAATTCAGGCTGCAGTCCGTCGAGTTAGCCTTGTGGTAGCGTGTCTGCCTCCAGGCTAGCCGGACCGGTTCGATTCCCGGCGGGGTCAGAAATTTTCATGTAACATTTCTACCACGGGACTAGGATTGGTGCACGATTTCTAATCACTAGATTGTGCACTAATATCCCTGTGTTAAATTCCAAATATCTCCGCAGTGCATATGAAGAGAAGACATATATCACTGTTGATAGTGATTCGACCATCGGACGGGGACGTTAAGCCTGCCGGCCTCCTTGGTGCTATTCGACAAGAATAGGCTACGTGTCCGCCACGTTTGCCCTACTGATAAGTAGAGAGCGGAATTTAGGCAAAAACCTATTTTTTTCCTTGATACATAAAGGCTTGAGATTTAATATTTACATTTTTCATGGAAATATAGGTATAAATAAAGGGTTTTTATAGTTGCCTAAAAATGCTTATTTCGACGTTAGTGCCTTTTTTAAGTTTTTTAAACTTTTGCATCATTTTTCGTAACTGTTTACTGTTTTTCTTAATATCCTGTACCGTTTAGATTCCAATACGGATAACAACAACTCCTTCCTAGCAGTGAATAACACAATAGAGAAATACTTCCGGGCCACCCCTACTTATTCTTACAATCTTTTAGTCCTAAAATTCCAATTTTCAGTCGGCCTGGGTGGCGTAGTCGGTATAGCGCTGGCCTTCTGTGCTCGAGGTTGCGGGTTCGATCCCGGCGAGGTTAATGGCATTTAAGTGAGCTTAAATGCGACAGGCTCATGTCAGTAGATTCACTGGCATGTAAAAGAATTCCTGCGAGACAAATTATTATTATTATTATTATTATTATTATTATTATTATTATTATTATTATTATTATATCTTCCTCTGTCTGTCAGCAATTTAACAAAAACTCGCTTGGTTGTATCCGAATAAGCATTCTGTTAGATTCCAAGACAGATAAGAACTCCTTCCTTTTTTCTCGCCATTTGTAAGTACAGCAGTGAGTGACACAATAGCCACAATAGGTGCTGATCATCTACTGTGAAGCAAACTATGTAAATGTGACTGGTGAATGGAAAACACTCTTATATTAGTGACATTCTTTAACAAAAAAAAAGCCTATTTTTTATTTTATAGAGCCTAAATAAAGGAGTTTAAGAGCCTATTTTAGGCGCCTAAAATGCCACTTTTAGGGCCTAAAAATCCGCTCTCTACTGATAAGAGCTTACGATTTGAACCTATTTTTATTCTTACATTTATTTATCTTTTTTATCTGTAACTGCCTACGGGTGAAAACCCATTAGCAGTTAATAAATATTAATTCATTCAACACCCTTAAGAACTATTGACTGAATGACAGTTGGAGAGGAAAACTGCCCCGCAGTCTCTATTTACCGCTAATCTCGTAGGGCTCACTTAGAATCGAGTTCCTGTTCCTTTGGTGAAAAGCCTTGATGGACCCTTATAATCCGTTGGGGAATTTCTGAACTTGCCCGTCAGGCTCTCTGAGAAAGTTTGGCTGGCCACAGAGGAAGGCCATCCCTCCCACTGCCGTATGATATAATTAAGGAATTGCTGCAAGCTGCCCGCTTCCCACCTCTTCCGCTTCTGCACGATTGTACTTCGGTCCTTAACCAAGTAACAAGGATGATGAATAAACTTCACTAAGTGCAGAAACACAGCGTCAACCTCATCGAGCGTTCACGTCCGTTATAAAACACTTAAGTTTCAGTATTTACTATACACAGTTTAAAATATTCCGTGTCGTTCAGAGGAGCCCTACAGAAATACAGTTTGTCAATTTTTTAATAAGTTATATGTTTTTTTTGTTTTTACTGTAAAATATACTTTATAATTTCTAGAATGGCCTGCTAAAATATTTCGTCCACATTCGCCCTAGAGGATTTTAATCATGATCACTGACAGGTAATTTTTTTTGGTCCTGAAACTTTTAAATGCAGTTTTCTCAAATTTGAATTTTTAACGAATTCTCGCACTAGAAATCTGTGGCTGGGAGAAAAAAGGTCTTAAGTAAAAATGTTATACTTTTCAGGAGAGCAGTAGAAAGATTGAAATTGGTGTCAATTATAGTGTTGTTTTAATTAAGGGATTTTTCCTGGATGTTATTTGTTTATATTTCTTCTAAAATAGGTAATGTTGCTCGTTTAAAAATTTTCTTGATTTGCCAAAAGTACCCGCACTTAAGCCTTTCAAGACTAGAATCCAAACTAAGAAGAAGGGACTATTTAAACATAAGACCTTTTTCATGTCAAAATAAATTGGAAATGTAAATTATTAGGAAAGCAAAATGGGTCTTAAACAATTATAGGACTGTTTACTATGGTGCTTAATGTTTTAAAAGGAAAGGGCATCAGTAGACTATGTGATAAAATAGCTAAAATACAAGTTAGACCTTTTTAATAGGGAAGCATGGAAAATAAATATGTGATGTTTGTAAGGAATAACGTATTAAATATTCTCTAGTCCTTATTCTCTGTGTGCTGTATTCAAAAAGTAATTAGGACAATTGGTAACGCTCTATAAATCCAGTCAGGAGTCTTATTTGACGTTAACCGTATTATCAAAGAATTGTTTCCGCTTTCAGAATATATAAAAATCTCATTTTCACAAGAAACTGACTTAAGACCTTTTTCCTCCCGGCCATAGAAATGATTTTTTTTTTTCCTAAATTAAAGCATAGATTTTTATGATTTTTGGAACACATGTTCTTCAATGCATACTTGAGGTAATGGAGGTTTAATTATAAAGATATTTTATTTATGAGCCATGTAAATATAATATAATATGTGAAATAAATCAAATTCACATTTTTATGTTCAAAAAACGAAATTTTGAACATTAGCTTTGCTTAATATTCTAAATTTCAATGCTCCATTACCACGAGCTATCGTCGGCCTCGGTAGCGTAGTCGGTATAGCGCTGACCCTCTGTATTCGAGATTGCGGGTACGATTCCGGCCCAGGACGATGGCATTTAAATGTGCTTAAATGTGACAGGCTCATGTCAATAGATTTACTGGCATGTAACGGGGCAAAATTCCGGCACACCGGCGACGCTGATATAATCTCTGCAGTTGCGAGCGTCGTTAAATGAACTATAATTTAATTTACCAAGAGCTGTCTTTCAGCTATAATATGCACCAAAAAAACTTAAAAAAATTTTTAGTCTTACATTAAAAAAAGAAGGTTTAAAAAAATAAAGAAGTTATTTTTTTAATTTTATTAAAAAAATATTTCATGGCTTAGGTCATTGAAATTTGCCAGATTATAATAGATCGTAATATTTTGTTAAAATTTCATTAAATATTGTTTTAAAATGTAGAAGTTAGAAAATTCAGTAGCTCTTTCTCTCAAAGGGGAATGTACGCGGTTCAACTTTTGTTTCAACTTTACACATTCAAGCAATGCATGCAAGTATGATAGACTATTTAATATATATATATATATATATATATATATATATATATATATATATATATATATAAGTGAAAATGACGTTCAAAACGGCGCACCATGTAGACACAAATTATTCATGCATCTTAATTGAACGTGCATTTTAAACTTGATCCTTTTAATATTCTTCCCAGATTGCATGCGTACGTGTATGGAAAATTGAACCGTGTAGATGTAGCTTAAAACACAAACATTCTTGTTATATATTTTATGCGTTTCGTAACAATCTAGTTCCTGTTTATGATACCAATGCCACCTTGGAATCTCAATTTGCAGTGTGTTGGCTTAGAACGACGACTAATCCCGACTATGGCAAATATAAATTTATGATGGATGAAGCCAAGATTGTAAGGGGTTTTCTTGGGGTTCGTCCACACCTGTGGAGTAACGGTTAGCGCGTCTGGCCGCGAAACCAGGTGGCCTGGGTTCGAATCCCGGTCGGGGCAAATTACCTGGTTGTGGTTTTTTTCCGGAGTTTTCCCTCAACCCAATACGAGCAAATGCTGGGTAACTTTCGGTGCTGGACCCCGGACTCATTTCACCGGCATTATCACCTTCATTTCATTCAGACGCTAAATAACCTGAGATGTTGATACAGCGTCGTGAAATAACCCAATAAAAAATCTTGGGGTTCTCCAGTTTTTCCTCTTCATGCACAAACATTCTTCAAAACTACCATCACATGCCATCTTTGACCATTCCAAATTTCACTTCGACCCGCCAAGATTCAAACTTGGGTTATCAGAGTGGGAAGCTGATATTTCAGAAGTAGGCACCCATGCCCCGGCAGTAAAAAAATAATCTCTTGGACAGTCGCTCACTGTTACCACTTATTTTTATTACATCAAAATATTAATAAAATAATTATACAGATTTATTTAAAAGCTCGTACGACTCTCAGATATTACGTGAAAAGTTTGTAATCGATTATATTGAAACGACTCTTCACCAACTACACAGTTATGCAGCGGCAGTTGGTTTGGTGATTGCGAACTGGTAATCGACGAGAAGAAGCTGAGGGAGGATTCACCACAAAAATAGTAACTCATGGCACGACAGCTCATGAAATGCCAAAGTCAACCAGTCGCTTGCTAGCCTCACGTGCACATGTCTCAACTGAGGTGATCGATCATCCAACCAGTACTGGGGTAACGTGTTGTGGCACGATGATTCCCTCCAGACGTTAGAACTCGTTTTCGAAACCGCATTTCCCTACCTATCGTAGCTCCCCAAATCCATCACAATGCTGGGTGAGCACCGGTTCCTTACACTAGTCGAAATTATTCTCTTCTTGGTGATGGGCGGGTTTGTCATCCTCTTGTGAACAGGATGTCGTCTAAGATAGGAGTGAAATTATGTCTGCGTTTTGGAGGCCAGATAATTCATCTGCACGCTTCAAAGTGTCAGGTTGCAGCCCACCCCTCCTACTCCTAAAGAGATGTCTTGCTTAGCGCCCAGCGATGCCAATTTCACGGTTTTTACGTCAGGCTGTCCGTTATCATTAAGAAAAATCTTGTGGCAGAGCCAGCGAGATGTAGAGGGATTTTCAATGGAAGAGTAGCTAATTTTCTTGCGTTACTTTCTCAGTTTCTGTATTGACTTCTCTAATTAATTCTTAGAACTTTCAATCAACATTTTATTATCTGCATATGGAATTGTTTAGTAATTTTGTCTACATTCTACTTTACTCCATTTGTCATTAATCATTACTGAGTTCCAATCTTCTAATATTTTGTTTATGTTGGGAGATATAATTAAAACATATAATTTGGAAATATTCGTGAAATGAAACAAAAATATCGGTCCTTAAATGAGACATCTTTAACACGACGAAAGATTTTAATAAACTGAAGGAAGGTTCAGTGATTTACAATTTGCTATTCAGCAATTTCGAGACTATTCTACGTTGAACAGCTTTTGAAATATTTATGTAAAAATGAATAATGTTCTTAAGAACTTAACACATATATCTTTTTGTATTTTTTTTTTTATTTTCCATGTATAATACAGGTCAGTCTGCCATCAAATGAATATAATCTGTTAGGATGAATACAAACGATTCCGTAGAATGTAAATGGAGTATTTCATTGCAAGAAGAGAAATACTCTCCATCACTGACTTGTCAATATTGAAGTCTTTGCAGAAGCTCACGAACTGCTTAGTTATCGTTCCTCTTGCACCATCAATCCCATAACTTGAATTGAATTGAGTTGGTATTTCCGGGTGTAATAAGGAATAGTTTGTACGCATATAGCTATTTTTTCAAAGTGGACGACTTCAGGCTGAATCCTGTAGGATTCGAACCTGATCATAGGATCAATAATGTATCCTTGTTGTCAGTCTTTGAATGCAAGCATGTTGATCTTACGGGAACTGCAATTCTCTGATAAACTATGGACTTCTTCGTATACCCCTTTGGTCTGATTACCTGCTTGGGTTTTTTCCGAGGTTTTCCCCAACCAAAAGGCAAATGCCGGGTAATCTTTTGGCGAATCCTCGGATCTCACCTCACCTCACTACATCTCGCCAAAATATTGTAAAAAATTGCAGAAAATTGTTAAAATTGTAGAAAATTACAAAATTGTAAAACTGTAAAAATTGTAAAATACTGTAAAAATTTGTAAAAATTGTAATTGTAATATTCTAAAATTTTGACCTGTTCCACATCTTAAAGCTTTATTGCCCATGTAAGATCTATAGAATACAATAAATGAATGAATGAAAGAATGAATAATGAATGAATGAATACCGTGAAGCCGGAATTCCGTAGAGCCTGTGGGATAGTTGACCTAATCTTGTGATTCCTCGTATTACGGAGAACCTCACCATGGGGGCAGCAACCAAGGGCGTGGGGCAGGGTTTCAATCTCGTCACGGCAATACCGACAACGGTTATTATCCATGGTTCTACCGAGTGTGCCACGAACAACAATAACATTGCCGATCATCTTAATGGCATCTCTTTATTTGCTACAGATTAGTCTCGTGCGGTGACTTTGTAGTCTGTCTGATAGCGGATGGTCTTCAAAAAGGACGATACCTTTCCCTTTATTTCGAAGGTCCCACCATTCTTTGAATTCAAGTTCTTTCAGCTTATGTTTGACTTTCTTGGACTCCAAGAATCCATCTTACTAATTAAATATATTTTCGTCAGGCGTTAAATGGAGCCTATTCAAAGCATGTTGTTCTCTGCAGTGAGATCCCTCTTATGAATTATGTAAGAGTTGTTTTCATGTCGCAATAAACGGACAGAATTACTGTGTTGCAGTGCGGTCTCTCACAGAGATCTGAATAGCCCTAGTTCTTTAAATTTCCGATGCCTGTAGATCATGCTATCAGGAAGATCTGCAGAAAGTTGCAGTATTTCTTTAAGGTGCTTCTTATCATTTTATCAGTATCTCTAAGAAAAGCATTTGGAATTTGATACAGAGGGAAGTTTGGAAAGGATATGCCAATGTAGGACAGATTGATATATTCAAAAGGCAGAATTTCTGGTGGTCAGACTGTAATAAGGGTGAAAATGTCCAAGTTGCTTTCCACGTCTTGCATCGTCTTTTGGGGATTAAAACAAATAACACGTGTATTTCTTTATAATAATGTGAATTATATTAGCACTTATTGCTTATTTTCTTAAACTATTTATTCAAGAAACATACACTATATACATCATCATCAACATAATCACCATCATCATAACCATCATCATCATCATCATCATGTAGCTCTCTAGAAGTTGGGACACAGATTGGCCCATTCCGGTCTCATATTAGATGTCGAGAAGTCTTTTCAGTAGTCTTCCAGGGTTTCTTGTACCATCGGGAATGTAATTTTTTTAAGGAATCTAGAATACCTGTTGCGGGGCATCCAATTGACATGTTGTATCTACTTTGACTTATAATTTAAAATTTGTTCAAAGGCTGATGTCATTCTCTATTCTTCCAAAATTTATATATTTGTTTTGTAGTCGTTCCATTTACAACTGTTTCTGTTCTCAAATATTTCATTTCCACTCCAGTTATTTTGTATTTATCTTTTGCCCTGATTGTCCAGTTTATATCGAAATGATTTATATATATAAATAATTTATATCCTGAAATAAAAATAAAAATGTACGTTGTTCTTAATGACGCCTTAATTCCAGAAATATTTTTAAACATTTTCTGTATTTGAAATGATAAATGATACAAATACACTCTTTTGTATGTAGCAATCTTTCAATGATACTTTTGAGTTTCTAGATACTTCCTCACTAAGGTGATTTGACAACCCTGCCGCGGTTCCTATTAATACCTCAGGTCTGTCTGTGAATTCCCAAGATCTGACGGTTTACGCCCTGTTTAAATTTATAGAAGTGCGACAAACTTATTCAAGCGTGTCTCGGACATTACCATAGAATATAAACGTCAGTCCCTTGGACAGCGATAAATCACCCGCAAAGAGTATTTATTCCTCCCAGAGGCCAACTTGGTATAATTTCATACTTACAAACAAGACAGCAGGGTGATGTGCTTCATAGCACACAAAGCTTCATTTTCGATAGATTATACTGTCTCTACAAAATCTGAATACGGCTTTTGGGTATCCCACCGTATCCTGAAACATGACATTTCCAACGTTCGGGAACTACATGCAGGTTCCGTCAACAGGGCAGATAAGTAAGACCAGACGGGTTGCCTACTCTGTTAGGCTTTTTACGTTAGGGTAATCCGGACGACTGAGCAAAGTTTTAATTGGCTATTGTTTATACTTATAGATAGATAGATAGATAGATAGATAGATAGATAGATAGATAGATAGATAGATAGATAGATAGATAGATAGATAGATAGATAGATAGATAGATAGATAGATAGATAGATAGATAGATAGATAGATAGATAGATAGATAGATAGATAGATAGATAGATAGATAGATAGATAGATAGATAGATAGATAGATAGATAGATAGATAGATAGATAGATAGATAGACAGACAGACAGACAGACAGACAGACAGACAGACAGACAGACAGACAGACAGACAGACAGACAGACAGACAGACAGACAGACAGATAGATAGTTGAAGGATTGTAGTAGGTTATTTTGTATGTTCTAAATATGAATTTCACGCAATATTATATTTATATCCTTCATAGTTTGGCAACAATCAGCATTTAAAATATTGGTTTAGCAAAGAACACGGCTTCATTCATTGAAGTTATCTTAGTATGTAAAAGGAGATAGAAAAGTGATTTCAATACAATTCAAAAAAGGAGAGTCTAGTTTATAAATGTCCTCAAAATGAATAAAATATGTAATTTTTTAAATAGTTACCCTCCGTAAAATAATTTAAAAAGTATAGAACACAAAACGCAATTCATTTTTACAGACGAAAAAACATGCGTTTAATTTTTTAGGATATATTCATTCCACTGTAAACATTTCAGAATGTTGACTTAAATATCATGTCAGTTTTTAATAAAAATAACTCACTGCAACAAAGGAGCTCAGCAGGTAGGCTCTCCCGTCGTACAGAATGCCGTCATTGCTGCGCGATCAAGGTCAGGGAGACGTACACACAGTGTTTGTTTGAAATTACTCATCGTTTTGACGTCTCGCGAACGCTGCGATCGCCACACAAAGCAAGCCATTTTCAACCGTCAGAACAAAAATTAATAATTTTATTAATTTAATTATTCATAGGGTTTTTGATATAACGTCATAAAACTTCGGAGGTGGATTAAGAATAAGATTTTTTTCAATACGAATGAAATTCGCATGAATTTTAAATTGTTGCTTTCGAATATAAAACTATTTCTTTTTTCAATGAGGTGTTTTATGAGCATGCCTTAATATTATTCGGATTAGTCTTTAAGGTATTTATTTATTTATTTATTTAACTAGCTAGCTAGTGAGTACAAATTAAATTTATAAAACAAAAATGTTTCTAGCCACTACCGTAAGAGCCAGGCTCGTGTACGGTGTGGTCTTAGTCAATAATATAACATAAAATTTACAAGGACAATTTACTAAATACAGTATTAAGTAACTTAATTCAAACCAATAAATACAACATAAGAGCAAGAATAAAGAAGAAAGAGAAAAATATAGAAAAATACACGTTTAATATAAATTGACAATCCGACAGAAGCCAGTGATACTCAAATAAAAACATTAATATAGTCGACAGAAATAAAAGGTAGAAAAATACATTTGTTAATATTATATATCATGGATAATTTTACAAATTTCTCTTTTAAAAGCTTCAATTTTAAAATATTTCAAATTTGGAAAATGGTTTGTAATTTTATTGTAAAGTCTTTGGCCGAGACTAGCACCATGTTTAAGAGCTGCACTTGTATGACATTTAGGCTCAATTAATGGGAAAGTAGACTTTTGTCTTCGAGTACGATATTCCTGTCGATTAGATTTATGTTTTATTTGATTTCTGTGGTAGTAAGTTAAAATATATTTATAAATTTCTTCAATACATTAAAATCTGTATAAATTAAATTTGTTGGGTAATCCATATTTTTGGTCAGACAAATTTTTATTAATCTTCTGTGTAATAAAATTACTGCATTAAGTACAGATGATGCTACATATTAAAATATGTTTGTTCAGGTCTACAATGGCATCTCTTTAGTTTCGATGACACTCATAAGGTGTCTAGAATATTTTAAATTATGGATAACATGTAACATGGATAATAATCTCAACTAGAACTTGCAAATCACAGAAAACTGCAGAAAAGTATATTCTATTATCCATGTGCTAAAAAGGATAAATGTTCATCTCCCCTCTTGCTTAAAAAAAGTCCCTTGTGCAGACACTTGTATTTCCCTATTTTGACTATGCTGACATTTTACTGACTGACCTCTCCAGCGACAACAAAACGAAACTTCAACGTGCTCATAATTTGTGTGTATGTTTTGTAAGCAATGTTCGTAAATATGATCATATTACCCCATCCCTGGAAGCAATAGGTTGGCTTAAACTAGATAAGAAAAGAAATTTACGTTCACTTCTCTTTCTCTTCGAAATCTTGAACTCTTCTATTCCTTCGTACATGTCATCTCGCTTCACTTACCTTTCTTCCCACCATAATCTGAACACACGCTCTCGTCATGAAACAATACTATCAATACCATCCCATCGCACCTCCTCATACTCATCCTCTTTCACAATAGCCCTGCCAAGAATCTGGAATACGCTACCTGCTAGCATCAGGAACTGTCGAAATAAAATTGAATTCAAACGCAAACTTACTAGGCACTTGGTCAGTAATTGATGTCTTGTAAATAGTTATCTTAATCTATCACAAAATATTTCAATTCCAGTAATTTCATCACTATTCAATTTTGTTATTCTAGGTTTAATTTGTAATTCAGTAAATATAAAATATTCTTTGTTTTTCTATGATAAATTATCTAGTGTTAATTAGTCAGGTAATCTTTTGATTTTATTGTAATTGTAATTGTAAATTTAATACTAATTGTAATTTTATTTGTAATTGCAATTGTAAATTGAATACTAATTGTAATTTTATTCTTCATATTATACTTGGAATCTCCTGGTAGAGGGGCAGAGAAGGCACGACGGCCTTATCTCTACCAGGTTAAATAAATAAATACTGTGCTCCAACCACGAGAAAGTCTCTGCCGGATGAGATTAAGGGGAGTAATACTGTGAATGAATGTTGATGTCATAAGATGTCATAAGGTCACACACGTGGGTACTCTTATCTCTATTGGCTAGCTCTCACAGCACAAACCATAACATTGATACAGACATATTGATACTACCCTAGTTACAAAATTAGATCACAGTTAATCTCCTTGTCTTTTAATCTCTTCATAAAGAAAATAACATATGCAGGAGAGCGCATGGTTTTTAAACTGGCGTTATAATGGTAATATTATTTATCTACTTCTTTCCAATAGATGAGGCAATAGTAAGCACATTCCTTTCACGGTTGATCTCCTGGTTGGAGATCTATGATTAAAATATTAATGATATGGCTGTCATAGTTGGCAGTTTAATTTATTTTCATCATCATCATCATCATCATCATCATCATCATCATCATCAACAACAGGGATTAGGCCTTTCGACCTGTTCCGTCCTCTCAAAGAAATTGATCTCTCCATCTCTTCGTAGGCCTTCCTCTGTCTCTCTTGCCTTTGGGTTTGTACTCTAGAATCTTTTTAGGAATACGGTATTCTGGCATTCTTTGTACATGTTCATAATATTTTTCTTGGTATTCTTTTATTTTATTATTTAAGTTGAATATGTTCAGTTCGTCTCTTATCGTTTCATTATATTGTCTGTCTGTTCTTCTGTATCCAGCTACCGATCTCAAAAATCTCATTTCTGATACTTCTATTTTGTGCTTTTGGTTTTCTGTTAGGGTCCAGCATTCTGAGCCATATACAAGGGAGATGGGACTGCCAAGACTTTGTAAAACTTCAAAATGGTTTCTTTCCTTGTTTTGTTTAATAGGGTTCTTTTAATCTTTCCACATATTTGATTAAAATTTTGTAATTTTCTTTGTTGATCTGATTCTCTTGTGTTTCCAATTTCACAGCCCAGGTATTTAAAATCTCTTACTTGTTCTACCATATTGTCGTTAATTAAAATTTTACATCGTACCTGTGTTTTCCCTTGGAAAGCTAAAATTTTTGTTTTTGTCATTTATTTATTTTCATAATAACATTATTATATTAACCCCCCCCCCCCGCCAAAATTCATGACATCAATGGCATATTCTTAAAATTTTGTATGGGATGACCCTACAGTGAAATTTGATACATCAAATTTATTGAAGTTTGTCCCTCAGAACGAGCCTGTTAAGTGCGTACTGTTCATTACTCGCTCGCAGCGTTGACGAGCGTGAGTGTGCATGCAGGTGATTTCTGTCCCGACACTAATCTCGCGCTGTGACAGACTGCCAGACGGGAGACAACTGCGTCTGAAATAATAGACAAGTTATCAGCACTTGATCAACATCTGTCCGTCATGTGTCCCTCCTCCAGCTGCCAACACTGCATGGAGTGGAATTTATTAACGCCGACCCAGCTCGACCCTGTCAAGCGACGCATCTTGCACCGCAAGATCCTCACCCTGATAACTGGTGAGGACCGTGGAGAAAACGGCACCTAAGTCGTCAGGGTAACCGCGTAACGTAGTTCAAATGTCAATTACAAGCATTCCTTGGTCTTAGTAGCCTATTTCCTGAGACTTAGAGATTTCAATAGTAATATGCGTTACAAGAGCGGTATGTTGAAGTTTTCATGTTCGAGATAATTTCCGAGAATTGAAAGAAAATATACCGCTCGTGTATCGTACATACTTTTGTGCGAAGATAGTTTATTACATACCTGAAAGAGGAATTTCTAATTAGTTGCAATGAAATCTCCATCTTGGTTTCTGTTCAATGACGGCAAATTTGCTAAACAAAAATATCTATCTTCAACATTGTTGCTTTAAAATGTTTTCTGTGTTTACTATACTCCAGCAGGCAGTGATATACGTCTGTCTTCCCCCCCCCCCCCCAGTCTGGAATCTTGTAGATTTTTTCACGGCTTCCTTAATGTTACTTGCATCACGAATGCAGTAACTTTAGTGGAGTTGTAGAGTTTACTTAATTTTTGCAAATATTTAAAAACGATAATTTAACAGTGCAATTTAGGTGAAATTGCAGTGGTAAGTTTCCAATTTATAATTATTACTATATTGAACGTCTCTAAAAATAATATGTTAAAAGCCTAAAGGAGTAAAATCAATATGTCACTTAAGCGGTAAGAAGAGAGAAATTGTTATATGTGTTAGGTTGGGAATACTGAATGTGGAATTTTAGACTTTCCGCGGATTGGTTTTGTGCGGAAACCAAGCAAATACGCACGATCTCGCACAAAAGTTATATATTTTACATGAGGCAAAATTGTTTTAAACTCGTCAGGAATTTTGAAAAGAATACGTGAAACACTTTCGCCCTTGTAATATACAGATTGTTAAAAAGTATTCCATATTTTGAGAGAAGGTAGAATGCAGCAAAACAAGAAAATAAAAGTCTACAAACATAGGTCCTAAAATTCATACCTTGAGACAGGGGTTTCCACCGGTGTGTCGCGCAGCCCCATGGAGTGTGTCGCGAAATTTTGGAATTGAAAAATAAATGTTATTGCATCCAGAAAGTCTCTTTACAACGCATTTTTTTATTTGCAACGAAGTCTTTGATATGGTACATTTTATTTTGAGACAGACTTTACCAAAGAAACGTGAACACCTGTAACAATGTTCAGTTCAGTTTTTCAACTGTAAGGCCACGTATAGAGAAACTTTGTGCAATCCACCAAGCGGAGACTTCACATTAACTTAAGTAGGCCAGTTTTCAAAAACAATAATAAAACTCTTTTTCGGACACCCAGCATAGATAGGTTGGGACTTTAGACACATATCTTTGTTTTTTTCTAATGCCACTCAAGTTGTTTTCTTTTTCGGATTGTGTGTTAACATCAACCTATCTACAACACTGGATGTCCGACACCACATAGAAGTTATCAGTGCTTTTCTTCTGGAGGAACGCGTTGGAACGGCACCTTTTGTTGCATTTTTCATCATGGAACCGAAATATGTGTGAATAACTATGTTTTTAATATAATTCTTCTTTGAATTCCATTTAGATCTTGGAAGTTTTATTTGGACGAAAAGGAGCTTAAAAACGACAAAATTCCCGTGCAGTGAACACTAAACTGTTTTGATCCTAAACTTAGAGCAGAAGTTTAATATTTTTCACACAGTTCAGGATTCATTTTGAAAATTTTGACACCCCATCTCCCCGTCCGCTTATATAAAACATTCTACAAGAGTTCGACCACCTTTTTCTCCAGAAGAAAAGTAGTGGTTATTATTATTTTATTGCTATTAATAATAATAATAATAATAATAATAATAATAATAATAATAATAATAATAATAATAAAAGTGTGTCGCGATATTGTGGACGTTCAGCAAAGGTGTTGTCAGTCAAAAAAGATTGGGAATCACTGCCTTAAGAGATATGTTACAACTTACAGCACACCTAAAGTATTTGAAGATGTCCACTTGCACTAGTGCCTCATTTAGAATTCGCAAGTTTACCTTCTTTACTTTTCTTCCTATGACCATGGTCTTCGTCTTGTTTGCATTTATCTTCATCCCATTCGGAAATTTGTTACAGAACGAACATCAATCATCATTTAATTTCGCTGCTCTGAGTTATTGTTATTGTATTGCATTTATTTTCGAACCAAACACGTCTAATACTCATTCTTGCAGAAAGTTCACTTAACGTACTGAAAGAATAAGAAATGAAGCTGTGGTAGAAAGAGTGGGTGAATAAATAATGATGCTCAAACTGATCAGGAAGGATGGATCACTTGCTGAGAAGAAACTCTACTGAAGGATGCACTGGGAGGAATGGTGAGCGGGAGAAAAGTTCGGGCGGAAGAAGATATCAAATTAGACAACATAAAGAAATATGGATCGTATGCGGAGACCAGGAAGAAGGTGGAAATTAGGAAAGATTGGAGAATGCTGGGTTTGCGGTGAAAGATTTGCTTTTGGACTGGAAACTATGAAAAAAGACGTATAATTATTTAAAACTAGCCGTACCCGTGCGCTCCGCTGCACCCGTTAGAAATAAATATAAAGTAATTACATAATTAAAATAGGACATTTGATCCAGGGAATATTCGTGTTTGATAGAAGGATAAATCGTTTAATATGTTGCTTAATTTAAATTGCATCCAAATAATTAAAATGCGAACATTTTGGTCCAGAGAGCAATCATTGGTGCAATGACAATTCCTTTAACATGTTTCTAATTTTTATTACATGCAACCATAGTTTAATGAACATTGACATCATTTAGATTTAATGTGTATACTTTATTTTACTTGTTATAGGTTTTCATTGAATTATGGCAATAACTTAATTTTAACACTTGTTTTCTACGCATTCAGTAAATGGCGTTTGGCCCACTATGGTTCTGAACCCTTCAAATAACTTAAATTTTATTATATAATATTACATATTATATTATATTACATTATATTAGGCCTATATTATATTATATTATATTATATTATATTATATTATATTATATTATATTATATTATATTATATTATATTACATTATATTATATCAGAAGTTACTGTAATAACATTACTCCATTAAGTCCATCTAGAGAAACTACACTTTCCAATGGTGAAATAATAATTAATTATACAAATCGGTTAATTTAGCTTCCGCTATTACTTCATACAAACACAGAAATATTCTCTGTAGGCTATCTTTCATAGCTTTCGATTGTTGCTGTCCAAGGCCCCTTATAGACGAAGTCATTTGTTTTTTATTTCATTATACGGCTTTAGATGGCAGTTATTTTAATTTTAAAACTCATTTATCTCTTTAAATATCAGTCCTATCAAAATTTTAAGGAATAAAACTTATCGCAAATTATTTTTAAAGAAAGCTTTGTTATGTAACATTTTTCATAAAAATCAATAATAAGCGAGATATTTCGATTTATTTAATTCATGCCCCCTTATAACCCCCCTTTTTGAATAATGTATTTTGAATGTCATATAGCCTAAAATCTAAGTTACAACGAACATAATTTATATTCCAATTTTCATCGAAATCCGTTCATCCATTATCGCGTGAAAGGTAGCAAACAAACATACAGTCAGACAGACATACAAACAAAAATTTCAAAAAAGCGATTTTCGGTTTCAGGGTGGTTAATTATATATGTTAGGACCAATAAAATTATTTTTGGAAAATCGAAAATTACCAGAAAAATTTCGGCTACAGATTTATTATTAGTAGTCTATAGATACGTCGGATTATTTAAAATTCGATACATGGATTTCTTTAAAGCTTGACATACAAATAAAGACAGTCTTGTGTATGTAATTACAAAGTCAGAAAAGCTGTATAGAAGGCATTGTGAACACAATTGGCAGCACGTCGTGTGAAATATGTTTAATCTTGTCGCAGGGTAATGAATCCGCGCCTCCCTGCAGCGTTCGGCCTCACACTTCATCTGCTCTGTCTTCCAATTTCCCCGTTATTAGCATACAATCAGCAAGGCCCCCTCGACTCGATGTTACCCCAATTATTTCTGTGTCACGATGAAAGTTGCCAGCAGCGACTGGCGGAGGCGCTGCTACCGCAGATTCCCTTCACCTAATTTTCTCGCCAGAACACCAGCGCAACGCCAGCACTATCTCCCCACAATTACATGATGCATTTTGTACAATGAACAGCCGCACAAAATGTTTCCCTGCGAGGTAAACAACGAGGGTTCTCAACGCAGGGCCAGCGTGACTCACTAATTGCAGTTGGAGCAGGAGTCAGATTCGTGTCTCTTCTTTCCGTTGTGTAAATAATACTAATTATGACCGAGTTGTCACATAATTTGACTGTCAGCTATGGGGAGTTCACTTTCATTACAAGCAGAGATTGGAAGATTCAGACCCTTCTTCCCTAAATAGCCAGGTCTTGCTTTCGCTTTCTCATCCGTAATTTTTCTTTGATTTTCAGGTTCCTTTCCACTTTTCTTCACTTCAATTTTTTTTTCGTTTTCTTTCTTGCCAATTTTTACCTCCTTTCCTTCCGATTTCGCTCCTTTCTTTCTAGTTACATTCCTACTTCTTCCATTTCTTGCTTTATTTCTTCATCTTTTCTACATTTCATAATCTCCTTCCTTCCTCTTTAATTTTCTACAATATTATTTTACGTATTTTTTCCATTATTTATTATTCCTTTGTTCTTTCTTTTCATGCAATTATTTCTTCTAATCTACTTTCCTTCCTTGTTTTTTTTCCTTCGTTTCTTTTTGTTTTTTATTTTCTCTTCGTTTCTTGTTGTTTTCTATTTTCTCTTACTTTCTTGTTGTTTCTTATTTTCTCTTACTTTCTTCTTTTTTTCTCTTACTTTCTTGTTGTTTTTTATTTTCTCATCCTTTCCTGTTCTTTGTTACTTTCTCTTCGTTCCTTGTTCTTTTTATTTTCCCTTCCTTTCTTGTTGTTTTTTATTTTCTCTTACATTTTTGTTTTTTATTTTATCTTCCTTTCTTGTTTTTTATTTTCTCTTACTTTCTTATTGTTTTTTATTTTCTCTTCCTTTCTTGTTCCTTTTTATTTTCTCTTCCTTTCTTGTTCCTTTTTATTTTCTCTTCCTTTCTTGTTATTTTTTATTTTCTCTTACTTTCGTGTTGTTTTTTCTCTTCCTTGTTTTTTATTTCTCTTAGTTCCTTGTTGTTTTTTATTTTCTCTTCCTTTCTTGTTCCTTTTTATTTTCTCTTCCTTTCTTGTTCTTTTTTATTTTGTCGTCCTTTCTTTTCTTTATTTTCTCTTTCTTTCTTGTTGTTTTTTATTTTCTCTTCCCTTCTAGTTTTTTATTTTCTCTTCTTTTCTTGTTCTTTTTTATTTTTTCTTACTTTCGTGTTGTTTTTTATTTTCACTTCCTTCCTTGTTTTTTATTTTCTCTTTCTTACTTGTTCTTTTTTATTTTCTCTTTCTTTCTTGTTCTTTTTTATTTTTTCTTACTTTCGTGTTGATCTTTATTTTCTCTTCCTTTCTTGTTTTTTACTTTATCTTACTTTCTTGTTGTTTTTTATTTTCTCTTATTTTCTTTTTGTTTTTTATTTTGTCTTACTTTAGTTCTTTTTCTTATTTTCTCTTTCTTTCTTGTTGTTTTTTATTTCCTTTTCTTTTTTGTTTTTTTATTTTCTCTTCCTTTCTTTCTCTTTTCTATTTCTTCATATCCTATCCCCCCTTCTCTCTTCCTATTTTTAACCGTAGCTTCATGTACAGCTGTCAAAAAAAAAAAAGTGGCCGCAATCGTGAACAGCGAATATTTTCAAAGTCCACTTCGGGTCGCGGCGATGTTACACGATGCATGTGCTTGTACAAGCAGTTCCGGAATTATGAAAGTGTTCCATATTTACGTCTCGTAGACCAGCGGTAGAGTACTTGTTTAATGATTCAAAGGTCGTGGGTTCGGGCCTTCTTCAAGTTTTCATTTTATTTTTTAATCTTTCTTTAGCGATGTAAATGATATTCAAATTATCATTTATATCCAGTTATCGTTCTTTATGGATATCACGTTATTTATATTTTGTTATCGTTCTTTAGAGATATGAATAAAATTCAGGTCATCATTTGTATTCTGTTATCGTATTATAACGATATGAATAATAATTATTATTGTATTTCCAATGGGGCTTAGCCCTATTTTACGTATGTATGTTAGGGCTATAGTTTTATACACAAAAAAGATAAACATAAAGAGAAATAGAAAAGAAAATTAAATTAGCTTGCGCGATGTAAACAAAACATAAACAATCAGTAAATTAGGCATTGCGATTGCAAAACAAATATCAGGTATCAATTTGTAACATACAAAAACATTAACAACACACATACGTAACACTTCTATAACACAAATATGCAGCTTTCCGTACCATACATCATGAATTAATACACAATAGTCACACAAACACAATCAAACTATAATTACGACATTGCGACGACATCAAGCATCCCATAACTGACTCACATACATAACAAATCAAGCATCCGTTACAACACATACACTTCAACATAGTAACCACACTTTTAAAAGTTACAAATTTGGCTCCAAGGAGAATAAATAGGACACTGTTACTAATTACTATTCTTCTACAATTTCTTAAATACATCTGTAATAAATCTGTGAAATTCCGATATGAATAATATTCGCGTTTTTTATATTGTTATCGTTCTTTAGCGATTTAAATAATATTCACGTTATCATTTATATTCTGTTTTCCTTCATTAGCATTATAAAACAATATTCAAGTTATTTATATTGTTATTGTTCTTTCGCAATATATTAATTAAACAAACCGATATTTATCATTTATATTCTGTTATCGTTCTTTATTCATACTGTATAAATAATATTCAAGTTATTTATATTGTAATCGTTCTTTAGCGATATAAATAACATAAATTTAATATTAGGTTTGGAAAAATCCAGTTGCATAATACTGCTATTAGTTCTTCTTTTTGTATTATTACATTATACTATCTTGAACCACAATAAAATGAAAAGGAGTAACGAGGAATTGAACCTGAGACGTTGACATCTAAATTCCGACGTTCGTCCGCTGAGCTACGAGAGCAAAAGTGTGGAAACATTTTCGGAAAAATTGGCCCAATCACATTCTAAGATTTTCTGATGATTCGTAGAAGCTAGTCCAGGATGCGGGGGGCAAAGGCTAATTGAGATTTCCCGGTCTCTGACCAGGTCAAACATCCTGATAGAATTAATATTTAATCCTTGCCGTGACTTTCGGTGAAGTCCGTAGGGCCCAATTAGTCAAATCCACTCTCCTCATCTCCACTCTTGGGCCCCTTGGAATTTAATAAGATGCGAAAGAGATAGTGGTGTGCGGAAAGCAACGGGATGTTACCGCATTTAGACCTATCCTTCCCAAGAAAACTGCAAACATGAACAAAGGAAGCTTTTAATAGAAGAAGAAGGATCTTCTGCGGGCCTCTGGAAAAAGAACTAAGGAAGAGACTAGTGAAGTGCTTTGTGTGGCATTGTATGGGGAAAGAACATGGACATTACGACGAAATGAAGAGAAACGAATTGAAGCATTTGAAATGTGGATGTGGAGAAGAACGGTACGTGTAAAGTGGACAGACAGAATAAGAAATAAAATTGTGTTTGAAAAAGTGAGTGAAGAAAGAATGATGCTGAAACTGATTAGAAAGAGAAAAAGGAATTGGTTGGGTCTCTGGTTGAAAAGAATAATAGACGACATTAGGATATGTGGATCATATGCGGAGACTAAGAGGAAGGCAGAAAATAGGAAAGATTGGAGATTGCTGGGTTTGCAATGTAAGACCTGCCCATGGACAGAACATTTATGTGTGTATGTTCAGAATGCCTGGAATATCGTGTCTAAGAATAGTCGCTATTTGCAAAGACTAGTCAATTCCATGCCCACTCGACTGCAAGATGATCGAGATAAGAGGAAGATAGACTAAATATTGAATTGTGGCTTTTTGTTTTGTTTTTTGAACGCTTACTTGTTTCAATGTTTTAAGGCCGACGCCAGTAAATCTTTTATGTTTATGCCACGAAAGATATTTTATTGAGAATAAAATCTTTTTTCTTTCCATTTGCAGCCACAATATCATAATGATAATGATAAAGTCATGGCATAATATATTAATGAACCTGATGTTAATTACTAAAATAATCATAAAAAAGAAAGGAGCCATTATGTCTAGTTTGTCTCTCTCAAAAACAGAACAAAAAAGGACATAAAAAGCACGAGGTTGTAGTCGAGCGCAGGACCTCATGAATAAGAGGCCTGAACGCTACCATTATGCTATAGAATAACACACAGTATACTTCAATTATAACTGTAGATATCAGGCAACGTGGTCCAACAACATGTAACATCGCCTGTCTCCGAATTGTAGCGAAGATACCCGAAGGGAACTTTGATTCAGGAGAGCGGCCACTTTTTCTTTTGACAGCTGTACATTGGATCGCCCAATTAAAGAAAGTCATTAAAACATTACAAAACACCAAACTTAAAGAACCTACATTAGTTATGAGACGATATAATAGTCCTACTGTAGTTTCTTCGCCACAATCACGTAAACATTAAAGATACTGCTGATGTTATGTTAAATAATGAATTAGAAACAAATAAATGCGCTCACATCTCGATTTGTTGTGTGAATGTATGCAATTTGCTGTATTTGTGACTACAAAGTTGTCTGTTTGCTAGTTTTCCTGCCGTTGTAAAATATGCGGGTCATTTTCGTAGTGAATCAATACGACCTGTGGTTTGGCCTACACACGCTCTTCGTTTGAATATATGTAGATAACACGTGGACATGCAAATTAGAGGTGTTGTTGACAATGCAACACACTTTTGACACGTGGCGTCTTTTTGGGGTGCTGGACTACAATGAGTTGAAATTAGCAGCCTGCCGGTTTCATTACCACTGAAAGTGAGTTCGACACCTCGTGCATTACAAATAAGCCATAAATCAGTTCGAGGGAAGCTGTTTGATGTAACCAGCAGTTGTTAAAATATGCCACTATTTTCATGTTAGTTATTTGTCCCAAAACTGGTAATGCAACTGCTATGCATGAATTACTGTCAACACAAGCTGATTGGAATGTTAAAAATTAATCAAAGAAATTAAAAGATGGTAAATTTATCCCACAGTGTAGCGTGAGGTTTGGGACTCCCACTTCGCCCACTTAGCAGTAGGGATATCAGTCTTACATACTTGTCGCCTTTATCCTTAAAGAAAGATCCCTCGTATTCATTTCTGTTAGAGTGAACTAGAGCCATAGTGAGGCCTGGAGAACTGCATCAATGACAAATATCTATGACCTCATAATGAATTGAACCCGCAATCTTCTGGCTTTCAGTATAATATCCTAACTACAGTTCTCGGATTATATCTCTGCCGGTCAGTGGCCGTTAAATTTCAAGTGACTTATCTTACAACGTGGGCGTCAGCGTATTGAAAACCATTCCAACTTTTCTCCCATCTCCTTGCGTCCCCTCCGCAAATGTGACGTTGCATAGAGGCAGAGATAAAATATGACATCTGTACAAGACTGTCGCGCGTCCCTATTAAAGGAAACAGTTTTTTATGTTTTTGTTTAGTGTTATGAAAAGCACTCCATTCTTATCCGAGTGATATTTTGTTTGTTTATATTACGCCATTTTAAATACTCTTTTTGCCAAGGAGTCTGGGTTTAAATCTCAGTGTACTAATCCTGAATTTATACCTTGTGTTGTGCGAGCCCGTAGGCAATACGAGGGCTTTTTCCGGGTATTCCGATTTCCTTGTGACATCGCAACAAATTCTCCATAATCATCATTCATTACGAATGCAACGTAGATCCATTACCTGTGGTGTACTCTGGATAGTCACTGGCGAACTAAGTGGTCTACGTTTCTCGGCACTAGCGACATCTGCAAGCTACGCTCTAGGTCGGTGCGAATAACGGGAAGTTAAGGGCCTGTTATTGAACAATAAATAAAAATAACACATTAATTAATTAAATATAGCGGTAAATAAATATGTAAGTAAATAATTAATTAATGATTAAACAAATAAATAAATTAGTAAATTATTTAATTAAGCTTCCTTTATGAAAAGATTGCCAGGTTTGACAAAGCGTATTATGTATATGATGAAGGGGGGTAGAGCGGGGAAAAATTCTCTCCGGCATCGGGAGTTGAACCCGGGTTTTCAGCTCTACGTACTGACGCTTTATCCATTAAGCCACACCGAATTCCAGTTCCGATGCCGGATTGAATCCTCTCAGTTTAAGTTCCACCTCTTAGTTTCCCTTTAGTGGCCAACCCTCATGCACTGTGTCACAGATGTGTGACAGTGGCACAATGTCCAACACACTAATGTGCAGAGGTGCACTCATTACGAGTGACTAAGTGGCCGGGATCCGACGCAATGAGCCGTCTTAAATCACTAAGTGATTTTTTACGCATATCATATTATTGTGATGTACCGAAGTAGACTACATATGACATTTCCATGCAGGAATTCTCCATTACCATATGATGAAGGATAGGTGGAGCGAAGAAGGTTGGCCACTAAAGGGAACCTAAGAGGTGGAACTTAAACTGAGAAGATTCAATCCGGCATTGGAACTGGAATCCGGTGTGGCTTAGGGGATAGAGCGTCAGCAGTAGAGCTGAAAACCCGGGTGTAAGTCCCGATGCCGGAGAGAATTTTTCTGCGCTCCAGCCATCCTTCATCATATGGTAATGCAGAATTCCTGCACGGAAATATCATATGCACTTCGGTACATCACAATAAGAGTATTATATATAACTAGCCGGACCCGTGCGCTCCGCTACACCCGTTAGAAATAAATATAAAGTAATTACATAATTAAAATAGGACATTTGATCCAGGGAACATTCGTGTTTGATAGAAGGATAAATCGTTTAATATGTTACTTAATTTAAATTGCATTTAAATAATTAAAATGCGATCATTTTTGTCCAGAGACCACTCATTTGGTCATAAAATTTATTTTAGGAAATACAGGAAACGAATGTACAGAATAGCCTATCAAGTTTTCTGTGCATAAGAAGCTATTTTAATCTTACCTGTCCTCGATTCACTCAGAAGTTACTGTAATAACATTATAGCATTATGTCCATCTAGAGAAACTACACTTTCCAATGGTGAATTAATAATTAATTATACAAATCGGTTAATTTAGCTTCTGATATTGCTTCATACAAACACAGAAACATTATCTGTAAGCTATCTTTCATGGCTTTCGATTGTTGCTGTCCAAAGCCCCTTATAGACGAAGTCATTTGTTTTTTTTTTTTTTATTCATTACACGGCATTAGATGGCAGTTATTTTAATTTTAAAACTCATTTATCTCATTAAATATCAGTCCTATCAAAATTTTTCGAGGAATAAAACTTATCGGAAATTATGTTTAAAGAAACGTTTGTTATGTAACATTTTTCACAAAAATCAATAATAAGCGAGATATTTCGATTTATTTAATTCAGGCCCCCTTATAACCCCCCTTTTAAATAATGTATTTTGAATGCCATATAGCCTAAAATCTAAGTTACAACGAACTTAATTTATATTCCAATTTTCACCGAAATCCGTTCAACCATTATCGCGTGAAAAGGTAACAAACATACAGACAGACAGACAGACAGACATAAAAACAAAAATTTCAAAAAGCGATTTTCGGTTTCAGGGTGGTTAATTATATATGTTAGGACCAATTATTTTTGGAGAATCGAAAATTACCAGAAAAATTTCGGCTACAGATTTATTATTAGTATAGATTTGGAAAAACACCCCTAAAATGTAAAATGATTTACATTTGAAACGGTTAGGGAATCGAATATACAAAAGTCAGAAAAATTTACACCTGAGTAGAGTATATGCTCATTTGCAATTAAGCAAGGGATAGTAGTATCAAAATAAATAAACAAAGAAGAAAATAAGTAAATAAATAAATAGATAAATTAATAATAATTACATGATACATAAGTAAATAAATAAATAAATTAGTTAATTAATTAATAATGACATCATGTCCTATGTTATGTTGAAGGTCCTATGTTTTTATACGGACAATCTCAGCGGCATTTTTCAGATATAGGCTACGCCTCGCACAGTTACCGCGAAATCGGCCGCCTGTTCTACAGTAGTACCTTTAGTTTTTAAAATCTCTTTAGCAGGGAAAATATTTATTAACAACTTAAAGATGAATACAAATGCAGCTTACCTTTATCACAAAATGTGTTCAAAATGTCCGCCTTTTAACATTATTTGACATCTCCAAAGATTGTTAGGCCTACTCGACTAATTTCTTGCGAAATATTCGAAATGACTTGTTGGATATATTCTTCTACTTTTTGCATTACTTAAAACTACAAAACTCGCTGCAATATGCTCGTACTACGAAATACACCATTCTAACACAAGTATGTTTCAAAAACCTTACAAGATAACTACATTAAACCACGCTTGATTCTAGTTTGGAAGAATTTTTGTGCCTAGCACTTGTTATCGGGAAATAGGATTTTTGTACTTTAGCTTTTCTTCAAAGTGTGTTGAAAATACGATTTTTCAATACAATTTCAACCAGATATTTTGAGAAGATTCTCATAAATCAACCCGTTACAAATTTAAGTTAAAAGACACCCGAGGAATGATTCTGTCAGTTTAATAGTTCTCAGGGTAGGATTTTAACTACAAAAAACCATAAATGTTCTGGGCGGAGTTGATAAATCGCGAACACTACTTACACTAAAAGAAAGTTATGTATTTTAAACCAGTTACTTAGTGAAACTGAATCAATTATTGCAGTGGTTCCCATCCTGTCTTTATTTTCGTGCCATTTGGCATGCATTCATAGTAGCAACATATTTTCAATTAATATAGTTGCTGTTATTTCAAATTTATATGTTGTTTTCAATTACAATAAAGTAAACCATCATAGAGAAAATTGGAAAAACTATCTGTATACAATGATATTATACATATTTCAAAGTTAGCAACCCTATATTGACCAAAAGGAAAAAGATTTGGGGCGATCCCAAAAGATATGGAATTGATACCGGAAAAAGCCGAAATGCCAAAGCCACAGAAAGAAGAAGAAAAAGAACATCCATAAATAAATAGCCCAATAATGGCAATCAAAAAGCAATAGAATAACGTTCTGACGCACGGGTATGCATACCCAGGTTAGAGAAACGACTGAAATATTCGATTCCCTACTTTCTGTGAAATTGATGATAGCGATGTGATATTTTTCTAGATGATTTCCAGAATAAAGGGCTACAAACAAAACTTGTCAAATAGTATTTTCCCATATTGTTGACGCTTTAGAATTAAACTGCATGTATATTGCTAAGGAAAACATAACGAGATTTTGAATAAATTATACAGGATGCTTCACAATTATAAGTACAAACTGCAGGGATGAGTAAATTATAATGAAATGTGACAAGAAGTTCTAATAAACATAGGTCCGGAAACCAGCTGTTTCCGAGATCTACGGAGTTTTTATTATGTCTCGGCAGCACAGGTACTCTGGGGTAAGATAACGTCCGATATACACTGCAGGAAGAGTGTGTTATAACACGTGTGCTCAATATGATCACTGTTCATGATATATCATCAGCACGTTTCCTTATCGGCAATCGTATATGTTCGAATAACCTTAGGGTGTGTCTACTGTGTTGACAACCAGTGCTTTTGAGGACTTAGTTAACATTATCAACAGAGCTTGAATACACAAAACATCTCAAATTTCTGCAAAGAAAAAAACTTGAAGTTAGGTAACCTGGGAGACCATCGTGTTGGTAAGCCAAGGCGTGTATCACTGCAACTACATTTCCCAAAGAGATACATCATCCAAAATTGGCATGTATCGCTGCAACTACCTTTCCCAAAGAGATACATCATCCAAAATGGGCATGTATCACTGCAACTACCTTTCCCAAAGAGATACATCATCCAAAATGGACATGTATTACTGTAACTACCTTTCCCAAAGAGATACATCATCCAAAATGTCGCTTAGTGTGTTGCAAAAAATGAAGATACGTAGGAACATTACGCTTGCCAGATAAGAAATGAGGTTGCATATGTACGAGGTGCATTCAGTTGATGACAACAGTAGTGACATCACATCTCGGAAACGGTTGGTTTCCGAAGCTAAGTTTTTTTTTTTTTGTTTAATTTATTGAGTATACCTTAACGAGTATAACTCACATGTAAGGGCTATACAAGAACATATACATATATATTGTACAGTGTAATTTAAGAAGTCATGAAACTACAGTCTGTGGAAACATACAATATCTCAAGTATTAAAGAAAGAAAGAAAGCAAATAAACAGTAAAGTAACATATTTTAGGACTCTTTGCCTTGTGGCATTGTCCTCTAGTTACCCCTTCAGTTCGTATCTATAATTTAATTATAAAACATCTGGTATACTACTGTACTGAGATTTTTCTTCAGAAAAAAAAAATTGTTTCTTTTACTTTCCAAAGCCTGTAGTTTACTTTTTTTTTAATTCTGAAACTAAAATAAGTAGTAGACCCTACTGAACATAAAATAGGTGTATTACAATAAAAGATTAGCAAACTTATTTTTTAAATTAATCGCTAATCACAGAATAAGATAAGAATAATTCGGCTGCCAGTTCAAACTAAGTTGGCGTCGCTCTTAGCGGAAGCACTTTAAGCATTCCCAGAGTCACTCAGCTGGTACATTCAACACTTACAAAAACTTTGGGCAAAGATTATAACTAAACCGCATTGTTCTGTCACTTTCAAACTTTATTAGCTTAAAAACATGGCGCATATATTATCATTCGATACAAAAAAACGGAAGTTGGAAATTTTGGCACTTTCATCGTTTGGCATAATATGCAGTCGTCAGTTATCTGACTCTCGCCTTACAGCTGCAGAAACCTCAACAATCCACAAACAGGTAATCAGCCCGAACGGGATTCGAACACACGCCCGAGCACAGCATCAGAGTATTAATCCCTTTTGTCAACCGCTCTATCACATCACTGAACACTCAGACTAAAGCCTGTGCCTTCATTGCCGTGTACGTCAAGGCTGACTTTTGGTTCACTTTCATATAGGCGGTGACTGTAACTCGCTGGTTGTGACTCTTGCACGGTTTGCTGGAGGGAGGAGGCAACCGGGATCAGGCCGTTTAATTAATATTGTGAAGCCCGTGTCTGTGTGGCGCGAGTCCTAAATTCAAGCCATTCATGTGTAGATCCTAGAGCTGGACGGAAGTCCGCCGGTGGACCTGAAGCAAGCAGCCTCCGTAATGAGAAGGATTGGACAGACCCCTGCCAGGCGGACAAACCGCTGAAATGTGTGCTGGCCCGATACAGCTCATGATGAGCCTTGGCGCTACTGCGTATAATTGACTCGGAGGTAGTGGCAGTGCGACTTGCAATAGGCTAAGTGATTTTATGAAGATTATGTTAAAGAAGAGCACCCCATATGTTGTTACAAAATACATGCAACTGTGCCGTATTCGTACAAAGTCCACCAATTTTTTACTCATCAGTCAGTTCCCTAATTCTGGTCTGCGTATCTATCGATCCATTAACTCGTCCACATATTCATCAATCCATCCAACTGTTTACCCAACCACCCACGAATCCATCTGTCCAGTCAGCCATCCAATCACTATTTACCCATCCGTCCACTCAGTCGCCCACCCACCTGTCAAACCACCCACCCATCCAACCATCCGTCCTCTTATCCTCCCATTCATCCATGTATCTGTTCACATTTATCTATTTACTGTACAACCCACCCAATCATCCGTCCATCCATCAGCCCAATTATCCATCCACTCAATTCTGTACTCATCCATTTATCGAAATACCATGCACAAATCCGTCCATTCGTTAGCAATCCATGTATCCAACCGTACAACTATTCACACACCAATCGATACACCCATTCAAACAGCTACGCATCCATGTATCCAACCATCCATTCACTTATATACCAATTTAACAATTCATTCATTTGTTCATCAGTCCATGCATCCAGCTATCCATGCACGTATTTATCCATTTATTCACCCAACCATTCATCCATTCAATCACCTATTTAACCATCCAAATATCCATGCACAAATCCATAATTCGTTTCGTCATCCATGTGCCCAACCATTCAGCCAGTCATATCTCCAGCAATGCACTCATTTAACATCTACAAAATCCTTGCACACAACCATTCTTCTGTGAACTAATCTAACCATTCATTCATCACCATTCGGCCATCCATCAATTCATGCACCAATTTACTAATCCAATCATCTATCCGTCAATCCATGCATTCATTTATCCATTCATGCGTCTAATTATTCATACACAAATACCAGCCATTCATCTAACCATCTATGTACCCAACCATCCAACTATTCATCACACATCCACTAAACCGTGCATCCAACTATTCAATCATCCAGTCACCAATTCATTCATCCATTCAACCATCCAATTATCCATGTAAATACTCATCCGTTCGCTTAGCTGTCCATGTTCCTAACCATCCAGCCGTTCATCCCTTCAGTTACGCACCCATTTAATCATCCACCCATCCTTGCATTCAAACATTCTTCCATCAACTCATCTAACCATCTATTTACCGTTCAGACATCCATTCATTAATCCACTCATCCATGTATGCAGCCATCCTAGAACGCATTCATCAATCCATGCACTCAATCATCCATCCATTTAGTTATTCACGCAGTATGTACAATCCATCCATGCGACCAAAAAACCTGTTTATACATTTTTCTACCCATCTATCGATCCAATTATTCAACCATCCATTCACCCATTCATTTACCCACCTATTATACACCATCCATTCATCCATCTATCCAGATCCACATCTATGGAGTAATGGCTAGCGCGTCTGGCCGCGAAACCAGGTTCGATTCCCGGTCGGGGCAAGTTACCTGGTTGAGGTTTTTTCCGGAGTTTTCCCTCAACCCAATATGAGCAAATGCTGGGTAACTTTCGGTGCTGGACCCCGGACTCATTTCACCGGCATTATCACCTTCATCTCATTCAGACGCTAAATAACCTAAGATGTTGATAAAACGTCGTAAAATAACCTACTAAAATAAAAATGCAACTATCCAGCCATCCATCCAACCATCTGTGCACCTATTTATTCATTTAGCTACCCATCCATCGTTCATCCATTCATACACCCTACCATTATGCACCATCCAGCCATTCATGCATCTATTTATTAATTTATTAATGTACTTATTTATCCATCTATTCATGTTCCTGTGACTGCAGCCATTGTTTCGTCCATCAAGCTTTCCACCAAATCAGGCATTCACGTATTCATCTTGAATTATTTCGACCTGGTTGGCGAGTTGGTATAGCGCTGGCCTTCTGTGCCCAAGGTTGCGGGTTCGATCCCGGGCCAGGTCGATGGCATTTAAGTGTGCTTAAATGCGACAGGCTCATGTCAGTAGATTTACTGGCGTGTAAAAGAACTCCTGCGGGACAAAATTCCGGCACATCCGGCGACGCTGATATAACCTCATCAGTTGCGAGCGTCGTTAAATAAAACATAATATTTCATAATAATATTTCTTGAATTAGTAATTACTACATATTCCGTCCACCCATTCTTACCTACATTTTCACTCATTCATCTAACAGAGTAATTCAGCCACCAGCGTGACTTAGTCGGTTAAGGCGCTTGCCTGCCGGTCTGAAGTTGCGTTCGGGCGCGGGTTCGATCCCCGCTTGGGCTGATTACCTGGTTGGGTTTTTTCCGAGGTTTTCCCCAATCGTAATGTATATGCAAGGTAATCTATGGCGAATCCTCGGCCTCATCTCGCCAAATATCATCTCGCTATCACCAATTTCATCGACGCTAAATAACCTAGAAGTTGATACATAGTCTTAACAAAATAAAAAAAAACAGAGTAATTCAAGAATTAATTTATCAATTCATTAATTTCTGTACTTAGGCACTCATCTATCAATCCTTCTATTCTTCGCCGAACTACTGTACCAACTCTCCCACTCACAATCCTTTCCTACTTCGCTTAAGAAAAGAGATAATCTATTAAATAATAATGTAAGTCCTAATAACAATGTTGTCATGCATTTATGGGAGAGGAAACAGGAAACTTTGATAACGTCTTTCAACACCCGTTAATGTTTGCAGCAGATTTCTAGTCGGATTTGCTGGGAATTAAACCTGTCCCTCCCGAATGGAAAACCAGTCAGTTGCCGATGTTGCAATATGGATTTTATTAGATTAACTAAATGAAATATAACGGCATGGATATTACGATATAGCATTCACTAATAATAGTTAAGATGGCGACAAACAGCAACGAGTCGTGTAACAGCAGCTGGGGGGGGGGGGCGAGTGCCTCGGGTCAGCGCACAGGCGGGGATATTCGTTGATAGGAAATTATTGTTCATAATGCAGGATACGGGATGTGAACTGGCGATCTCGCGGAAGCCCCTCTGATATACGAATATAGGCCCGATCTATTGCGTCCGGAATATGTACCCGGAACGGAAGAACGCATTCCAGCTATGACGCAATGCCCATGAATTTAGATTTCGTATCCATTATTGATAATTCTGCGTCACCCGGCGCCCAACCAACTGCATTTCTGAACCACTGCAACGAAATGTTTTCAATTTGCGAACACGAATAGGATGTTAATGCAGTTATACTGATAAACTATACATCGGGACATTTTAACATGGCAAGAAATAAAAAGCAAGACAAATAGTGCATAGAATATCAGAAGAAGAGACATAATATAATTAATATTATCGCCATGTTTCACGCGTTTAATAACAGTTTACTTTATTTGTCATTTCACGAATGGCATTACTGTTTGTTGGATATTTTCGTAAATTAATAGCAATCGGCGTGGCTTAGGCACAGTGTTACCAATTCAGCGGTTTTCCCGCTAAATCTAGCTTTTGGGTGGATAACATTCTCGCGGGTAAAATTATACTGGGTGTTCATTTCAAAGTGTGTCATGACGTCACTGTTGTTGGGTCACCGATTTGAAGCGAGTTTCAGTTTATATGTTAGAGAAGTTGCCTATTATTTAAGGCGTTCTTCAATCTGAACTTGAGAATGTGTACGGTATAACTTGAACGTCGTAGCAACAGATGGCGGTCTGTACGGTCTGTGTGCTACCATAACCTCTTTCCAACTGTGTTTTGCGCCGGCAAGTCGTACGCAGAGTATTTGTTATCATCGGTTGCGTATGGTAACATTCCACAACACAAATCAAATGCTCCGTGTCCATGTTGACCGTCGAAGTTAATGTCAACAAATACGTAAGTAATCGTCTTAACCCTCTCCCCATATCTCGACAGTACGTATTTCCAAACAGTTCACATTCCTGCCACTACCGGCGTTACCGTACGTATCGGCACGTACTCTTCAGAATGAACGCCGTACTTGCTAGCCAACTTCTCTGCCTCTTAGATTATACACCTGAGCTGCGGAAGTGTAGGAAGATTGAATTCTCTAGGCTCATCAGCTAGCCACATGACGGCATGCAGCGAGCCAAGACACATTTTGAACTGAACACCCAGTATTATCCCGCTTAGCGGAAATACTAGCGGTTTTTAATCTTTGAAGTTTCTGAAATGAAATTCGTATTAGTATTATTGGCGGCTTTCATAATTACATTTAATTCGTTTAGTGTGTATTTTGTGAAAATAATGTATGTGTTAATGTGATGATAATTCCATATATATGTTACTGTTAAAATCCGAAATCCGTGAAAACCAGTTTCAACTAGTAAAAACTAGTTTAAGCAAATACAGATAGATAGAAAGCGAGTTTTCGTACGCTATAGAATCAAGGACAGGTTAAGTTTGATTTGTTTAGGTTTTTGTTTGGTAAAAAAAAAAAAAAATCTAAACAAACCAAACCCAACCTGTCATTGATTTTAGATCTTACGAAAATTCGCTTTCTATCTATCTACATATTAAAACTAGTTTTACTAGTTGAAACTGGGTTTTGTCGGATTTCGGGTTTTAACGGTAACATATAGGTATATAGTGCAATAAGAATTGAAATATATTGTAGCTGTGATAAAAGTGTTCAAAATTGCTTTATAGCGTCACATTGGCAATGATAAAAGTGTGCAGTATTCGTTACATTGGCAGGTGGATGCTCTATCGTGACTATTATTATTATTATTATTATTATTATTGTTGTTGTTGTTGTTGTTGTTGTAAAATTGAACAGTAATAAGTAATAATTAGACCTACATATTAAAATCTAGAGATATTTGTTAGAAAATCGCGGGTTTTCGACAATTACTAGCGGGATTATATGAACAACTGTTGGCAACACTGCTTAGGCAGTAATTTGTTCTTTTTCTGATCCAGAGCTGCGCTTGAGCGTGGGTTCGACTCCCGTTGGGGCTGATTATCTTTTTAGGTATCTCCAAGATTTTTTCAAACTGTAAGGTGAATTGTAGGTATTTCCACGACAAATACTCGGCTTCATCTCGCAAATACCATCTCGCTATTATCATTCTATCGACACTAAATAACCTAATAGCTGATACAACGTTTTTAAACAACATACTGAGAAATGTAAAAAAATCGTTGCACAATACTACTACTACTACTACTACTACTACTACTACTACTACTACTACTACTACTACTACTACTAATAATAATAATAATAATAATAATAATAATAATAATAATAATAATAATAATTATAATAATAATAATAATAATAATAATAATAATAATAATAATAAATACATTTAATTCTACCAGGGTTTGGAATAATTTCACATTATTATTATTATTATTATTATTATTATTATTATTACTATTATTATTATTATTATTATTATTATTATTATTTTATATTTAACGACGCTCGAAACTGCCGAGGTTATATCAACGTTGCCGGTATGCCGGAATTTTGTCCCGTAGGAGTTATTTTACATGCCAGTAAATCTACTAACATGAGCCTGTCGCATTTAAGCACACTTACCATCGACTTGGGCCGGGATCGAACCTGCAACCTCTGGCACAGAATGCTAGTAGTATACCGACTGCGCCACCCAGGCCGACTATTGTTATTGTTCTGTTCTTCACCTAACATAATACCTCTGATTGAGGGTCTTGCGGATATGTACATCTATTTTATCAGGCAGTATATCTCACTTGACGATATTCTGTCTGAGAAAGAACAGTTGTTTGTATACATGCGAAGTTTGATTAATGTAATATGTAACTAGTCAGCGATATATACAACTGAGGGGGAAAGAAACTGGTCACTCTACTTCATTATCTTCTGGCTTAGTTTCCTCGTGAGTGATGCGTTATTGGTGTCACTTATGAGGTCCAGATCTGTCTTGGGATACGTAACATAATTAGGAACATTAAATCCAGACTTTGAGATATGGACAGGGCATGTAGCACGTATTGGTGAATCCAGAAATGCTATAAAGTGTTGGTTGGAAAACCCTAGGGAAAGAGACTTTTGAGAAGGCCGAGACTTAGCTGGGAGGATATCATTAAAATAGATTTGAAAGAAGTGGGAAATGATGCTAGGGACTGATTAATCTTGCTGAGGATAAGGACCGTTGGCGGGCTTATGTAAGGGCAGCAATGAAAACTATGATCCACGATACAACTATTCAAAGAACATTGCAGAAGTAACATATACCTTTCGTAGAAAGCTACAGTGACTTGACTTCAAACTATAGTACAGCAAAAATATAGATAAAGGAGGTACTACATTATGGAGTACGAAATTGGAATGGTCCATAGTTGTGTTCCAGAACCATAGTTATGGGAAATGACCGTACTGTAATTCTGTAGTGAAGGCTATAGACCTTTCTGCTCTACACTATTAGAAATACATATACAATAACAGAAAAAAATCATACTACACACATGAAATAAAACCACACGAAAATATAATTATACAGGCTACAATCATAGAAATTTTAAGTGGATGTAGCTAAATCTAAGGTTAAGTATCATAATTATATTCTAGTTAAGTAACAAGGCTAATATATTAACAAATATAAAGAAGAAACTTGCCATTTTAAATCTAAGGAAGAAACACAAGTCAGCACTTACAACTCACTTACTTACAAATGGCTTTTAAGGAACCCGGAGGTTCATTGCCACCCTCACATAAGCCCGCCATCAGTCCCTATCCTGTGCAAGATTAATCCAGTCTCTATTATCATATCCCACCTCCCTCAAATCCATTTTAATATTATCCTCCCATCTACGTCTCGGCCTTCCCAAAGGTCTTTTTCCCTTCGGTCTCCCAACTAACACTCTATATGCATTTCTGGGTTTGTCCATACGTGCTACATGCCCTGTCCATCTCAAACGTCTGGATTTCATCATCATCATCATGAATAACTTCAAGGTTTAGGTCGATGGCCTGTTCCGCCTCCAGAATTTTATCCATCAAACTGGTCTCTCCAACGTCTCTTTGGTCTTCCCACTCGTCTTCTTCGTGTAGGTCTATAACACCATGTTCTGAAAGGTATCCTGTCGTTGGGCATTCTTGTTATATGGTCGTACCAATTATTTCTATATTTTTCAATTATAGTTATTACACTCTCGATATTCAGTTCTCGACGTATAGACCTATCTTCGTTTCTCTTATGGTCCTGTAGTCTAAATCCTGCTAGTGGCCTTAAGAGTCTCATCTCAGCGGCCTCAATTCTTCTCTGTTGGGCTCTAGTCAGAATCCACGTTTCTGAACCATATAACAATGTTGGAATTGCCAGTGTCTTGTAAAATTTGAGCACAGTTTTTCTGTCGACTTTATTTATGAGTGTACGTTTAATTGTACCAATAAGTCTTAAAAATTTATTTAACTTGTTTTCTACGTCTGTGGAGGATATGTAAGAGAGATCAAATCCAAGGTAAGTAAAAGAATTTACTTGTTCAATCAACGTCTGGATTTAATGTCCCTAATTATGTCAGGTGAAGAATAAAATGCATGCAGTTCTGCGTTGTGTAACTTTCTCCATTCTCCTGTAACTTCATCCCTCTTAGCCCCAAATATTTTCCTAAGAACCTTATTCTCAAACACACTTAATCTCTGTTCCTCTCTCAAAGTGAGAGTCCAAGTTTCACAACCATACAGAACAATCGGTAATATATATCAATAATTAAAAACTATGGAATAAGACCAATTTTCCAATTTAATTTTTAATTGTAATAATATTCAGCAATTCCTGACGTCATTAGGCAAAGAATTCCAGAGGCGAGTTAATTCTACATTGTTGGAATTTTTTTTTATTTCCATTTCTTTAGTGTGTAATCAGAATTACTTTTGTCGTTCAATTTCTTACCACTCTTTACATAAATTAGATTGCATGTATTGTAACCCATTCCGGGATCTTAAAATTTCATATTGCTTCTTATTTCAATACATTTCAACTTAACAACGGTACTAGTCCAGCCGTGAGCCCGTGCCTAGGACAGCCACTCCAGCGCGGTTTAGCTTCCTTCTCTTGTACAAATAATGAATGTTTTCCTACGCATTTGCAGAGCTGTGTATTCAGCAGATAGGACCGCCAAACTATTTCGTACCAGTCACAGTGTGCACACAGTCTCCGGGTTTATTTTCGTCAAACAATTCTTTTAAGTCAACAAATGCAGTAGAATCATACACCGGCAATGATAGCCCATACATGCCTTGTTCCTGTGCTCTACTTTCGAACTCAAGTCACCTCATACATAATATTAGGGTTGAGCTATTGCCGATGTTAGGTCCAAATGATCATAGCTTCTGTGTCATGTAATCGAATTTGGTTCCTGATGCAGAATCCGCGTGTTTCTTAAACTTCAGTTTTCATTGTCATGTCATGACAACCATGATTATTTTTCGTCGCGATTGACTGACACAATGTATGACTTTCTCAGTGACTGGCTTTATGATGACAAACTGTCTCAATGACTGGCTCTATGGATGAAATGGAATTTTATCAATATTTCTGTTTAATCCAATTGGATTATTTGAGCGTGTTTGGTGTAAAAATAATAAGTGTACTATTATGGCAGCTGCAAAAATGAATGATAGGGTCAAGTAAGACTATTATGATACAAAGAAGCAGACATCATCATAAATTGGCATAGATACGTAGATGACATACTAACACTATACAAAGGAAACAAAAGACAGGTTCAAAACCTACATCAACACAAACAAAATACACCTAAACCTACACTACGCATTAGAAATTGAAAACAGCAAATCCATAAACTTTCTAGATATCACAATAACAAAAGTAGATAACAAGCATAACTTCAAAATCTACAGAAAACTCACAACAACCACCACTCACATACACAACACATCCAATCACCCAACATGCTGCATTTCGAGCAATAGTACACGGAGTACTCAACATACCAATAAGCTAGAAAGACTACAAAGAAGAAATAAATACCATCAAACTTATAGCACAAGAAACTGAGTTCAACCCCAACATAATAGACAACATAATAAAAAAGATAAAACATAATTACAAGAAACATACTGTAGAAACACAACACAAAAACAAGAACACAAAAAATACATCATAATAATAAATGAAAACAAAAACACACACGAGTTCGCATCTTTGTTCAAGAAATCAAACTACAAAATCGTCTTACCCTAATAAAAAATAAAAATTGATTTAATGTGGCGTTGTCTACGACGAAACAGCTGTCTCAATGGCTGCGTCTATGACTGATTGTCTCAATGACTGCCTCAATGACTGGCTATATGACTGATTGTCTCAATGGCTGGCTGTGTGACAGACTGACTCAATGACTGTCTGTGCGACAAACTGACTATCTCAATGACTGAATGTATGACTGCCTGTATGTCTGACTGTCTCAATGATTGGTTGTTTGACTGACTGTCTCAATGGCTGCCTGTATGACGACTGGCTGTGTGATTGACTGTCCCAGTGACTGCCTGCATCATAAACTGACTATCTCAATGACTGGATATATGTCTATCTCAATGACTGGCTTATGACTGTTTCAATAACTGTCTATATGCCTGACTGTGCCAATAGCTGTCTGTCTTAAAAATCTGTTGTATGACTAACTGTCTCAATGAGTGTATTTATGACGAAGTATCACAATAACTGGTTTTATGACTGTCTCAATAACTGGCTTATGAGTTATGACAATATATCAGAAACTGGCAGTATGACTGTCTCAGTGATTGGCTTTATGATAGAGTGATTGACTGCTAACTAACTTAATGGCAGACTGAACTGTTCCTCTGACTCCCAGACTTACTGGTGGAATGACTGGCTGAGTACGTAATGAGACACGTGCTTTACACTTCATTAATTTAATAGCTTCAACAGTAATATTGTAAAATAATTATTGCATGCCCTGAGTGTTTGCTGTTAATGTGGCGATGGCAATTTTGACGGAATCAGGATTACCTGAAAATGCGTGGAAGCTGTATGAAATTTTGGACAAGACATGAGCATGTATACAAGCGCATTACACAGGGCTGTACCTAGCGCGGGCAGGAACAATCTACACGGCATTAGCGGTAATCCTTCATTTGAATTTGAATCGCTCTCTGCACCGCGGTGGAAATCACCGGACGATCTCGGGTTGCCGCTGCATTCAACCGCAGTCGTGCAGAGAGAGGTTCAGTGATATTAAAACATGCGCGTGCGCGGAATTAAGGGACATGAGTCGGATAAAATTGTAAACCGCCGAGCTGTGAGTTAATTCAATCAGAGTTCAGCTTACTGTCTCATCTGACGTTCCTGTCAATCAGTGTCTTCAAGAGGTGCGAGAATTTTGGTTCTTGAACTAGTAGTAGGCTGTTTCATTTTGTTAAGGTTTTGACCGATAAGCAGAGTACAATAGATATATATTATTTTAATGTACCGAAGTACATTCCGTCGGATCCCGGCCAACTAGTCACTCATAACGAGTGCACCTCAGCACATGTGTCCTACGTTCATAGACATCTATGACGTAGTGCAGAGGGCGGCCACTAGAGGGAACCCAAGAGTTGGAACTTAAATCTGAGACGATTCTATCCGACGCCGGGGTGGTATCCGGTGTGGCTTAGTGGATAAAGCATCAGCACGTAGAGCTCAAAACCCGGGTTCAAATCCCGGCGCCGGAGAGAACTTTTCTCCGTTCCATTACTCTTTCATCGTATGATGACGCAGAATATCTGCATGGAAATATCATATGTACTTCGGTACATTAAAATAATATATATGATATGCGTAAATCACTTCGTGATTTAAAACGGCGCTTATTCCATCGGATCCCGGCCAACTAGTCACTCATAACGAGTGCACCTCAGCACATATGTGGACTTCGGTCCTACGTTCATAGACATCTATGACGTAGTGCAGAGGGCGGCCACTAGAGGGAACCCAAGAGTTGGAACTTAAATCTGAGACGATTCTATCCGACGCCGGGGTGGTATCCGGTGTGGCTTAGTGGATAAAGCATCAGCACATAGAGCTGAAAACCCCGGTTCAAACCCCGGCGCCGGAGAGAATTTTTCTCCGTTCCATTACTCTTTCATCGTAAGAGTACAATAGGTTAACTAGCATAACAGACACGCTAAAAGTTCTAAAAGTCATTAACGATAGTTCTTTAATTGACACGACTGAACAATATTACATTGTTAAAAGTTACAATCAAAGTTAATCCCATCATAAACGAGCAAATAACTAATACTTCCAACCCATTATTCAACTTATTTAAATTAATTCCATATAAACAATTTAGGCAAACTTCCATACAGGCTCTCCCACCCCTAACCCCACTTCCCGTACCGCTGGATGTACACTAGAGTAAGGTTGTTTAATGTGAGCACTTCCCGAATTTCAGTCAGAGCCGAGATACCGATATTAACACATCACTACAACAATACAAGCTTCTGCACGTAAGTTATTCTACAATTTCTTCTTAAGAACTAGAAATTACAAAAAAGTACTTCTGTTGCATACAGTCCTAATATTTCGCGTGTTTACAGTCTGGCTATCTGAACTCCGAGAAGTGACAATGTGAAATTTGTTAATATACAACCATAGTAAGCTGATACCAAATAACGTCAATGCACTTCAACTGTTTGTGGCTGAAAACCAGACAACACAAATCACTACAAACGCAGAGATTAATTGTTTTAATGTATTTTATTGAAAATTTAACTAAGTGATTGACATTAATGACATTCATCTTTGAATTTTACCAAGCATTATCTACTAGTGTGTTAAAGCTTATGTTTTATATTTCAGTTTTAGTTGTTCCATTCTTTCAGTGTGTATTTAATCGTTTTAAAGTGGTTTATTTGAAAATGTAATTAAGTGATTGACACCAATGACATTCACCTTGAATTTTACCAAGCATCATCTGCTAGTGTGTTAAATTTTTACACTTTTGTTTTAGTTGTTCCATTCATTCAGTGTGTGTGTTTTAATTCATTACGAAGTGACAGTGTATAATCAACAGCTGTATGAACACTGCAATCCATAAATTCATTTAAATAGCACACAACGATTACGTCGCTATAACTCATGTTTCATCATTGTGGCATAGGCCTATATTAAGCATATACAAAGACAAAGTTTAACATCTGAAGATGGCATAAATATGCCGAAAACGTTCATGATGAATAAATTGTAACATATTAATACTATATTAGTAGATAAGCATCAGACGGTCCAATTCAATCCAAAACCTATAGTAGTAGGCTGTTTTATTTAATGACATTTTCAACAGCAGATGTTAGTCAGCGTCCAAATTCAACGTTTGCTGTCCTCTATTGATATTAGGCCCTTTCCTTTGGTCCGATTATGGCATGGATAAGATATGGAGAGAAACTAAAGCCCGTGCACATTAGGCCACAAATATGATCCGATTGTGCTATCTACAGATTTTGACTTAGGCGAAACACGGCGCGAAAAATTGTATCCCATACTATCAGGAACAGGGTTCTTCTACGGAACGTTGCCGGGGAACAAGTTTAACTTATGTAAATAAATAATGAATTAATAAACCTCGAGGTTCATTGCCGCCCTCACATAAGCCCGCCATCGGTCCCTATCCTGAGCAAGATTAATCTAGTCTCTACCATCATATCCCATCTTCCTCAAATCCATTTTTATATTATCCTCCTATCTACGTCTCGGTCTTCCCAAAAGTTTTTTTCCGTCCGGCTTCTCAACTAACACATGATTTTTAATTTTTGATTTCTCATTTTGCAGTCTCTTCCATTTTAAACACTGTATTATCTCGTTCATGACTATATTAAATAGTTGTGAATTCAGAAAATCCCCCTATCTTAATGCCACTATTTACTGACTTAAGTCTGTTATTTGACCGTAGCTTCACTTTTTCTTTATCTGTTTTACCTCCCCTGTAGTACCGAATTACAGGCCACTGTAGCGTAGGGGAAGGAGGTTAATTGATCATTGATACGGACTTGAAGTTTGTTGTGTATGAAACTAAGAAGTAAGTTATAGTAATATGCGTTACAAGAGCGGTATGTTGAAGTTTTCATGTTCGAGGAAAAGTTTGAAAACGCGAAACGTAATTGAGCTTTTTTAATTTCCGAGAATTGAAAGAAAACATACCGCTCGTGTATCGTACATTATTTTGTGCGAAGATCGTTTATTACATACCTGAAAGAGGAATTTCTAATTAGTTGCAATGAAACCTCCATCTTGGTTTCTGTTCAATGAAGGTAAATTTGGGAAACAAAAATATCTATCTTCAACATTGTTGCTTTAAAATGTTTTCTGTGTTTACTATACTCCAGCAGGCCGTGATATACGTCTGTCTTTTTTTTCCCCCAGTCTATAAATGCGAACTTAAAACAAACGGCTTCCTTAATGTTACTTGCATCACGAAATGCAGTAACTTTAGTGGAGTTGTAGAATTTACTTAATTTTTGCAAATATTTAAAAACAGTAATTAACAGTGTAATTTAGGTGAAATTGCAGTGGTAAGTTTCCAATTTATAATTATTACTATATTGAACGCCTCTAAAAATAATATGTTAAAAGCCTAAAGCAGTAAAATGAATATGTCACTTAAGAGGTAAGAAGAGGGAAATTGTTATGTGTGTTCGGTTGGGAATACTGAATGTTTTGTGCGGAAACCAAGCAAATACGCACGATCTCGCACAAAATATTTGTAGTAGTTATAACATAGATAGGTATTCATTTATTTTTCTGTAACTTGCAGGATCTTTTTATCTCTTTTTTTAAGAATTGTATGGCTGTACTTGTCCTTAACTTTTACTCTTTTTATTTTAGTAGGTTATTTTACGACGCTTTATCGACGTCTTAGGTTATTTAGCGTCTGAATGAGACGAAGGTGATAATGGCGGTGAAATGAGTCCGGGGTCCAGCACCGAAAGCTACCCAGCATTTGCTCATATCGGGTTGAGGAAAAACCTCGGAATAAACCTCAACCAGATAACTTGTCCAAACCGGGAATCGAACCCGGGTCACTTGGTTTCGTGGCCAGACGCGCTAACCGTTACTCCACAGGTGTGGACCTTAAATTTTAATATGTATGTACTCTATTGTCTCTATCGCTTTAAAATTAATTACATATAATTATTAAATTTATCAAACTTGTAATTAGAAATATAGCTATATCTAATTTTTCTAGACAGTTCATATTTTCTACTTACCGTAAGAGGTATAAATGAGGAGGCGAGACCTAGCATGTGAACTGTGGGAGAAGGAAAAGAATGAGCTATCAGAAAGCGAGTTTGTTTCATGATGGTTAATATTATACGAATCTACCAACACGGAAGTTCATCTGAGACAAAAGCCTCTCTTCCCCTTTCATATTCACTGGCAGTATAGCTACGGCACATGACAAGGTCACAGAACAGGTCTTGCCTTCTCTATTGTAGCCATGCATCTATGTAACCCCATCCATCCAATTTCCATTTTCACCTGTCCCACGGTAAGCACTGCTGTAACTAACGAGGCTCCCGGGATTGAGTCCCAGCGGTATAGCACTGTTAGATCTGTTGCCAAGGAAATTATGCAACCAAATCCTGTCCAGATCACTTCCGCAGCTCAGTGCTACAGTGGAGAGTTATCACTTGCTAGCAGTGGTTCGATCCTCGGCGTTGGCTGTCTGTCGTAAAATAAGAGTTTTTTTTTTTTCCAGGATTATTATGTTTTCATTGAACAGGTATTGAAACAATGGAAGCAAAGCTGTCAAGGAATGGGAATAAAAATAGAAAATAAATGCCTATTTAATTTACAATTTGCAGACGATCAAGTAGTGATTGCCCAAGATTTTTTTTATTTAGAATTTATGGTCAAAAGATTAAACAAAATTTATGAATCCTGGGGTCTTTCTATAAATTATAAGAAGACAGAATATTTGGCCATTAATACTAAAAGTAGTGATAATATTGTTATAGATGATGAAATTGAAATTGAATAAGTTAACCAGGCAAAATACCTAGGTACAGTTATAACTAAAGCAGAAGGTATTGGCGAAGAGGAAATAAAAAACCGAATTGAACAAAGTAAAAAAATTATAACATGTTTAAATTCTACTGGGTGTTCATTTCAAAGTGTGCCATGACGTCACTGTTGGTGAGTCAGCGATTTGAAGCGAGTTTCAGCTTTTATGTCAGAGAAGTTACCTATTAATCAAGGCGTTCAATCTGAACTTAAGAACGTATACGGTATAACTTGAACGTCGTAGCAACAGATGGCGGTCTGTACGGTCTGTGTGCTACCATAACCTCTTTCGAACTGTGTTTTGCGCGGGCAAGTCGTACCCAGGGTATTTGTTATCATCGGTTGCGTACGGCAACATTCCACAATACAAATCAAATGCTCCGTGTCCATGTTGACCGTCGAAGTTAATGTCAACAAATACTGTACGTAAGTAATTGTCTTAACCCTCTCCCCATATCCCGACAGTAAGAAAAAACTCACCTCAGTACGTGTTTCCAAACAGCTCACATTCCTGCCACTGCAGGCGTTACCGTACGTATCGGTAAGTACTCTTCAGAATGAACGCCGTACTTGGTAGGCAACTTCTCTTGCATATAGGTAATACGCCTTTGCGGAGATGTAGGAAGATTGAATTCTCTAGGCTCATCGGCTAGCCACATGACGACATACAGCGAGCCATGAAACACTTTGAACTGAACGCCCAGAATATGGTGAGATAAACATCTTTGGAAGGATACCAAAAAATGTATTGGCAAAATGTTAGTTGAATCTGTATTAAACTACGGAAGTGAAATATGGGTAACGAATGCATATTATAGAAAAAGGATTTTGGCCGTAGAAATGGATTATTTGAGACGAAGTGCTAGAGTCTCCCCCTTGGACTACGTTAAAAATGAAGAAATTAGGCATAGAATGGATGCTGAAGAGACAGTGTTAAATAAGAGTTTGAAGTGGTTTGGTAATCTGATGAGAATGGGCGAAGATATGGCCTAAACAAATTTACCAGAGGAAACCTCCAGAAAGAAGAGGAAGAGGTAAACCAAAAATAACTTGGGACAACGAAGTAATGGAGGTCATGCACAAGAGGGGTTGAGGACTGAAGACGCACAAGACAGAAGGATTTGGAGGAATGGCACAGGAAGATGGCAGTAGCTGTAGAATCCTGAATATGTAAATATCAACATGCGATGGCTTAGTGGCTAGGGCGCTACGCAACAAAGCCGAAGGTCGAGGTTTTCGATTCCATATGGGGACATGGATTTTTCCAATTCCTAAAAACACTTTCATAGGCATAAAGCATAGATGTCCAATTGCAACTCGTACGAGGTAACCCCTGGCGTAAGGAACCCGCAGTACATATTCTTTAAGGTCGTTTTTTCTATGTTATATGGAAAGTCATTGACCTTAGCAGAGCATGCTTGACGTGCAATATCTCCTGGTTCTATAGGCGTTTGTCGACCTGGTTGGCGAGTTGGTATAGCACTGGCCTTCTATGCCCAAGGTTGCGGGTTCGATCCCGGGCCAGGTCGATGGCAAATAAATTTGCTTAAATGCGACAGGCTCATGTAGATTTACTGGCATGTAAAAGAACTCCTGCGGGACAAAATTCCGGCACATCCGGCGACGCTGATATAACCTCTGCAGTTGCGAGCGTCGTTAAATAAAACATAAAACAATCTATAGGCGTTTGGACCCCCATGGCATATAGGCCACAGTAGAAGAGGAAAACTACCGGTAAATGTTAAACAACGGGTCAGAGAATGATGTCCATTGTCCCCTGTATCTTTTAGTCTTATATTGAACAGATTATTTTAACATGGAGGGAAAATTTGTTTCTAAAATATAAATAAGCAAAAATATTACAAACGACAAATATGTTATTTTTAGATAATCAAGTTACAATTACACAGACAGAAGGTGATTTACAGACGTCAGTTCCTGAATTATATTTAATAACAAAAAATGAAATCTTTAAATATTAACAAATAAGACTCAGAAACAAACATTTACAAGAAATTATCAAAATATAAATTTTGATAACATGCGCCTCTGTAGAACAAGCCAGAAACTTTAAATACGTTGGTTATATTTAAGCTCAAAATAGTTTGAAAGATATTCACTTACAACTTCATTATTTGTACAAAATGGTAAAGATATAATTGACACAATTGTAAGGTTTTGTAAAGTAATGACTGTGCCACAATTCTTTATGGAGCAGAATGCGAGATCCTATAAAAGAAATTAGTATACAGATACTGTCCGTCCGAGTGGTTATGTCGTAGGGTCTAAGAAACGATGGAAACCACGTGACAATTACTTAATGGGACTTTTGAAAAGTATTTTAAACAGTTGTATAATATGACTTAGACTTCCAATTCCGTACAAAAAATATTATCAGGAAAAGCCTAACAGCCCAGCCATTAGCCTTCACAGAGGAGCCAGCAGAAACGAGTGGAGGAAACAGATATGCTACATTACCACTCGGATGGACAGTAGGGGGTTTTAGTATATACAAGAGCATATTGATTGAGGAGCGAAGGTATCGGACAAAAAATTAAATGTATATAATATGAAGTGAGATGCACTATCACCTTTACTTTTTAAATTTGCTCTAGAGTATGTCATTAGGAAAGTCCAAGATAACAGAGAGGGTTTGGAATTGAACGAGTTACATCAGCTGCTTGTCTATGCGGATGACGTGAATATGTTAGAAGAAAATCCACGAACGATTAGGGAAAACACGGGAATTTTACTGGAAGCAAGTAAAGAGATAGGTTTGGAAGTAAATCCCGAAAGACAAAGTATATGATTATGTCTCGTGACGAGAATGTTGTACGAAATGGAAATATAAAAATTGGAAATTTATCTTTTGAAGAGGTGAAGAAGTTCAAATATCTTGGAGCAACAGTAACAAATATAAATGATACTCGGGAGGAAATTAAAAACAAAATAAATATGGGAAATGCGTGTTATTGTTCGGTTGAGAAGCTTTTATCATCCAGTCTGCTGTCAAAAAATCTGAAAGTTAGAATTTATAAAACAGTTATATTACCGGTTGTTCTTTATGGTTGTGAAACTTGGACTCTCACTTTGAGAGAGGAACATAGGTTAAGGGTGTTTGAGAATAAGATTCTTAGGAAAATATTTGGGGCTAAGAGAGATGAAGTTACAGGAGAATGGAGAAAGTTACACAACACAGAACTGCACGCATTGTATTCTTCACCTGACATAATTAGGAACATTAAATCCAGACGTTTGAGATGGGCAGGGCATGTAGCACGTATGGGCGAATCCAGAAATGCATATAGAGTGTTAATTGGAGGCCGGAGGGAAAAAGAGCTTTAGGGAGGCCGAGATGTAGATGGGAAGATAATATTAAAATGAATTTGAGGGAGGTGGGATATGGTGATAGAGAATGGATTAATCTACCTCAGGATAGGGACCAATGGCGGGCTTATGTGAGGGCGGCAATGAACCTCCGGGTTCCTTAAAAGCCAGTAAGTATAATATGAAGTAGGTATCTCTGATTGAGGTTCTGACTGATATGTACATCTATTATCAGGAAGTACATCTCACTTGACGATATGTGTCAGTAAGAACAATTGTTTGTATGCATCTGAAGTCTGATTAGTGTAACATGTAGCTAGTCAGCGATGTATACAATGAAGGGGGAAAGGAGCTGGATCCCTACCGCATTATCTCCTGGCTTAGTTTCCTCGTAGGTGGTGCCTTATTGGTATTGTGAAGTTCAGACCTGTCTTCGGACAGTTGTCTGAACAACAACAGTCTGAAAGATGAAATAACAAAATCCTCCAGAAATGGATTGAACATCTAGAAAGAAAAAGATGATACCAAATTCTCGGAACGAATCTTCAACTACAGACCTAAGGGGAAGAAAGACAGAGGCCGCTCACAGAAAAAATGGAGAGGGCAGTTCTAAATCCTTGAAGACGGAACAGTCTAAAAGGCTAATCCCTGCAACTAATGATACTCAATACCCTGGTAAAATTCATGTTCTGGGAATAATAAATTAATTAAGTAGTAAAATATCGCTGGAATCGAAAAGTATTGGAAATGAATTTGAATAAGGAACATAAAAAGTTTCCTTCCCAGGCAGGATTCTTAGTTACCAGTCTATCGTGCTCTGGAATGAACAAGGCTCTGAAATCAGCTACAAGGGTCGGTCAGGTTTGTTTTGCCACTACTGTACATAATCTAGCAGCAAAAGAAGAAAAGCCGTCTTAAAATGTCAATACACTCATACAAATTATCTAATATTCAGGAACATTTGTGCATGTACCATCTGCATATATTTCAGTATAATTGATGAAATTAAGACATATCGAATCCACGATCCTGAATAGAAGTTAGGTTGCCAGTTGCAGCAACCCCTGTCATGCGCTTAGTAATTTTTACCAGACCTACATTACAGACTCTAAATAGTTTCCCACTGCAATTAGATGCAAAGTGGGGAGTTGATAACAAAAACTGCAGATGAAGTTGTGGATTAGTTTCCTCTGGGCGGAGCCGGGAGATGGTGAGGCTAACGAAGTGCCATTCAGCTCCGGAACATTATCATTACTTGTTTGTGCGTACTTTGAAGGTGGGATGACACACCACGTCTTCCCGAAATCATTCATCATCCCAGATGTAATTGCAGGCTCTTCAAATAACAAATGTAACGCTTCGCTCGCCTTGAGAGCTCGGAAAGTATCGTCTGAATCAAGTCTACGCTCCTCGCATGTAATTTATTTTATTATGTGATTCATTTAACGATGCTTTCAGGACGTGTATCATTGCTTCGTTAGTTATTGAGCTTTTCTCGGAGGAGGGCTAAGACTGAATATCAGTCACATTCTGTAAGACCTGGGGCCAATTTCATCAAAGTGCTACTTTTATCAGATAGGCCTACTTATTAGGAGTGTAAAAATTAGTAGTTAGCAGTGTGGAAAAGTCTGTTGCGTGAACAAAACTCTACACTCCTAAATATTCTACACAACTTTTAGCAGATTGCTAGTTTTATGAAACAGGTCTCTGTGGTGATCAGAATGGGAACAGGTTTTCTCTGAATAATTCTATTTTTCTCTAATTCCTTTTCCAGCATTCCAAACTTCAATTATCAAAATCAGAATTGTGATAAAAAAAAATAAAGCCTCGTTTTTCAATTATTAAAAGTTTAACATATTTCGAACGTTCTGTGTTTGCTATTGGTATTTAAGAAACGTTTTCCTTGTGAAAAAGAATAATCTAAAGTTTCACACCTACCTTTCAAAATATCATTAGTAGTAGTAGTAGTAGTAGTAGTAGTAGTAGTAGTAGTAGTAGTAGTAGTAGTAGTAGTAGTAGTAGTAGTAGTAGTAGTAGTAGGATTTAAGAAGGGCGCGTCAGCTACTATGGCTATTTGCGCCCTTATCTAAAATTCTTAATATAACAAAGACATAAATAATATAATAATCAGAGTGCTAAAAGAACTAAAAAGCGTTGTCACGGTAAAACGAGGCACACAAATGCAGTATACATAAGGTGATTTCTACAGAATCATAAAAGTGAGCAATTCTACCACACTAGGTGGTATTCAAGACGAACAAATAAAACAATAAAACTAAGGCCACCAGAGATAACTTGTGAATCATATTTTAAAAACATAAAATTTTATAAAATATTCGGATGTATAAAGTCCGAAATGTCAACTATGTAAAATCAAATATAAAACAACAAATGTAACCTCCGGATGTAAAGGGTCCGGAAGATGAGTAAAACGGATCAATAAAAAACTAAATCACCTTATCCAAACCTGTATTTGATAAAAATCTCAGAACTGCATTTGTACAATTAAAATCATTTCCAAGAGCGTCACGTAATGTCGGCCGAATTCCATATTGCCTCCGTGCATGGTCACATTTCCTGCAACGCAATAAAAAGTGTTCCACCGTAAGTGGAACATGGCACATATCGCACTCCGGCTGAGGTTCGCCACGTAGGAGATTCAAAATATCAGACTGATGGAAATCTCATTTGAATGTTCATATCGGTGTCTTCTTCTTCTTTCCTTCAAGTATTAAGCCACATGGCCTACTACGATCTCACAGTTGAATTTTTAATCCAGCGCTATTTTGAATGACCGAGAGATCTCTTCCCGCTTGGACGATAGTGGAGCATGACTTTTGGGATTCTATCTCTACGCATGCGATGCAGATGATTTATCCAGTTCCGATAATATGTTATACATGATTAATTACAGGTTCTAGTTGTAATTCTTCCATCACATCTTCATTGCGTTTGTGATCCCATTTCGTATATCCCGCTGTATATCTCATAAATTTCAATTCATTAGCCGTTATTCTGCTTTCGTCTTTCCTCCTCAATGTCCATGCCTCACTGCCGTAACAATGTACAGGTCTCGCCAAAGTCTTGTGTAGGCAAATTCTAGTATGCCTTTGTACTAGGGAAGGTTTCATAATGTTGTTAATTATTCCCATTGTTTTGGTGTATTTAGAAATTTTCTGTGAAATGTCTACTTCAACGAAAAAAGTTAATGTGTGTCCGAGATATGTAAAATAATTTACTCTTTCTAATATTTTTTAATCTAAACACATTTTGCTAGGCACAGGGTATTTTCCGCAGAAGCCCATAATTTTAGTTTTTTCTTCATTGATTTTCATATCATATTTGTTTCCAATTTTGTTAAAATTAAAAATTGAACGTTGTAATTCATCTTCTGAGGATGCCACCAGAGCTAAATCGTGTGCAAAAAGTAATGAATCCAGTTGTAAATGTCTATTGAGTTGTATATATCCAAGAGGTAATTGTTTCCATTCTCTAATGATTTGATTCATATATATATATATATATATATATATATATATATATATATATATATATATATATATATAATAAATAGGAACGGTGAAAGGCCGCAGCCTTGTCTTACTCCTGTATGAATTTCTGTCCATTGCGATAATTTATTGTCACACCTTATTGCAATTAGATTTGTTTTATAGATATTATATACGTTTGCTATAAGTTGTTGTGGAACATGGTCTGTGGCTGATTTCTTCTGTTCACCCTATCGAATGCTTTTTCTAAATCAATGAAATCAATATGTGTTTCTAAGTTGAATTCCCTGTGTTTTTCCATCAACAATTTTAATGTATAATATTCATCGCAACATGATCTTCCCTTTCGGAAGTCATTTTGTTCTTCTCCGAAAAGTGTTTCATAATGTTTGTAGGCCTACAATTTGTTCTTAATTATGCTCGTAAAGTTTTATTCATATCGGTGTAAATTCTACAAAAAGCAATTATTATGCAATTGACAAATAACTTATATTAAATTAGTATTACAAGAAAACTTTCACATTAGGTGGCCCATTAGAGATATATATTGGGTTGTTGCAAAAGTTCATAGTGTTTTTTTTTTGTTGTGACAAAAATTTTTGAGTTGAATAGAATAAAGAAATTAATCAATAATGTTTCGCCCTACATTATATAAGTTATCACTCTCTGCCAGCAATGGGGCAGTTTTTCCATTCCGTGTCTGAAGAAACTTCTGGTTTGTAGTTAACTCTTAAATTCACAAAGTATCCTATAGAATACAACAGATTTATATATATAATTTGAACTGGTAACGGAAATTACGGGAAAACGGCAGAACGGATTTCAATAAATGATCCCTCATTTTGAAGCTTGGAATCCAAAATTTTTCAGAAAAATAATAGTTTTCAGTGAAATGTCGATTTTCCTACATCATTGTCCTATTTTCCAAAATCCATCTTTCGTCAGTTTTGAGAACTAATTAATTGCATATCAGAATAAAACAAAACACACACTACAATAAACAATAGACTATTACACGAAGACTACAGGATTGCTGACATAGAGTTCAGATGGCTCAGATTCTTTCACATCATAATGTCAATATATCGATCTTCATTTGTGTAATTTTTTGATAACGTATAAAAAATAATTTACAGGTCTGATTCTCTGGTCTGTAGTTCTCTGAGTACAGCTGTGTATTGGATATTAAGAACTACAAAACTTACGAATATTTGATGACATTATTATCATTAAAAATGAAATATTATTACAGTTAATGCAACACATAATGATATACTGATGATATGAAAGTGAAACCTTTTGGGGCTTTAAGTAAATAGACCCAGAGAAAGAATATTTTATATTAGATCTTCATTTTTATAATTTACTGAGTAACGGCTATATATATGTTACTGAAAACTATAAAACTTACGTAAGGTAACAATATTGTTATTAAAAATGAAATACTTTTATAGTTATTAATCAATACTGTGGGTCTTTTTCATATATTTAATGGCAGTGTGGTATAGATAGGCCTATGTATATGATGTCTGATTCTCTAATTTTCTTTGGTAGTAATTGAGTCATGCTTCCTATTTTATCTGCGTCTTTAAACTGCATAAAAATTAATTTAATATTTCTTTGATTTAATAGATTAGATTTGTGATCGCTGCCAAGCATATTTTCTTGTAGGGAAAATAGCATGCCATTTCACTACTTGCTACTGTGATGAGTAAGTTTATTTCCCGCAACCAGCAACAAATAAAACACTGAAACTGCTAACGATGTACGATGGACAATTTTATTTAGGGCGCATATAAGATTCTACAACTCTGACATATCATTCGCCTCATTTTCCGCATCTCAGCAATAGATTCCTCACAACAGCCTATATTACAGAAAATATACGGGATAACATTCATTGTTACACAAATTAATCCAGCAATATTTGGTAGATCAGTATTGTCTGGAGGAAGCGCAAAAATTACAATTCCTAAGAAAAGACCAAAAGGTATTACTTACTTATAAAATAAGAGGCCTACAAGATTTTGTAGTTTCTTGATCACCTCAGCAAGATCTCTTAGTGGGGAAAAAGTGATTCTGCCCTCTACATTTCAGGGTAGTTCACGAAACATGCAGAAGCTATACCAAGATGCTAAGTCTTTTGTGCAAAGCATGACAAACCTTACATTTCTTAACTTTCACCTACAATCCGCAATAACCTGAAATAGCAATTTCATTACTCCCACATGAAAAACTCTCTGATCGTCCTGGCATCGTTACTTGCGATTTCGCATTGAAACTCAAGAACTGAAGACGGATAGGTTCAAGGAAAAGTATTTGGCATAAAAAAATTCAGAGGGAGTATGATAATTATTATGGAAGCAAATAACTTTCAAAATGTCTGGTATTCTTCATTGAAAATAAATCTGAATAATTTTTATTTGAATTTCTTATGGACTTAGTTTGCAGCATTTGCTGCACAAGCCACTAGTATGGTATAATTTTAATAGAACAATAAAAAAATAGGTAAGAAAATTAAATAACCAGAGAGAGAGAGAGAAAAACTCATCCGGCCTTAATTAAGGATGACCACGAGGATCCGGAAATGAATAGCAAACAAATACAATTAATTAAAATTACACAATAATATCATATTGTACAACATACGAAATATGGACATTGCGATAGTTGTTTTCTTTACAGTCCGACATGGTTTAATAAACTAGTATGAGAAATCAAATTTACTTCAATTCCCTACTCAATATCTTCGACCTAGCTATTCCTCTTCATACAGCTTCAGATGATAACTAATGGTTTTGAGAAGTTCTGATGGGAATATTACAAATAGAGAATAATAGTTATTTATGGTACTTGTGAGGTAAGTGCAATAAAGATCACGCTCACAAGTACCATACGTAATTTTATCCATGACCATAACGAAAAATTATGTTTTATAAAAGAAAATATGTTGAAAATAAGTCCTCATGTAATCACATACCATGGCATGGATTTTAGAATCGATACGTGTACTAGGTAGGTTATGATGTAGGAGGCCATGATTAGTAAAGAATGGTATCTAAGGCGTTGGATAAATAACAAATTATAATTAATTATATAATTATAATATATATTTTTTCACCTTCAACGTGTATTTTCGTCTTTTTGAAGCTTCAGAGATTATTTAGAAGTGTTCACGGGACTAATGTGATTAAAATAACTTCACATTTTACTTCTGTAAACTTAAGAGGAATATTAAAACTTAATTAATCATCGTGTCTGTTTAGCTCAGTTGGCTAACGCGTGTTGTTTTAAAATCCTATAAACCCAACTTCGCCATTAAATCCAGACGTTTGAGATGGGCAGGGCATGTAGCACGTATGGGCGAATCCAGAAATGCATATAGAGTGTTAGTTGGGAGACCGGAGGGAAAAAGACCTTTAGGGAGGCCGAGACTTAGATGGGAAGATAATATTAAAATGGATTTGAGGGAGGTGGGATATGATGATAGAGACTGGATTAATCTTGCACAGGATAGGGACCGATGGCGGGCTTATGTGAGGGCGGCAATGAAACTTCGGGTTCCTTAAAAGCCATTTGTAAGTAAGTAAGTATAAACCCAACTTCGCAGGTTCAAATCTCCTCGCATCCCAAAAGGTAAATTATTACGAAATTTTAAAAAGATGCATATTAGATATGGATGTAATGTACAAATTACGACGTAGCAGATAGAGAAAAGAGAAGGAGATTGAGTGTATGTATATTTAAGAAATGGTAATAAAGAAGTAGAGGTAGTGACATCTAGTAACTAATATATTAACTTCTTGAGTAATGGTTCAATGGAAAAGTATACATGTGTACCCGGATACTAGGAAAATACTAATGAACTGTGAGATAAAGTTCAAACTGTGAGGTAAAGTCTTTATCTCACTAGTGAAATAAAGTAATGGTGAATAAAAGCCTACTTTACAAACGCAAAAGTATTTAGTAAAGGCATGCTTTTCGTTATGGTCATGGATAAACATGTTTTTTTAGTTTACAAATAAAAAAAATTGTATTCACATTGATATGTATACTATAATAAAATACAAATAAATTGAATAATTAAAGGAAGAAAATTTCATCTAAATAAGAGGACTCGGGGAAGGATGCAAGAATACTTGTAGCATTACCGCGCTGAATGGCGACACCAATGCGCTGCCGTAGATATTGACTGCTTCGAGGGTCCCCAGAAAGCTACACTAAACTTCTGCCTATGGTGGAGACGAGAGCTTTGGCTTCACTACACCATGATCCAAACGTTTCAACTGCAAAAGGGACAAAAATATAATTATCTGCAAGATGTTTATATTTGTGGTGTTTACTGACAGCGGCACTTTCTACTGCAGATCCTGGTGTCTTAGAGGTTGAAGACAGATGAGAAGGGGCCAGTGTATCCACACATGTGGAATCCCAAATTAAGGATTTGCCTACACGCCACGGGACTAGAGTCAGACCATCGGGTCTCTTGCCTTCTGAACGGCTGATCCCGAAAGGTTCTAAGATGGATGGAACCCCTGAGGATGTTAATGCTCTTTTAATGATGTCATTGAGCGATGAATGACGAGAGAGACGCTCCTTACTAATGACTAGGGCTAGGATTTTGATGACCTATAAATCATGAAAAAATGTCCTAAAACAATGCATTTATGACCTAAAAATCTTTCAAAAATGCCCTTAAAATGCCCTAAAAATTGATCTTACATAATTGGCCTAGTAGGAAAAGATTACTTAATATTTAGACTAGTAATTAAATTAAATTTTATATAATTTTTTTCTAAGTAGTACACTTTAAGTAATTATTTTACCTGATGTAGTTTCCATGTATGATCGTTCACCTTTGCGTCGACATGTGGACGTGAGGTCAGCAGTCAGCTGGTCGGTCTTGGCCCTTCATGGGCTGTAGCGCTTGGATTTACTTTACTTTTAGTTTCCATGTAGTCTACCACAAGGCCACTCTTATCCGGAATTAGCAGGTATAGAGGAGTCTATATTGAAGGGGTGGTTGGACTGATCCATTACATGGGGTGTACTACGTTAAATTGGCAATGTTTGTGTAAAAAGACGATTAAAATATTATACAAAATAATGGGTATTAATGGACAAAATATGTAAAGAGAATATCAAAGGAAATAAACATTATTTTACATTAATAATGGGGATGTATGGCCAAAATTAAATGAAAATGCCTAAAAAAATGACAGAATAAAACAAAAATGCTCTTATGAGTTGAAACAGACAAAAAATGCAAAAAAAAATGCTCTAACAAATATGTCTTAAAACACTCAGTTTATCACATAACATATAAATACTAAAGCAGCTATGTTTCTGGCTTACTAGAAAAAAGATGCAATTTCATCAAAATCCTAGCCTTATTCATGACACAACTTAAGGCATGGTGGCCATAAGAATCTACAATATTGCCACAGATACATTTATGAATGTGACAGATTTTGCAACCGAGGCGTAAAGCCACGGAAACTTTAAAGGATCTGGGATCCATAAGGGTACCGATGTTAGGAGAAGGAATTGCATGAAGCCAAGATCCTGAAACATTTTGTTGGAGAGCCAAAAAACAAGCACGATCTGTATCTGAAGAAAAAGAAGACTGAAGGGACTCCTTAACAAGAGAGATTAGTATTTCATCCCAATTCTTTTGAACCGCTGGAAAAGACGGAGGATCAAAGTTATTGGAAACCTCACCCCATCGAACTAAAGCCTCCTGCCAATTTAAGTGTTATTTAAAGATGTCTTGAAGCGAAGTTTGTGAAGCATCTTCATTATCAAAGGAGTTCCCTTGAAGTCTGGTGGATAGAGAACGGAAAAGCTGCAAATCTGATGAGACAAGATCGGGATAATATGGAGGATGTGGAATCAAATCCCAATAAAGCTGTTGCATAGCTGCTTTGATCATGTTACTGGAGTGCGAGCGTGCATTATCGTGTTGCAACAGCGCATGATGCAGTTTTCCGGATCGTTTTTCTTCAATTGCGGCTGAAAGGTGTCTGAGTTGTTTATGAACAAAACCACTACGAACTTGTGCACCAATGTATTAAAAATACGTTGGAAACAAATAATCAGGTAGAATATTTTAAATTATTCCTATAAGAAAATTTCACACATCAAGTGGAAGTCCCGTTTAAAAGTTTTTAGTTATAGAAATACTTTGAAATGCAAGTAAGCAAGTAATAGTACATTATGTAACGAGCCTATAATGTTAGTAATTAAGACGCGAGCATGTTTATTTATGAAACTCGCTTGCGCTCGTTTCATAATGTTCATACGAGCGTCTTAATTACCATTATAGGCAAGTTTCATACGACATTTTATGCTCGACCATATTTCTAACTTGAAATTATTCATAAGTATGCATGTTATGGTTATGTAAGTGAGGAGCGGAACTGACCTAAATTGTGAGATGTGCGCAGACGCGAAAGTATTGATTTTTTCCGAAGAAACGAACGTCATTGACCTTGATATAATCTAGAGAATAACATGAAGATTAATCTTGATATAACCTGGAAATTGATTGAGAATTGAAAAACGAGATGACAAATTGAATGTATTTGAATATTATTTACAATTTATTAACGCTAATTATTGTAGTAACAGAACATAACCTTCTGCGACAGTATTGGATTTCCAGCCTCCGTGACGTTTCGCTAGTTGTCTTTCGATTGCATATCCGAGAATAATCGATAATTGCGCTTTTATAATGCTACAATGGTGATTTCTCATTGGCTGAACAACTGGACTATAATGAATAGGTGTACTTTAATGAGGTGCATTAAAGGGCTACTACCAGGTGTATAATTACTACATTTCGGCATGGTCGAGCATAAAATATTTTATGCTCGACCATGCCGAAATGTAGTAATTATACACCTGGTAGCAGTCCTTTAATGCATGTCATTAAAGTACACCTACTCATTAAAGTTCAGGTGTTTTCAGCCAATGACAACTCAGCTTACAGGTGTTCAGCCAATAACGAGTCAGCTTTGTACCGTTATAAAACCGCAAGTATCGATTATTCTCGGATATGCAATCGAAAGAGAATTAGCGAAAAGTCACAGAGGCTAAAAATCCAATACTGTTGCAGAAGGTTATGTTCTGTTACTATAATAATTAGCGTTAATTGTAAATAATATTCAAATAAATTCAATTTGTCATCTCGTTTTTCAATGTCGAATTCAATAATCAAAATTATACCAAGTTTAACGGGATTACACAAGGTCAATGACATTATTGTTCTTCGGAAAAAATCAATACTTTCGCGTCTGCGCACATCTCACAATTCACGACCTAGAACAAGGTCACTTCCGATCTTGTCAGATACAAATAAAATGTATGCATCTGAATACTGTAATTTCAAGTTAGAAATATGGTCGAGCATAAAAAGTCGTATGAAACTCGCCTATAATGGTAATTAAGAAGCTCGTATGAAAATTATGAAACTCGCTTGCGCTCGTTTCATAAACATCCATACTCGCTTCTTAATTACTATCATTATAGGCTCGTTGCATAATGTACTATTAAGTTATATGCACCTTTCACATCAGGTGAAAATCCTATTTCTTGCAGTCCTGAATTTTGAGTGAGTAAGTTTAACTTTATAAATAACTGGCATAATTATTTCTAACCACCGTATTTGTTTTTTGTTCAGTAAGATATAAAGAAACCCACAGTTTTATCATTAATGTTATAAAATTTTAATTTTCTTATCAACGTATTATTATGTCCATAGTCAAATGTTTTAACCAAATCAAAAAATATTCCTCCAACATGAATTTCTGAATTTGAAAACTTCGGTACTTCGTCTACCAACCTAAAAGCTGCATTGTCTGTTGATTTTTATTCCCCGAATCCGAACTGCTCTCAGACTAAAGTTTACAGATGGACAAGAAGACAAGCAGAAAGGTAGAAAGACATACGCTTAAGAGTTGTATTATCACTAGAAATGGTTTGTAACTTCGCTTGTTTGGCCTCTTATGGCGTGACCTCTGTTTTTAAAGGCATAACAGAGACTTGTGTTAATATTTTGACGTCTTCTATAGTCTGTACAAATAAAACTATACATATCCGAAGAGAAAACAATAGGTGTTACTCAACACGTCTCAAATACACCCTGATATTCAGGAGCGAATATTTCTAGGAAAAGATTGTTATAATAAAGATGGAGAGTTGTTTGAAACTGTGAGGGTACACGTGGCGCTTAGCTGCGCAGAGTTTAGAATCGCTCTTAAGAGCTGAGAGGAATTCGTAGTTGAGTTGTGTACACATAATAACCATTACAAGAGGCGTGATACCCGAGTGTGTGTTCACAAGATGAAAACGGGGAGAGTCCGGATGCTGTTAGGCAGTGTCTTAGAAGTACGAGAACCGCAGTTCCATCCTTGGTTTATTCTGCGACATTGGAATAAGAAGACAGAATTTGCTTTGCAGTAGTAATCATTTCAAATAGCTCCATTTTACATTATTAATAACCTGAGCGACATTAGTAACTTAATTAAAAGTAGTGTTGTGGGATTTAATCGATTAATCGATCAATTTCTGTTGTAAGATTAATCGATCAAAAATATTTCATCGAATAATCGAGTCGATTAAAATTAATCGGTTGTAGTTGATATTAATTATTATTTTGTTAATATAAACTCATACTAAAAATTCCGACAATATTCCTCTCTCGGAAATTGCTTACTTAAAAGTACAATAGTACTGTTATTTTCTAACTGTAAACCAGGTAGAGTAGAGAAAATCTTTGCACAAACACTTCAGAAAAAGATGGAAATATGAGGACAGTGACCTAAATGACATTTCATACAAGTTGAGAGGGTGAGAAGGCATTTCTTTCCCCTTCTATTTGCCCTGAGTCCGTCAGTGACAGACCAGTAGCTGTTACCTCTTATACCTGCACCCCCCACCCCAAACTGTACACACAAGAAAATAAAATATTAAATAAAGTACATTAGCGAATATAAAATACAGTGACACAGATGTCTGACGATTATTGTTTGAGTGTATTTTAGTGTTGTTCTTACAATATTTTCAACTAATAATTAATGAAGTTAAGTAATGTTGGTTTGTATTATGAAGTCAGGGGGGAGTGACACAGTGCAGATTCTCCCATTGTGTGTGCTGTAGAGTAGCAACTAGCGATGGAGAAAACATTTATCTTCTACTCTCAGAAACTTTTTAATGTGCCACTTGATATAAACGGCAATAAAATGAAATATGAACGGTTAGTATAGACTTTTGAAATATAGTTTACCGGTAAACACTTTCGATAATAAAATTTGTCACTATGTTCAAAGTCAATTAGTCGAACGTTTGTGAGCTGGACGATAGCATTTTCCTCTTCACTGATGATAGGGAGTGTGAGTAGAGGAGAAAGCCTATCAACCAAACTGAAATGGGAATTTGTATACCTTTATTGAAAGTTGAAACACATTGCGAAACCCTTATTAAGTTTTATGGTTTTCCAAGAAAACTTCAATCTTGTTGTCAACTCATCTTCCTAGCATATGAAATACATAATTTTCTGGGATTCGTCCCCCTCATTCCTTATAAAATAGCCATTTCTACACTGTGTGCAAGTGAGAGCGTAACTACCTTCTTCTCTTTTTAAAATCTGTTAATTCGATTACAATAGGGGCCTGTCTTCTGTTTCGACCGCTGTAGTTTTGCAGTTACAGTTTCTGTACTGAGTTTGTATATGAAGGTTGTGTGTTTAGTTTGATAAAGAAAGAAAATCAGTTTTCTGTGTTTTGTGAAAAGTGTAAACTCCATTATGTCATATGAGAATTTGAGAGATAAACTCGGTGAAACGTTTGGATTTAAACTAAACGATCGTGGAGAAGTGCTTGACAGAAAAAAACGTTTTTTTCGTGTTTAGTGATGCAGCAAACATTGTTACTAAACGTAGAGCGGCACTTAATTCGGAGAATGTGAATGCACTCACATGTTTAAAATCATGGATGAAGCAGTATTAACTAGATGAGTCTTCGTACTTTTTTAATTTATGTTTGTCTAAAAAATTCCCGGAGAAATTGACACAATAAATTATCATCCTCATAATAAATATGTTAGTAAGTAATTAAAATAATTGTTTTGTAATATAACGATACAATATATACAGATATACAACATTTAATACTTATGTTTATCACCGAACACAAGTTAAATTTAACAATAATCTATCGATTAATCGATTAAATTAAAATAGTTAATCGATTAAATATTTTGATCGATCAACAGCACTAGTTAAAACAAATACCGATATTATTTAAATAATTGTGATTAGAGTCACCTTAAAGTATTCCAACAACTCTGCAATTGAAAATAGATCTATATTAAAGAATTAAAACTACTATCATCTCATCATCTTTGATCAACCTCCGCCATTTGAAATACATTGTAATTACAGACTTAATATTGCAATCATCTCATTAGTATCATTTCTCATCGTCCTTCATCAAACTCTAACTTTTGAAATGCATTATAATTGCTAATATAATCACATTATTATCATCTCATCCTTAATGGGCCTCAGCGTTTTGAAGTGCATTAGGTCTAATTACAGACACTATAACAACCTCAATACTATCATCTCATCTTCTTCGGTCAACCTCTGTCTTTTGAAATACATTATAATTACTGACGATATTACAATCATCTCATTTTCTTTGAATAACATCTGGAGTTCAATACATTAAGAGGAGTTTGTTATTAAGACATACGAACATATTGAAAATAATACTAATACTTTTCATTTTGTCAAAGTTTAGGTTCTAATACTATATTATGACTTTTTTCCTCTATATTCTCTTTGTACTCTATAAGTATGTATTAGAAGCTTTAAATACATTGCTTTATTTCTTGTAAGAAATTAATAACATAATGAAGTTTTCTTCAATAATTACAGTACATACATTGAAATACATTATGATTAAGACTTGTTATTAAAATCAGTCATTCCTATTACCTCACCATCTTTGATAAACCTCTGTCTTTTGAAATACAATAGATTGTAATTACAGACTTAATATTGCAATCAACTTCGACGTTTATTTATATGATGTTCCTATTATTTAGAAATGTATTAATAAGATAACTTGAATTAAAGATAGAATACCGAATGATTGGTATCAGGAAACCAAATAACTACTGAATTAAAATCTTCTGTTCTTCTTAACAATATTAAGAACTCATTTCTTGTGAAGTTTCCTCATTCTACCACAGAAATATAAGAAGCTTTTCGCCAGCGATAACCGTCCAAGTGTGAAATTCAACCGTAATTCTGAGGTTAAATGCGTTTCTATTGCAACTTCATTGTGCGGCTTCTAACAAAAGAAGGCCGAGGCTGGCCTCTTCGCTATCTTGGCTTTCCATTCCAACGCAGAATTCCTCATATAGGGGGTTTAGCAGAGAGGCCTCCGGCTTACAGCGCTAGGGGCGAGTCTTTCTGAATTATTCAGAGCCTCCTGACAACGCAAGATGATGGACCATCATACTCCACAGAGTTATCTTCGTGTTTTTTAGTGCTTAATATGAAAAAATGTGTTACAATCTGTATTTGTTTGCAGTATCCTATAAGCTGTAGACTTATTTTATTTTTTCACCACCACCACCACCACCACCACCACCACCACCACCACCACCACCACCACCACACCTTATTTTCTTCGTCTCCTTCTTCTTCTTCTTTATCACCAATATTATCACAAATATTACCACGAGACACTCCGAATTTTTGTAGGAAACTCAGATCGTAGTATGATATTTTGTTACGCCTATTTAACGAATAAAATGAGAATAAAAACATATACATACATACATACATACATACATACATACATACATACATACATACATACATACACACATACATACATACATACATACATACATACATACATACACGCACGCACGCACGCACGCACACAGACACGTTAGAATAGGGGAAACTCGGGTAATTACACAGTAGTGCATATATGATTTTACTGCGGCTTTACAATAGCGTGAACGTAAGTTTTGAGAGGCTGTCAACAGGAGGCATGTCTTCAGCAGTATTATAGAAAAAAATCAAGGATATTGGTCGACACCTCTGTCGGCAATACAGTGAAACATTGAAAGTTGGCTGTTTTTCGTGTTTTGCTACACAGCTGTGAAGGAAGTGAGCATTGTCACATACAGTTTCCCTGGAAAAGGATGAGACGATTGAATATTCCTAAGTCTCAGATGTAAGACACTGCGCATGATCGGAGACCAGAGCACCGATACACAAGATAACGAATATTGAGTTACTTAAATTCAGGCTATTTGGTTTGTTACTAGCATCGTTCCGAAATTCACTTCAAAAACTGCAAAAAATATGATAATATTACGTAAATAAAAGATAAATATATACATAAATCGTGTAGTTAAATCGACAATGGACCTTCATGACTACATCGACACTCCGCACAGAAAGGAACGCTTTCATGTCGTTTCAATAGCTCAGACGGTAAGACTTCTGCGTGTTGTGTAGAAGAGTCTAAATAACGTTGAAATAGCTAAGTAACGTTGAAATAGAGATTTACAAAGTCCTGAGATTAAGTGTTAATGATCGCAAACAATACAAAATTACAAGTTATAATATTATGAACGTTAATCTAATGAATGCATTTATACACACATATACAATGTAAATGCATATATATTAAAAACTAACAATTAAAATGAAATTTAAAAAAATATATGTAATAATAGACAAACTTTTACAAAGGTTCAGAGTCCTTAGGCTAAGTCATTTGTTGAGTAATTATTACAATATTTTATTAATAGCTTTCCCATATGTGTAAGAAATGCACTCTCACAAAACAATTTTTGTTAAAAGTATGGCTTTGGATTATTTCATTCTAACACCTTCAGTTAATTTTAACTATTTTATCTACGTGTTTGCAATAGTGTTTAATTTAATGTGCATTCAATTTTATTCATGTTATGATTGAATGAAAAAGCACTGTTGCAGTTATTGACTAATTACATATATTAATACTAATTATTAAATGCATCTGTTAAGTAACCAATTGCAGTATCTTTTGCAAAATCTTGAATGTTTAAGTTGTCAATAATATTTCTATACCATATACTATAATACGTTAAAAGAATTTGCAATAGATTTGGGATCCTCTATTTCATAATCATTGGTTTTAATGAAAAAATATTTTCTTTTTTAGGATATATACAAGTTTAAATTTAATAATATTCCGAATAGGTTTAATTGTATTATCTGAATTTTATACTTTTCTATTCAAATATATTCTATTTCCCTCTTTCATATTTTTTTATAAATTACACTGTACTTCTTGCAGTATTTAAGAACATGAGGATCATTACATTGCAACACATTACATATAGATTCTTCTTTTTAATACATGAGATTTTGAAGTCCCAGCCTTATCCACATGTTTTTACTTTTGAATTTTTCACAACATTGAGTGGAGAACATCCACCGATGTGATTATGAAATTAAGTGAAAAATTCAATACATTTACTCTTAATATCAGTAGTACCAGTATCATATGTTTTTCCAAGATTCATTTTGTAGACATAAATGTGAATAATCACTAGATACAGCATTTACGATCCTTTCTTAGTTTTTAAATTAATATTTTGAAATTGTTCAGTAACATTGGAAACACTTAGGATTTGTTTATCATGTTCAGACAAACCATTGATTATAGGTTCTGTCGAATAGGAATTCAGTCTAATTCTGTGTACAAAACATTTATCAATGGCTGTGCTACTTCAGCTTGTATGCTGTGGGAAAATGAGTCTACGACTAAGGTTTCCAGTTTCAAGGAGTGAATTTAATTTACTTTTACGGAAAAGTTCCGAGAGATAACCTATGTTTATGTCACTACAGATCACAAATTCCATATGAGATTTCTAAAGTCTTTTCTTCACAAATTCAATGTTGGCTATAAATATTAATAAATAATCTAAGAAATATGAATGATTGTAGTTAGAAGTCTCATTTACATTATAAAAAGCAAGAAGTTACATTCCTCGGCAAGATTCGAACTTTCGGTGATGGTTTTGTCGTCCAACGCACAACCACGGACCTATTCAATGCTTATGTTAATAACCTACAATTTAGCTGTAGCAGTGTGGTGTCATAACTTGGAGTTTGTTTACTTAATGTAATTAGATTTAATTTGATTATTTTCGCAACAATTGGACTTCCTGTTATATCCTGTTATTTAGATATTTAATTTAGGGTTGATTTATTAACTCTTACTATGCAAGATGCCTGTTATTTCAATAATTCTATATCACGTTAAATAGTCATTGTCTACACTAAAGTATTATCGTCATCCCTCATTTCTCATCGTAATGGCGAACCGACGTGACATGAGGCAGCGAGTTATAGCTCTAGTTGAGGCTGGATATGGGGCTAGATCTGCTGGCCGTTTGGTCGGTGTTCCTGGAAGTACAGCCGCGAGGTGGGTCCATCGTGACCAAAATTTAGGGGAGGTCGAAAATCGCCCTATTCCTGGGCGTTCGCGGATTTCTTCATTGTAAGAGGATGCTCTTTTATTCGAGACAGTTCGACAGGACCACTTTCGGACTGTTAACGAAATAAGAGCAGCATCTAACTTTCCCGGCTCTTCACAGACTGTGATCAGCAGGTTGAGGAACCGCGGTATTAGGAGCCGGAGGGCTGCGCAAATGGAAATATGGGGAAGCACAAGCTGTCAACCATCTTGCCTTCGCTACCAATCGAGTGGATTTCGATTGGAGAAATGTAATTTTCTCCGACGAAACAACCATCTCGAGTGATTACGAAGGTCCTGTCCGTGTCTATCGTGAGGATGGTCTCCGACATGACCAGCGCTATGTGCACCGACGTGAAAGATCGGGGCGCTTTAGCATATCGTGTTAGGGGTGGATGTCTTACGATGGACCTGGCGTTATAGAACGCATTGGTGGCCGGTTTAATGCGGGAACTTACGAGCACATTCTGGAAAATATATTCCTTCCCTCCGCCCGAGAACGTTTTCCCGAAGGAACATTGCTGTTCCAGCAGGATAACCATCCCGTGCACTATGCTGCAAGCATACAAAGATGGTTTCAAAGGAGACCCGAGATCGAAATCATTAATTGGCCTCCGAAGTCACCTGATTTGAATGTCATCGAAAATTTATGGGCGGAATTGCAAAAGAGAAGGATAGCCACCTATGCCCACCGACGCCCTCGAAATCGAGACGAATTGTGGGATCAAGTTGTTTACACCTGGGAAGATCTCGCCGGGGATCAGAACTTATTCCACAATCTCGTGACATCCATGCCGGATCGAATTAGAGCTGTAATAGAAGCTGATGGCATGTGGACAAGATTTTAAGTTAACAGGTCTCTTCTTGTTTCTTATGATTTTTGTTTGAGGAAGAATACTTTTAACTTCCAAGTAAGATTTATTTTTTTTTGACGAGGTTCAGCCCACTTGTAAGACCCAGAAATTGGGCATATATTATTCCATATTTTTCGACAAATTAGACAGTCGAGGAACTCTGAACAAATTAATTACACCTCAATAAAAAAAAAGTTTTACCCGGGATCGAACACGAGACGTTTCGGTTATATAATGGAACCTACACGCTACTATATGAGCTAACGAGACAAGACAGTGGCAGCAGCAGTCCAGAATGTAGATCCCTTAGCAGGCATTTGCCATTCGGTACAGTGAAGCAATGATATTTTGTGACTCGAGCTATGTTGTGAAATCCTGGCCTTAAATGGCAGTCTTCTTCGTGATCCTTATTCTGGTCCTTGTCCTTGTTGTGGTCCTTGTAACAATTCTTATACTCTTTGTCATGTTATGTATCGTTACGTCGATATCGAGTGAACCGCGCTGTAGAACTTTAACTTCCGACGACCAAGAATCGTCTCATTCTTTTTCAGGGTAACTGTACATATTGTTCCTTTTATGTTACTTTCATTATGTATTTCATAATTTATTTACTACTGCGGAATTAGCCAAGTTCTATTGCGGATTTATCCCCACTGTTGCGGAATTACCCGAGTTGTTCTTTTTCAACTGTAATATATGTAGAACTAAATATATCTGCATTTTAATAGGTCTCTTTATCTCATTTGGTAATGAAAGGTTTCGTCTATGTCATCATACCTTGATAAATTTTTCAATAAACATTTTGATAAAAATATGATAGATTTACTTCTTAATATTGCGGAATTAGCCGAGTCTCCCTATGTAATTTAACTTTTACCTGGGGTTTAAATGGAGCCTCGATGTATTTTGAGTCATAAAATATCCGTAAAAGTATAAACCCGTACACTTTTCATTTACAGAAAACACGCAATTTTAAGATGAAAAACCGAAAATGTGATTTTGGGCCATATGCACTATCCATTTCCAAATAGCTTGTAACTTGTGAAGCAGTAGGTCGAACAAATGAAGGAAATAAATTGTTTAATTGTGTATTAGAATCGCGTAGTTAAACCCTAAGTCAGACTGGAATTACGTGACCATGAACTATTTAAAATAGGGCCCTGATGTCCTCTAAAACAGACAAGAGAATAAATCGAAACAATACAGCCTCGAATGTAACGTTTAGTGGCATCGAACAATCTGACTGGAAGGCCAGCTAATTAGTTTCTTGTTTTATAGAATTAAAAGGGAATCTGAAGTTACGCAGGACTGCGACACAACGCCCTTCGCATTCACTCCATCGCATTGGATGTTGTACGTCCCCTATAGACCTTTCTGCGAGGCGGAAGCAATTAGTTGTATCCCTCGCCGCATCGTGGCGTTGAGAGCGGCGAGCTATTCAATTCTCGATGCTGTGTACACTATTTCGTCTCCACTGTCAACAGACGACCATACATTAATTTAGATGCACATAAATTCATATCCGCCCACAAATCTGTAATTGACACTATTTTATAGTCGAGTGGAGTGCTTTCGCTTCAGGAAGGAATATCAGGGCCGCTCCACTCGTCCCCATGTCTATTAAATTCGCAATAATGCATGTCCCTGTCAATGCACTTTAAAACATCTCCCAGTGTCGTTATTTTTCTTGCATTTTTCCAAAATGGTGGACTGGGAATGTGCTGGTTAACGTGGACCAGATTTTAATTGTCTTAAGTACCCAACGATTTTTTATCAGTTTATGTTTTGGTGGAGATGGATTACATTTATATTTGAAGCGTCCACTGCAAGAATGAGGGATGTCATTTGGTATGCATTTTGCAGGAGAAGCAATTGAAAGTTTGAAATGCTTAGCGCTCAAAGCTTAACTGTGATTTTCCGATCATTACTGGACAATGACTATCAGTGTTAATGCCATATAACTATCTATGTACATTCTATATGTCTTAAGCTATGCATTGACAGTCTTGGTTCATTTTCGACAAGAAAGTGACATCCAGCATTCTTGCAGTGGACTCTTAATTTATTATTGGATTATTATTTGAAATTTTATTATGAAATTGGATTTAATTGTTTCACTGCATTGTTATGATTAGGGCTAAGAATTGTATACCGTTGCATTGCGCTTCATGAGCCTCTGACCTTAGACACCGGTACGTAATTGCGTTGGGGTGGGGGATTTCAGTGTGTTTCGTTGACCAGTGAACTTTAGTTGATCGGTTATATTACGACAGAGCACTGCTGTTCGTAACAAGCAACATTCAAAATCTTGTGAAGAAGAATAATAGCAAGATGCCGAGGACAAAATTTGTGATTTAATTTCAAATGAGGAAATTTGTAATAATGATACAGATTTTGAGATAAATAATACTTCTGTAAAATATTTCAAATATGGTCCCATTGTTTCTGCAGAAGTGGAACGAAGTTTCTCTAGATATAAGGCTGTGTTTTCTAGCAACAGGCAATCATTCTCCTTTGAAAATTTGAAAATCTGGTTTGTTATTCACTGCAACAATACATGAATTGAAAAATTATGTAATACAAAAATGTAATACACTATTATATTAACATAGTGAAATAATAAGGCTGACATTTGTCAAAGTTATATTGGATGTATTTTCTACAGATAGAAAATAACATGTAGTCAATGACATTGTGACAAACCGAATAGTTGAAACACGAATTAGGAAAAAAAATGTAGCAAACAACATGAAAAAATACTGGATAAATATTATGAATATTTAGCTCTATGTAATTTTTTAGCAGGTTATTTTACGATGCTTTATCAACATCTTTGGTTATTTAGCGTCTGAATGAGATGAAGGTGATAATGCTGGTGAAATGAGTCTGGGGTCCAGCACCGAAAGTTACCCAGCATTTGCTCAAATTGGGTTGAGGGTCTATATAAAATGTTTGACTTAATTTCAAATGAGGAAATTTATTAATAATGATACAGATTTTGAGATAGATAATGCTTATGTAAAATATATCAAATATGTCCTTATTGTTTCTGCATAAGCGGAACGAAGTTTTTCTAGATGTAATGCTGTGTTTTCTCGTAACAGGTAATCATTCTCCTTTAAGTTGAAAATGTGGTTTGTTATTCACTGCAACAATATAATGAAATGAAAAATTATGTAAACAAAAATGTAATACACCATCATATTAACATAGTGAAATAATAAGGCTGATGCTTATCAATTTTATATTAGGTGTATTTTCTACAGACAGAAAATAAAATATCTTTAAAATAGTGAATTTTTTCTTTAACAAATAAAATGACGTCCTTAAATTTTTATTTAGCAGGTAGTTGTGTTTCGAAGTCAAAGGAGTGGCTTTCAACCACCCAAATGCTGAGGACTAACTTACCGTGGTGATAAGCATGAGTTCAAACGAACGAAAAACACTGCGGTAACTCATCCCAACTCTGAGACGTACTCGAAGTCAGAGGCGCTCAAAGCGCAGTGGTAGAATAACGGTATATATATTTTTTATTTTATTGGGTTATTTTACGACGCTGTATCAACATCTAGGTTATTTAGGTAGGTGATAAGAAGGTGATAATGCCGGTGAAATGAGTCCGAGGTCCAACACCGAAAGTTACCCAGCATTTGCTCGTATTGGGTTGAGGGAAAACCCCGGAAAAAACCTCAACCAGATAACTTGCCCCAACCGGGATTCGAACCCGGGCCACCTGGTTTCGCGGCCAGACGCGCTGACCGTTACTCCACAGGTGTGGACAACGGTATATATTTCTCAGGCCTTGTTATGATATTATGAGGTAGTTTTCTTTACGAATGTAATTCTCAATATTTTCTCTCGCCTCATACACGTAGCGACAGGTCGTGCGAAGGGTGAAGGGTGTGAACCCCTCGAAATAAGTAGGTTGTGAGAAATGTCACGAAAATTTACCACACTCGAAAATATTCCATAAAGAACCTTTTTTCTTCTTAACAAACATTCAGTTAAGGAGGTAGGTACACCATTGACCTGCAAATATTTAGTAACAATTTTTTATATCTCACTTACTATAAAAGCTAAATGAACAAAACTTTTCATACTTAATATACACTTTACACTTTACAAAACACTATTTAGAATATTAAAATACGGTAGCTAATAATTAACCTGTAAAATAATATCAAATGTGCATAATTTTTACAACCGCAAAACATTTACATAATAAAATATACCATTAATATTATCTCCATGAATTTGTTTACTGGAATGTTTTAAAGACCTGCATCAACAACATAGTCTGGGATCTTTTACCTATATCTTCAAGAAATATATAGGCTATTTCTTTTTTCATTATTCTATATATAAATCCCTTCATTAAGAGTTGCCAAAAGTCACACCATACTAAACAGTATGTAGGAGTTAATTTAGTCGGGAATTCTTTGCATGAAATGTAATGTTTTAGTAAAATATCAATATTCGTATGTTTGTATGAAATAAAAGAGTATGATGTGGCGATAAAGTACAAATCTGATGCACAAGGGACTTTTTAAAATTATTTTCTTTCCATATAATTAAAGGGTAATTGAAATAAGCTATGTGGTGTGTGTCCACAGTTATATTTCATGGATATACATATTAACTACATATTGTGTTAAGAATTGTATCTGCTTTTACCTGCGAAAGTTAGCGGGGACAAACTTCACATTGTTCACAAATTAACAATAAAATTTACAAATCACAAATAAAAGATTACAAATGCTTGTAAACTTCCTTACGCAATGAAATCTTATTAATGTTTATGGATATGAAGTTTGAGAAACTTTGAGCAAAAACAACATTTTTAGTAGACTTATATCTGTCATGATTATGAAACTGTCCTTGATGTCGTGTAGGAACAATTTTTATTTTTACATCTGCTGATGTTTTCACTCACAATGAACCATGCATCATATTACATTTCCATGTAGTCTTCTCTGTTTGGTATAAACACGCGACACTAAATTGTTGTGGCAGCATGAATTAAAATACTCATTCACGATCACTCATGATTACTCAATGATTACATGTTTAATTTATTGATCTACATCATAATGCTTACACTTTCTTCATTTACAAATTTCCGTCTTAATGGTACGAACGCCATTTATATATAGACGCGTCTTTCACATCTTGAAAGAGAAATATTTCTGTAAGTTCTACTACGCTTCCTTGGACAGCCACGGGCACTCGTTATGAAATGATCACTTTGCAAAGCAATAAGAATCACAAAATCTTTTCTCCAACCATTAAAATTTTCATATAACGCACTTTCTGTCAAGCGAAGGCAATAATCTCAAACTTATAGCCCATAAAACAAACGAAAGTTCCAAAGCGGAAGATTGTACTGTAGTGTGCTAACGATTTTATGGAGTTTCTTTATTTTGAGTTTTTAAGCAATTTAACGTCTAAATTTTAACAATTATATTTTTTCCCCTATGACGACGTTAATAGCTTCAGATTGAAACATCACACAACCTTATAGTTTTTATAGTTCTCTCAAAATTTTCATGCCAAGTTCAAATTAAATATATACTGTAGATAGATATCATAGACCTAGTTTCATTTGTTCATATTGAATTACACTATAACAGTGCAACATTTGATGGCATCCGAAATTATACATAATATTCTCAGCTTAAAAATATTTGCCAATCTAAATAGCCTATTCAGTGGCGAAAAATGAAGTAGTTAGATTAGCTCTTAAAATGACAGCTAATGTTTGTCCGCTGCGTGCTATACCAGGAAGGTCCCGAGACGGAAACCACTGTCGTCGTTGCGTCAGTGAGATTGAAACTCTTGGCTACGATTTGGGTGCCTGTCCTTTCAGCGAGACGCTGCGGAACTCTAGACATAACAGAATCAGGTCTATGATTGCCAAAGCCTTGAGGAAGAAAGGTCTCACTGTACATGAAGAAGTCCATGGCTTTTCTCCAGAGGGATCCTGTCGGCGAATTGACATGCTTGCCATTCCACCAGGCTCTACATCTGCCTACATTATCGACCCGACAGTCAAGCTCGAGGCACAGGAACAACAGCCCGCTGAAATCCACGCAGAAAAATGCAGAATTTATGAGCCCACAGTTCCATTCTATTTGGAGAAATATCACCTCACCTCCATTGAAGAAGTTGGGCTAATGATTGATGCTAAGGGCACAATACCTCGCCTCTTTGTCAGTTTCTGCAAGAAGTTTCAGCTGAACAACGACTTCATTCGTGATGTTTCCCTTACTGCTATCAGATGATCACTTGCCATTTTAAAATACCACCTGTACTTTGTTTTCTAAAATGGAAGAACTTTTGTTTGAACGTCTAATCTGTTTGTTTAATATGTTTAGTCCTGTTATATGTATGCTATTATACTTCTTGTACTTAATTTCCATTTTTTGTTCGTTCCCTACACTTCTCTTTTGTGGTCTGTTTTGTTTTCATTCTGTGTGTTTGCTATGCTTTGTCCAATGAGGCAGTCAGTTATTGGGAAAGCGGAAAGAGTGTCTTTCTAATATATATATATATATATATATATATATATATATATATATATATATATATATATATATACACTGGTGGCCATAATTCTGGAAACTTTTTGTTTTTGTACCGAATTATTATAACAATTGTATTGATTCACAGATTTATACAATTTAAAATGTTATTCGTGACTGATTCGTTAATTATGGGGTCAGTGTAAAGGTATTATATTAAATCCTGAATATTTTAACAATAAATAATCATTACTATGTGGGAAATTATGTTCTTGACGTTTAAGATCTAAATATTAATTTCAGATTTCATTATAATTTCTTATTACTTACTGTAATAAAAACTGGTCCATTGTTGATTATAAGATTATTGTTAATCATTAGAAGCATTGTTGAGCACTGTTAGGATAAAATATAGACATTATTAATGTGTTTCTATCATTAATCTGACTTAAGATTTCGTTAGGTTAACACCTGATTGCTTTACAACAAACTTTATTGATCATTTTGTCACAATGGCTCCACGAAAGGACTGAACACCTTCTAGGGCAGTGACACTTCGAGAAGAAGGCTACACGTTCAAGGAAAGTGCAAGAAACCTTGGTAATGGTGCTAAAGTGTATGGCGTCCAGAAGGTATGGCAGAGGTACAAATCCACAAAATGTTGTAAAACAATACCTAGGACTGGTAGAAAACCTAAAGTAAGTCCAAGAGATGTGAGGCAGATTTGTGGATTAGCATTGAAAGATCGAAGGAAATCTTCTAAAGTGATATAGGAAGTCTTACACAGCAGTGGACTTAGTATTTCTGCAAGGACTGTTCGATTAGACACTCAGGATTCAAAGCTTTTCCATTTCGGCGATGAACGTATTTGACTCCGTCACTTCCAAATATAGAAATCCTTGTTTCATCGTTTCATATCACTTTTGCCCAGCCATCATTGGTCCATGATTGATACTTTTCCATCAATTTACACGATTTTCTCGTTGCCCTTGGTTGAGAAATAGATTTTTTCTGGGTGCTCTTGCTTTCAGTCCATTGCCAAATAACTTCCTTCCAACAATGCAGATGTTATAATAATTCCGTACAAAAACAAAAAGTTTCCAGAATTATGGCCACCAGTATATATATATATACTTCTACTCTGTGTAATGGGTAAATATCAACATAGCAACGGGCAATTTTATTAGAAGATATTGAATAAAATACTTCAGATTCTATATTTATTTAGTACGAATTATTTAAATAGATTCTTTTTCTTTCTAAAAATTTACGTGTTTCATTTATATTTCCCTTCATAGTAGCGTCTCAGCTTTGAGAGTACGCATGAAGTTAAATTTCCACCTAGAGGCTTCTCCAGCAGTATTAAACAGTCCAAGTCACTCACTGCAAGCAGACTGCTTCAAGTGAGTCGTTTGTTAACGTCAACTTTGTTAATCCTAGCAACTGGCAGAAATATCGCAACCCACCATTTGTGTCGCTCTTGTCTGAATTTCCCATAACTCCAGTTGTCCGTGGAGCGTCATTTTGACACAGTGGCGCCATTGTTTTTATATTTTTTAAGAGAGGGGTCTGGTAAACTTTATCCATCTCTGTTTCGCTTCCTTCTCCCCACTTGTCGTCTTCCTGCCTGCACTCAACCTTGGCTTACAAGTGGAATACCGCCAGCCACTTCACAACACACAGAAACTTCTCTGTGGCGCTATAAAGCTCTTTTATAGACTCGCATCCTGCTCCCTGTCTCTCCAGCATGTATGCTCGTATGTCTCAAGACTCCGAGGATTACAAGTATGCGGACACTTGAACATTGACAACTGACAGGTCAGTGATTGTGGAGTTAAGTTTCCTGAGGCCAGTTCATTTTCTTCATTGATAAAAGAATAACTTGACTGTTTGTTAATGTAAACATTGCTCAAGTGTTCAAGACTTGAGATTCTTTAGACTCATGAGGAAAGATATGTTCTTGGGATCACCGACTATGTTGCGGATGAAATTTAATATTTAAGACGACCGATGGGAAAGCCAAATTAAATAAAATTCAATGGATACAGAGTGATTGACAATTGAAATCTATCACCATTTTAATGAACAAACTTGCGTTCATCGCTTTCCACGTGGCAGTACCATTTGAGGTTTGGTTTTCAATTCTTTTTACAACATAATTCATCAATTGATATTGTACTCCAAGTCTTTTTCACTATGTTTAATCACTAGGAGCAGTATTTGTTATATAGCATATTGTGTTCAACGATGATATACAGATTAAAAATATAATTCATAACCAACCCTAGGGAGATCAGCAGTTTAAACACAGGTTAATGATACACAAAGTATATATTGCTGGTTGTGTTTGTAAAGAAACTTCCTTCGCCTAGTCCCGAAAGACTGCCCATTCGACTTCATACTAGTGATCGGTTGTCTGATAGTTGATAGCTAGCATTCCAAGAGTACAGGCGAGTACATGTCTACTGTGCACAATTACTATGCCGAAAGTTTCACTGAAAAAAGAAGATAAATTAAAGAAACTTGTGAAAGTATACGGAAGTAAGTAGGCCTACACCGGGGTTTTCCCTCAACCCAATACGAGCAAATGCTGGGTAACTTTCGGTGCTGGACCCCGGACTCATTTCACCGGCATTATCACCTTCATATCATTCAGACGCTAAATAACCTAGATGTTGATACAGCGTCGTAAAATAACCCAATAAAATAAAATAAAAAGTAGGCTACTTTTATACAGATAACATTAATATCAAATGTAACGTGTGCCACACTGTAATAACTGGCGAGAGTTCCAAACACGTACAATAGCGTATCATTGGATTTTCCAAACTGTGTGAAATTCGAAATAAAACAACAAATTCAATAGACAAAGCTTTGAACAATATTGATAGTGATTGTGATAGTGAGTGTTGCATGGTTTAAGTTTGCCCGCACCACATCTTCGAAAGAACCTTTTCTCAGTTAAAAAATTGTTTGTCAGAAAATAGAAGAAGCTTATCATTCGATAATTTAAGAATGTATGTTATGGTTCATTACAACAAATCATAAGACAGTATGAGGAATAACTAATTCCTAACATATGAATGTGTAAGATTTGTTTTTGCAATTAATGTTATATTCCTGTACTATTTTTCAGTTCACTTTATCAAACGTAACGTAATCCTTTTATTATTACGCTAAAGTTTAGGCGAGAAGTTATTTTTTTCGTAGTCTGTACTGGAACACCCGTGTACGTATAGTATGCTTACTGTGTGTAAAGAGCGTCAGGGTTCAATAAACCTCCTTTCATACTTTTTTTTTTTTTTTTTTTAATTTGGACCGGCCAGAGGCCGTTTTCGAAAGTTATCTGTTTGTTTACCTTTGTTTCCACTTATACTAATACAATCACAACACCCATGCCCGAGGCGGGACTCGAACCCACAACCCTTCGGACCAAGCGATAGGGACATGCCGTGCCCCTACCGCTTGAGCCATCCGGGCCGGCCATACTTAACCTGTAAGCATTATTTACCTGCTGAAGTCCCGGGCTTTGTTCATAACTATATCCACTTATCATATAGCATATATTTATAATTCTTGTTGCCATCCGTACTGTTGAACAAATTTACAATTAAATTTAAACTCTGTTGAACTTTCTCATAAAAAGTTAAGTATAAAGATGAGATAGAAATTTTTCATAGTCCACCGCTGTGGAGTATCGGTTAGCACGTCTGACCGTGAAAAAAGTGGGCCCAGGTTCAAATCGTGGTTGAGATTTTTCTAGGGTTCTTTCTCAACCTATTAAGAGTAAATACAACCACCGGCGTGGCTCAGTCGGTTAAGGCCCTTGCCTGCCGGTCTGAAGTTACGCTTGGGCGCGGGTTCGATCCCCGCTTGGGCTGATTACCTGATTGGGGTTTTTCCGAGGTTTTCCCCAACCGTAAGATGAATGCCAGGTAATCTATGGTGAATCCTCGGCCTCATCTCGCCAAATACCAACTCGCTATCACCAATTCATCGACGCTAAATAACCTAGTAGTTGATACAGCGTCGCTAAATAACTTAAAAAGAACGCAAATGCTGGGTACCTACCTTTCGGTCCTGGACCCTGAACTGAATTCGCTGGCATTATCACCTTTATCTCACTCATATGCTAGGTAACGATATCGTAAAAAAAAGAGAACACTTCATAATATTAGGAAAAATATATTACGTCTTTTACTTGAACCAAAATACAATAGAAAATCTGGAAATATTGATTCTTTATATTATTATATTATATCATATCAGAATTAAGTAACCTTAATAATAGTATTTTTACGCAGAGAATTAAATATTATATTTCTTTAAATTGAAACTATCCATTATTGAACTTTTTTCGTATAAGCTTACAGGTAGATGTTTTACTTTTATTTTTTTTTTCACCTTAATAATAACATTTTCAGGAAGAGAATTATATATTATATTTCTTTAATTTGAAACTGTCCATTATTGAACTTTTTTCGTATACAGGTAGATGTTTTACTTTTATTTTTTCACCTTAATAATAACATTTTCAGTAAGAGAATTAGATATCAGATTTCTTTGAATTGAAACTGTCGATTATGGGACTTTTTTCGTATACAGGTAGATGTTTTTACTTTTATTTTTTCAACTAGTGTTTTCCCTCCATTTCTGCTTAAAATTTTAATTATTATCACGTAACTTTTTTATGTCATATTTTATTGTGTAACAGGAACTGCCGCAAACACGAGCAAAATTTATTATTTAAAAACTGTATATGTAACCTAATTTGGTATTTCAATAAATTCAGTTTTGCTTCTTTCCTCGTAATTATTTTTCTTTTCATCTTCGTATTGAATTTCATAATTTCCTCTTGCATCTTTGTTCTGTTCTTCATCCCCGAACATGCACTACCTCTACTTTATCCTAAATCTAAGAATCCTCCATAAATCAATTCAGTTTGGCAACCATAGTAAACAAATATGTAATTAAATTAAGGGAATTGGTGCGGCAATAAATGGTCGTTGTAATAATACTCATTGCTCTCGCGGTGATGGATGAACGCGCTGTTTCGTGGGCCCATCTCCAGCAGTTCCGCCGAGTTGATTGTGTTCACAAGACGTTAGCCCCCTGCCGATGTTTGTGTGTATGCGGAGCCCCCCGGGGCGGCGATGTGTGTGTTGTCGTGGAACCCGAGCAGCCACCATTGGGGGTCATCTTGTTTCAGGCTGTCTGATGGATAGTTTCAGTTCTTGAGACAAGATTTGTTTGTGTTCCTCGTGGTTGGTGATCCACATATCCGAGTGAAACGGCGACGCGGTATTCCTGCAGTCCTGATGTCTTCAGAATGTTGCCTTGTTTCCAAGGAACTGTGAAAACACTGAAAAAAAGAAGCTTTAATGTGACGGTTCACCGTTACTCAAACCTGTCGGTTTTATCTTCTTTTGAACTTCGTCTTGAAGACTCAAGACGTCGCATTTCCGGCCATACTCATGCAGACATGCAGCTTATTCGAATTTCAGTGAGCAGGGACACATCCACTCAGAGTTACTTCAGTTACTGTATGCAGAATGTTAAAAAAAAGTACTCAATATTTTTAGAAGCCTATTCATCAAAGCAAAAAAATAATGTCTAATAAACATGGATCCTAAAATCAATCTCTTTCAAGATATGAGTACTTGTTCATCAACGTCACACGAGATGCTCAACGACATTTCCATTCATTGCAACACAGCCTTCTGCCCTACGTCTCAGGAACTCACACGTTGCTATTTTTTTTTTTCCTGCTTTTCTCATGTGATATTGTATACGCAATAAGAAATAAGCAAAGAACTCACATTAGTAGACGCATTGCTTTTACAATATCCATTTCGAATTCCTTCTTTCGTAAAACAATTAATATTAGGTCCTATGTTTATTATACTTTTTTCTGGTTTTGATTATTGACACCAAATCTAAGAATATTGAGTGTTTTTATTTATCTATTTATTTATTTTTGGAAATCACATTGAAAATCTCCTATGATTTTGATAAACAAATATGAATGTTACTTACTTACAAATGGCTTTTAAGGAACCCAGAGGTTAATTGCCGCTCTCATATAAGTCCGCCATCGGTTCCTATCCTGAGCAAGATTAATCCAGTCTCTACCATAATATCCCACATCCCTAAAACCTATTTTAATATTATCCTCAAATCTACACCTTGGCCCCTCAAAGGTCTTTTTCCCTCCAGTCATCCAACTAACACTCTATAAGCATAATTGTATTCATCCATACGTGCTGCATGCCCTGCCCATCTCAAACGTCTGGATTTAATGTTCCTAATTATGTTAGGTGAAGAATACAATGCGCGCAGTTCTGTGTTGTGTAACTTTCTCCATTCTCCTGTAACTTCAACCTTCTTAGCCCCAAATATTTTCCTAAGCACCTTATTCTCGAACACTCTTAATCTCTCTCTCAAAGTGAGAGAGTAATAAGTTACAACTGTTTTATAAATTCTAACTCTCAGCTTATTGTTTTTAAAATACCCATTTGAAAGTCCTTGTTTTGTAAAACATATTAATATTAGGACCTATATTCATTACACTCTTTTCTTGTTTTGAATATTAACACCAAATCTAAGAATATAGAGTGTTTTTATTAATCTATTTATTTATTTTTGGAAATCACATTGAACATCTCCTATGATTTTGATAAACAAATATTAATGCTTCTTACTTACAAATGGCTTTTAAGGAACCCAGAGGTTAATTGCCGCTCTCATATAAGTCCGCCATCGGTTCCTATCCTGAGCAAGATTAATCCAGTCTCTACCATAATATACCACATCCCTAAAATCTATTTTAATAATATCCTGTCATCTACGCCTTGGCATCCCAAAGATGTTTTTTTCCTCAGGTCTCCCAACTAACACTCTAAGCATAAGTGGATTAACCCATACGTGCTACATGTCCTACCCATCTCAAATGTCTGGATTTAATGTTTTTAATTATGTTAGGTGAAGAATACAATGCGTGCAGTTTTGCGTTGTGTAACTTTCTCCATTCTTCTGTACCTTCATCTCTCTTAGCCCCAAATATTTTCCTAAGCACCTTATTCTCGAATACCCTTAACCTGTCTCTCAAAATGAGAGAATAATACAACTGTTTTATAAATTCTAACTTTCAGCTTATTGAATAATTTTAAGGAAAAATTGTTTCGGAGCCGGGTATCGATCCCGGGACCCTTCGCTTAGCGCGCGAACGCTCTACCGACTGAGCTACCCCAGGAACCATACACGACACCGTCACAATTTTTCCTTTGTATCCACACAACTCAAGTGAGCTGACAAGACGCCAGAACTCAAGTATGAGTGCACACAATACTCTGTGTGACTTAAATTGTGGCTTTCTGTTAACGTATCACAGTAACGAATGTATTATGCAAATCTGACTTTCAGGTGATAAATTGTGACGGTGTCGTGTATGGTTCCTGGGGTAGCTCAGTCGGTAGAGCGTTCGCGCGCTAAGCGAAGAATCCCGGGATCGATAGCCGGCTCCGGAACAATTTTTCCTTGAAATTATTCAAACCTGCTTTACAGGGAGCTATCACCTGAAAGCCAGATTTGCATTTCAGCTTATTGTTTTAAAATACCCGTTTCTCTAAGTCCTTGTTTCGTAAAAAAATTAATATTAAGACTTACGTTTATTAGACTCTTTTCCTGTTTTGATTAATACCATCAACCCTAAGAATATTGAGGTTTTTATTTATCTACTAGCCGTACCCGTGCGCTCCGCTGCACCCGTTAGAAATAAATATAAAGTAATTACATAATTAAAATAGGAGGTTTGATCCAGGGAATATTCGTGTTTGATAAAAAGATAAATAATTTATTATGTTACTTAATTTAAATTGTATTATAAAAATTAAAATGCGATCATTTTGATCTAGAGACCACTCATTTGGTCATAAAAATTATTTTAGGAAATACAGGAAACGAATGCCTATCAAGTTTTCTGTGCATAAGAAGCTATTTTAATCTTACCTGTGCTCGATTCACTCAGAAGTTACTGTAATAACATTATAGCATTATGTCCATCTACAGAAACTACACTTTCCAATGGTGAAATAATAATTAATTATACAAATCGGTTAATTTAGCTTCCGATATTACTTCGTACAAACACAGAAACATTCTGTGTAGGATAATATGTTTCATAGCTTTCGATTGTTGTTGTCCAAGGAAGTCATTTGTTTTTTATTTCATTACACCACCTTAGATGGCGTTGTTATTGTAATTTTGAAAATCATTTATCTCATTAAATATCAGTCCTATCAAAATTTTGCATGGAATACAACTTATCGAAAATTATTTTTAAAGAAACTTTTGTTATGTAATATTTTTCATGAAAATTAATAATAAGGGAGATATTTCGATTTATTTAATTCAAGCCCCCTTATAACCCCCCTTTTAAATAAAATATTTTGAATTCCCTATAGCCTAAATTCTAAGTTACAACGAACTTAATTTATATACCAATTTTCAAATAAATCGGTTCAGCCATTATCACGTGAAAAGGTAACAAACATCCAGACAGACAGGCAGACAGACATACAAACAAAAATTTCAAAAAAGCGATTTTCGGTTTCAGGGAGGTTAATTATATATGTTAGGACCAATTATTTTTGGAAAATCGAAAATTAAAAGAAAAATTTCGGCTACAGATTTATTATTAGTATAGACTTATTTGTTTTTAGAAATCACATTGAACACCTTCTATGGTTTTGATGAACAAATATAAATGTTTCTATTTATTTATTCATTCATTTAATTGCTTATTTATTTATTTTTGCAAATCACATTTAACAATTCCAATGAATGTGATGAATAAATACTCATATCTCAAAAGGTTTTAATTTTAGGATCCACATTTATTGGACTTCGCTTTTGTTTAATGAATATTACCACTTCTCAGAATAATGAATGCTTTTTCTGATGTGAATATGTCCATACATGCGTCCATTACTAGGCGCCATCTCAGAAATTCGACCGATACATTTTCTGGCCAGTTTCTTCGCATCTGTAGTCATAATTCCTAAATTACACGACCAATTTCAATGAAGTAAACGCCGACCGATAGACGAAGGATCAATGTATCCAACATGACATTGAGATGTAGTGGGTTACCATCTAGCGATATGTGGGAGGACGAAGCTGAGGAACAAATTGACGGGTTACTCGCCAACCGAGAGAGTGCAACTCGAGAATGCGGAGCGATTGAACGTTCGCAATGACGTGAAACGATTCATAACAAACCAGGCTACAATCACAGTCTACTATATACAGTCGCGAAGCTCAATATGTAGTAAAAATGCAAACATGGGTAGTTGCCCACCACTAGGATCGCTACTATCGCCCCATCATCGCAGATCTCTCTCCTAGCAGCCGACAAAATATGTTACACTTTCCTTGTCGTGTTCTTTTGGAAAAATTAACACCTTCCTTCCATTATTGAAATATTAAATGCATAAAGTTAATTTATTATTTTAATGAAGTATATTAAGTTCCACCATAAACTCGAAGATACCTGCAAGAAATAAGTTAATATAATTTTTGTTTTTGCAAAACGAACTGAAATTTACTATAATAGCTTCACTCATTCAAAATTATAGCGATAATTAACTATGAAACCAATAAATATTAATTTGCATTTCTCTTTACAACAATAATAATGGAAATATGAATTAATGGAGTAACTTACGTGTACCGGTACTTGTAGTGTATGCTTACGTCGTTAAAGTGGGATGAGGTTAAGCAATAATAATCACACCAGAATTGGAAATAAAACGTGATCAATAAATTTTATTGTAACAGACTTTTTCTACGTCTCTAGTAAAGCAATGAATAAAAATAACAACAAAATTAACAGCTATAATAAAAAACATATCCTTTGAAGAAAACAGTAGACCTAAGCAATAAAAATCCCACCAGAATTGAAAATAAAACGTGATCAATAAATTTCATTAAAACAAACTTAATTTTTCTACGTCTTTAGTAAAATAAAACATAAAAATAATAACAAAATTAATAGCTACAATTAAAAATGTATCCTCTGAAAAAAAAGTAGACCTAACCTTTATTTCTCTGGAAATTTAGCAGCCAAAGTGACAGAACTTTAACCGGTATCTAATTTCCTTTCGGTTAGACTGAAACATTTCATTGTGAAATTTAAGGATATAATGCATTCTAACAGTCACAAAGAACTTCACATTAACAGTTTTGTTTCTGCACAGCATTCTTGTGGAAACCCAGGGACCTTTCTGAATCTTTCGGAAATCGGAAAAAGGATAACTCTGGCCTCTTTCTCTTACTGTTGCTACAATTTATAGCACTACAAACGTCTCCTCCTTGTCCCATATTATTATTCCTATTATTATATTTTAGCCATTAACATTTTCATTATAACCAATAACGAACATTTCACAAGCATCAATGTGAAATACGCAACGAGCTAGCACTCGATAGAAATACGACACAGTCCAAAGTCGACCATGGACAGTCTATTGTTTCTAGTTGCTAACCGCTTGGAGCGCTTTATCACGAGATTTGCAAAAAAAACACCTCAAGCTTCGCGACTGTATTTGTAGACTGTACTACAATCTCAATTTAGCAGTAATCAGCAGTAAGCAAGTTAAATTGGAAGAATTTGTGAGTCAAATGAGCGAAAAGAGAAAATTCACAATCAGCGTATTCCGGTCCGGTGGCATCAATAACGTCACGTTGCAGCGAAATAAGGAACAAAACTACTGGAAGGATCGATGGCTGTCATGGCGACTGTACAAGTTGCTGTCTGTGCTACGCTAGCAAAATTTTGCGAAAATTTCGTACTCCCATCTCGTTCAAAGAACAGATAGCATAAACAATTTATTTCTTGAACCAGTAGTAATAACGGGTCCGTTGACATGTTCGCTCATAAGCCATTAACATATTGTTTTTACGTTGTGCTCATTACAAACAATACAGGAGAACTAAAGCAGAACACACCGCCATGACACAACAGTGCACGATGTTATTCGTCTGCTAATTCCCGCCCTATACAAGAACTAATCAGATTCACTGATGGCGGCTGATGGAGACTGCCATCACCTCTGCAAGTTGATGGCACCGGTGCGACACCGGTGGAGCATCAATGACGTCATTGGTGGAATTCGGAACACCGTGATGCCATCGGATTGCTCACCGGTGAGATTCGGAATACGCTCAATGTCGAGTCATATGCAGTGTAAATCGAAGTGGGCGTATAACTGAGTTCGGGAACTTTCCACCGTGAGCTTACGTTGTACAAACAGCTCAGTAATGTTTCATAACCTTGCATTTCAGCGTCTCACAGCTGTGTTTGTGTACATGTCTGATGGTGTCTTGCTGAGTGGCGTTCATTATTATTATTGCGTGTTTTTGTACGCTGTTGCGAAAATATCGACGTTTGAATTAGAACAACGAACAAACCTTAAATTTCTTGTTCAACTTAGCAAGAATGGAAGTGTTATCAGAGTCATGTTATTCCGAGTTTAAGAGAATAACGCCATGAAGAAAACGCAGAGGAGAGGAAAAATCACCAAAGAGAGGCCAGGCAGCCGGTAACGAGCAGAAGTACCGAAAACATTGCAAAAAATCGTCGAATTTGTACCAACTGGACAAACAATTAACAAAGTTTAGTACTTGGTAGTACTTGGAAGTGCTAAAAATGATGCGCAAGCAAGTTACACGAAAACAACTTGAACTTTGAACTTTTCGTCAACATCATGGCAATACACCAGCTCACAAGGCACTGTCTCTGAGGAAGTTTCTAGCCAGTAAACAAATACCCGTATAAGAACATCCTCCCTATTCGAGATATTCACCTAATCTAGTCTTCAATGACTTGTTTTCTTTATTCGAAGATAAAGGAAACATTGATAGCAAGACATTTTGATGACATTCAAGACTTCAAGGGTATTACGACGACAGATATATTGGCCATTCCAGAAATAGAGTTTTAGAATTGCTTTGAAGAGTGAACCAGGCGCCGATGTCAGTGCATAGCTTCCCGAAGGCAGTACTTTGAAGGTGACCGTAGTGGTATTCAGCAGTAAAGCTTGTAGCACTTTTTCTAGGATAAGTTCCCGAACGTATCACAGAGGTATAAGTAACAATAGAGCACTGTGGTTACTATCATCGACGTATTCATGCATACAATTTGTGGCCAACTCTCCAATACAGCCTGTCTCGATTATTTAATGGAAATCACATTCAGCATCTCCTATGATGTTTATGAACAAGTAGTCATATCCCGAAAGTGTCCACACTTGTGGAGTAACGGTTAGCGCATCTGGCCGCGAAACCAGGTGGACCGGGTTCGATTCCCGGTCGGGGCAAGTTATTTGGTTAAGGTTTTTTCCGGGATTTTCCCTCAACCCAATATGAGCAAATGCTGGGTAACTTTCGATGATGGACCCCGGACTCATTTCACCGGCATTATCATCTTCAGCTCATTCAGACGCTAAATAACCTAAGATATTGATAAAGCGTCGTAAAATAACCTAATAAAATAAATAAATATCTCGAAAGGTAATAGTTTTTGGACCCGTGTTTATTAGACTTTGTTTTCTTGTTTTGATGAATACTACCACCTCTCAGAACATTTTGGATGTGTGTGTGTTTCCAATGCCTACCCACTTCACTTGCGTGATTCGGGTTCCGCATACTGCGGATAGATGGAAGAACTATGACCCATTTTCTAGTTGTACACCACTTCGGCGGGTCACGCTGTACATGATGTATATCTGTGGAGAGTTATGTCGTGTGCTAGGGTGAGTGTATGTGTAAGTGTTGGTGTAAGTGTAGTGTCTGGAACGAGTGATGTTGATGAAGATGAGGAAGGGAGAAGGGGAAACCAGGTACCGGCACGTAACCTACACCTTCGAATAGCACCAAGGGGGCCGCCAAACTTAACGTCTCCATCCGACGGACGAATCACTATCAAGAGTGACATATGCTTTCTCTTTATATGTACTGCGGAGAGATTTGGGATTTAACCCAGGCATACTGGGTGTTCATTTCAAAGTGTGTCATGACGTCACTGTTGATGAGTCAGCGATTTGAAGCGAGTTTCAGCTTTTGTGTCAGAGATGTTGCCTATTAATCAAGGCGTTCAATCTGAACTTGAGAACGTGTACGGTATAACATGAACGTCGTAGCAACAGATGGCGGTCTGTACGGTCTGTGTGCTACCATAACCTCTTTCGAACTGTGTTTTGAGCGGCCAAGTCGTACGCAGGATATTTGTTATCATCGGTTGCGTACGGCAACATTCCACAACACAAATCAAATGCTCCGTGTCCATGTTGACCGTCCAAGTTAATGTCAACAAATACGTAAGTAATCGTCTTAACCCTCTCCCCATATCCCGACAGTAAGAAAAAACTCACCTCAGTACATGTTTCGAAACAGTTCACATTCCTTCCACTACCGGCGTTACCGTACGTATCGGTAATTACTCTTCTGAATGAACGCCGTACTTGCTAGGCAACTTCTCTGGCACATACGTAATACACCTCTGCGGAAGTGTAGGAAGATTGAATTGTCTAGGCCCATCGACTAGCCACATGACGGCATGCAGCGAGCCATGACACACTTTGAACTAAACACCCAGTATTGATGCACAATCTAGTGATTAGAAGTTGTGCAACGTCATCTCTCCTAGTCCCGAGGTAGAAATTTTACATACTACCACGCTACCACAGAGCTAACTCGGTGGACCACATTTTGAATGTAGACCAGTGTAATCGGAATCTCTGCCACTTGACGCACAGCTGAGACGGAATTTGCATACATTTTTAAATAGAATTAAAAACTAGATTCTACAATTTCCAGTATTTCTGTGGTAGTGTTGAAATTAAGATTTAGCGTGTTGTGTTATGAAGCCCCGGTGATGAAGTGCTCTTCCTGGATACCAAACTCAATATTTTGTTTGGCTCACATCCACTCATACCACCCGCGCCGTGCTCTCTCGATTACGATGTGACGATACGAACAGGGCTCTCTCTCTATTCAGTGTTTATCTGGGTTGCGAAGCCGTAATGCGACGGATGAAAGCTGGATTAATGCCCATCACGGGAATGGAAATGCCAACATTAAATACCGAACAGAGTGCGTCATACACATGGGAATCTGCGAATATTGATGCACTGATCGTCAAAATGAAGTTGTCTGCTCTCACCTCTTAAAGAAACGTACCAAAGAATTTAAATAATTCTTCAGTATTATTCTAATTCACAACAGAATTAGGCAAAATTCTTACACCGCAACACAGGAGGGGGAAACTAGTATCATTATTAGCTGATTTTGAAGGGAAAATAGTCCAAAATGGACTAAATTTATTAGTTAACACTTTGCAGCAGAAATGATTTTTTTTTTCCTCCATGGATAATAATATACAGCGTATTCCGAATCTCACCGGTCCGGTGGCATCAATGACGTCACGTTGCAGCGAAATAAGGAACAAAACTGCTGGAAGGATCGATGCTGTCATGGCGACTGTACAAGTTGTTTTCTGTGCTAAGCTAGCAAAATTTTGCGAGATTTTCGTACTCCCATCTTGTTCAAAGAAAAGATAGCATAAACAATTTATTTCTTGAACCAGTACTAATAACTGGTCCGTTGACATGTTCGCTCATAAGCTATTAACATATTGTTTTACGTTCTGCTCATTACAAACAATACAGCAGAACTAAAGCAGAACACACCGCCATGACACACCAGTATACGATGTTATTCGTCTGCTAATTCCCGCCCTATACAAGATCCAATCAGATTTACTGATGGCGGCTGATGGAGACTGCCACCACCTCTGCAAGTTGATGGCACCGGTGCGACATCGGTGGAGCATCAATGACGTCATCGGTGGAATTCAGAACACCGTGATGCCATCGGATTGCTCCCCGGTGAGATTCGGAATACTCTCAAAGTGTAACGTTGTCCTTCTAGGACGACTATTGGATAATGTGATTTCGGAATGAATTCGGTTGAAAAGCTAAGTCTTCCACTTTAGGGAGGATGACGTATGCAGGCCGACGTTCACAGACCGAGTCCAAAAATTTAGACTTTGAAGAATAAAGCTATAACCAAACCATACATCACATCAAATTACGCAGAACATATTATCAACAATAATCATGACTATAATAATATAGAAACAAATATGGAAATTCTACACATCACACCAAAAAGTTCACAGTTAAACATCTTATAACAGGCCTGCACAAGGTTTGCGCTCTCCGAGCCAGCTCACAGCTCATGAGCGAATGCAGATATTAGCTGTGCTCTGTATAAGGGTGGACTGTAAGAAGGGGTGGATCTCGTACAAAATTACACAAAAGGAAGTACTATTACGAGTGCTTATGAAATGATTTCCCTTTCAGTGTTTGCAAAACTATCTTGGACTATTATTAATTAATAAAGAAATGTTTATTTTACAGAAGTAATAGAAATTCCATAGCTACTTAAATGTACAATATCATTTTGTTATATTTTTATTTATCAGTACATCAAAACGAGGTGTTATGCTGCTGGCAGCTGAAAGGAACAGTAGCCTACTGATGACAAAGAAACATCAGTTATAGATGTTCGATGTCTGCCTTTATTAAAGTTCCCAGAGGGAATCCAAGAGTTGGAACTTAAAACTGAGACGATTCTTCCGACGCCGGGGTAGAATCCGGTGTGGCTTAGTGGACAAAGCGTCAGCACGTAGAGCTGAAAACCCGGGTTCAAATCCCGGCGCCGGAGAGAATTTTTCTCCGTTCCATTACTCTTTCATCGTATGATGACGCAGAATATCTGCATGGAAATATCATATGTGCTTCGGTACATTATAATAATATATATATGATATGCGTAAATCACTTCGTGATTTAAGACGGCGCTTATTCCGTCGGATCCCGGCCAACTAGTCACTCATTACGAGTGCACCTTAGCACATGTGTGGACTTCGGTCCTAGGTTGATAGATATCTATGACGTAGTGCAGAGGGCGGCCACCAGAGGGAACCCAAGATTTGGAACTTAAAACTGAGACGATTCTTCCGACGCCGGGGTAGAATCAGGTGTGGCTTAGTGGATAAAGCGTCAGCACGTAGAGCTGAAAAGCCGGGTTCAAATTCCGGCGCCGGAGAGAATTTTTCTCCGTTCCATTACTCTTTCATTTTATTAAAGTTGATTATAGAAAACAGTTGCTCACAAATATAAATGTTGAGCCAAACATAGCAATCATTTTCACAGCCAGCCTGTGTAGTCGTGGATATTATTGCTAATGTTTAGTCTCGTAAAACTCAACCAGGCTAGTAGTAGGTCTATTATTCAAACGATCTTTAGCCCTTAGGTCACATTGAAGATCAATAAGTTCGAGCTGTAAATCGTTAAATGTTATGATTCCTCCATACTGCACTGTAGCAGTAGGTAAGCAACGTGAAACAGTTACTGAGAATAGGCCTACACACTGCACTCCACTAGATAGCTGAGTGGTCGCTTCCCTCTCCTCTACCTACAGCAAGTCTATGTCATTCTGACGTATCTTCCTTTCCGTTTCGGCGAGCGGTAAACACCGCTCTCCCGCTCCGAAGGAGCGCGCGCGCTCGTTGAGCGCTGTTTGTGCAGGCTTGTCTTAGAACAATACGTAATATACAAACATACAATAACACACCCACAACATATACTTAATACACAATTACAGTTCAATACCCACACATTATTCGATATCATGATATGTATATAGCACACAAACAACCACCCCCCAAAGGAGCAACACACCCCCACCCCTACAACTGACGAATGCAAATGGCAGAATGCAAGATCAACAGGAACATCAGTAGTTCGTAGGACACTGAAGATGACGCAGAACCGGCGTCGAAACGGGCCGTCTGTCTAAGGTACATAAACTTTTAAAAAAATTTTAACACTTTTAACGTGTCGTTAAACAATTTTAAGTTTCTTAAACAAAGTGTTAACGTGAACCAGAATCAATGAATAAAGATGTATTTAGAAGATGATGTTACAGATGTTCACTAGATACTAGCACCGGTGGAGGCTAAATCTTCTCGAAACACTCAAGTCACACACATTTATAATATTTAGTTAGGGCGTTGGTCACACGAGGCGTCATCATGTGATAGATGACCTTAGGGTTCACCAGAAGAGCGTGGACACCAAAAATTGGAAATGTCATTGCTTGTGTTCAGTTATTAAGGGTCACTTGCAGCTGTTTCTTAACACAATCAACGACTATTTCTTAATATAATATTGAAGTTACAAAAGCAACGCTCTTCCGATGACACCCACAATTCATATTACATTATAGTCTTGGGTTCATATCCCAAGGAAATTCTGGGTTCGTGTACCAACTCATTATAAAAGCTTCCATATATCTACAATTATAGCTCAGATGGAACCACCTCTTGAGGATGCACAGAGGTGTCATCTGTGTTTTAAAATTGTATGCAGAGTTAAAATTTATATATATATATATATATATTTTTTAATTTTAACTCTGCATACAATTTTAAAACACAGATGACACCTCTGTGCATCCTCAAGAGGTGGTTCCATCTGAGCTATAATTGTAGAGAAAGAAAGAAAACTGTGGTTCTTATGAACGACCACTATGCTGCAAAGGGTTAACAAGTTATGGGGGAGTACAGATGCAGGTCATCCTCTGAAGCAAGGTTTAGCAGCAGCCGTTTTAACACTGAAATTCTTACTGCCCAGGCAATCGAACCCGGGACTAAGTGAGAGAAGACTGTACAATATTATATTGCAATAGTCCCCTGGAGGTACGGTTGAGACTGACCTCATACGTAGGCCATTTGGGTGGGCCCATTGAGTTACCCGGGATGAAATGATGTGCATGACATGGGGCCCTCCCGCTCTAGAGATCCTCCGACGGACAGCTCCCGAACTCCCCTACAGCCTTCAAAAGCTCTTTCACCTTTCCAAGTTGAGCCCAGGGGACAACCCATGGCACATAGCACTACACCAGAAAGTAATGTTCACATACCACGTGACTCTGCATCGATCTCAAATCCGAAAATGAGGAAATAAACGGAGATAATGAAAGAGGAGAAGTGTAAATGAAGTGGTGAGAATTAATGGAATTATATAGGGAAACGGGAGTAACCCGAGAAAAATTCTCTGTAACATCTGTGTTGTTCATCACAAATTCCATCACGACAGGCCGATCTGTTTATTTTCTTGATCATAACAGCAAATATTTCTTTCGTCACCTGAAATTATGTCTAAAACTGAATGTGAATGGCCCCGACTGAATTTTTAAGCGTTTTTGTGCACCAATGAACGCGTGTCAAATTATGTGAAATCCAACGAGCATACAGCTTCCTCACAGTAAGATAATTATAGAGAACTTTTCTATTGCACTCATACCTATCCCCAAAGTTCTCCAATCTCGGCGTAGGTCAGGGATGCAGAACTGGCGAAAGAGGGGTGGAAATCATGGGGAAAGCGTTGGTCCACAGTCCAGCGCCGTTGAATGACGTATCTGTGGCCCGTACGCAGTCACATAAGACAGACACTGAATACAAATCCCCTCCCCTGCAAAGTCAATGACGCGGGGATGGAAGGAAGGGGTGAGTGATGTATTCCATGCGTGACGTAACGCCACAATTGTCGCCTAGTTCTCCAAGCCTGGCGCAGGTGATTCTATTATATTCTTTAATCATTTGACGTACGGGGTCGGTATTTCTATTACTGGTCCCTGTAGTAGGCCGACCCTCGCGAAAACGTCTACGTTTTACCAATCATACACAGTTCTTGCTGGTGGTCCTTGAAAATGCCTTTGGAAATGAAGTCTTTGGATGCATTCATTTCGAGTCAATGACTATTTAAAATCATAAAAAAAATCATAACCCCAAAGTCTTGTTGACTCAAATCCATTAATTTGATAGACTGTTGAGTTAAAAAAAAATGTCAAGCAGTTAAACTAGGATATATTTTTTGACGTTATAAACAACAGTTATCTTGAAAACTATTTTGCGTTATTTATCAAATAAAAGATAATGTAGTTTATTGTTAACTTTCAGATTTTTAGTCTGCAGTCAAAATCTGAAAGTTAGAATTTATAAAACAGTTATATTACCGGCTCTTTATGGTTGTGAAACTTGGACTCTCACTTTGAGAGAGGAACATAGTTTAAGAATAAGGTGCTTAGGAAAATATTTGGGGCTAAGAAGGATGAAGCTACAGGAGAATGGAGAAAGTTACACAACACAGAACTGCACGCATTGTATTCTTCACCTGACATAATTAGGAACATTAAATGCAGACGTTTGAGATGGGCAAGGCATGTAGCACGTATGGGCGAATCCAGAAATGCATATAGAGTGTTAGTTGGGAGGCCGGAGGGAAAAAGACCTTTAGGGAGGCCGAGACGTAGATGGGAAGATATTATTAAAATGGATTTGAGGGAGGTGGAATATGATGATAAAGACTGGATTAATCTTGCTCAGGATAGGGACCAATGGAGGGCTTATGTGAGGGCGGCAATGAACCTCCGGGTTCCCTAAAAGTAAGTAAGTAAGTAGTTTATTATTAACTTTCAGATTTTTAGTCTGCTGTCAAAAAAGCCAGTAAGTAAGTAAGTAGTTTATTATTAACTTTCAGATTTTTAGTCTGCTGTCAAAAAATCTGAAAGTTAGAATTTATAAAACAGTTATATTACCGGTTGTTCTTTATGGTTGTGAAACTTGGACTCTCACTTTGAGAGAGGAACATAGCTTAAGGGTGTTTGAGAATAAGGTGCTTAGGAAAATATTTCCTTAAAAGCCAGTAAGTAAGTAGTTTATTGTTAAGCATATCAGTTTGCACAAACAGTGTGATCCCTATATTTTTAATTACTTCCAGCTAAGAAAAGTTTATTTCAAATGAAAGTTTTGATTCCATTATTTTTGTGTGAGAATTTTTTCTGTAAACATTAATGAAAATATACTTCTTAAAATCATAGAAAAAAGTGTGACTTATTCAGAGTTAAAGTAATTATTCTTGCTTTAAAAAGAGTTAATGTCTCTATAACCATTATTAGGAATTTCAGAGTGATTATGTTAAACGAATAAAGTAGAACCGTTGTTGTTTCGTCTTTGTCAGCAACAGATGAACGAACAATAAACACTTTCAAGATAAGCAATAGATGTGTCCTTTATTCCTGGAGTCGATCCAAATATGTGACAGATGGAATACACTTGCGTAAGTTTGTTTATATTGCAGTCCTCTTGTGAAGCTTGGGGGATTTACAGTTCCGCTCCAATACAAATACAGTGCCCAGGATCAAACGCATTGCTCTGCAAAAGGCTAACACTGTCTTCATTTGTAAGAAAATTGAAGACTAACATTGCCGCGGAACACAGTTTTTGTTTTTGTAACCGGGTGTTGGGAATTAATGTGTTCGATGATTCAGACATATTCACGGGTCCCATTCTTCGAGTAGTATTGCTGTAGACATGAAAGAGAAGCATATGGTTTTATCCGCCATGCATGGCTAACACAAGCATCTCAATAAGGATACACGGTTTATTGTAAAATGTGTTGGGTGGGGGGGGAAGCATTGACAGGTGTATAGCTTCGCTATGCTTTACGTGATCACCCTGTATTCCCCTTGTTCTCCTTATCTTCGCAGTGTAGACTGGCTTTTTTTAGGTTATATTATAGATGTATTAATTTGTCCTACAGAATTTATCTGTAATATTGACACTTAATATTTTAGGAGAAAAATTCGCTCCGGCGCCGGGGATCGAACCCGGGTCCTTGGTTCTACGTACCAAGGGCTCTGATCACTGAGCTACGCCGAATTCAATCCACAGCACTGGATCGAACTTTCCTCCTTCGATGCTTCTCTTTGTGGCCTGACTCCATGTTAGGCATATACAGGGACATCATTTTTTTTTTACCTAAATTTTTGATATTAACTTGCCTATACCTCTGGATCAACGCCATTTGCTACCCCGTTCCACGACTGGAGTTCGATGGTACTGGCGTAATATACAAACAAATCACTTTACTAGGTATAGGAGGGAAGAAATGTAGTTCATCCTTTTACGTAAACTAGGAAATATTGCGCTTTTGAGTTTGATCATTTTCATTAGGTTTTTGTTTAATGAAAATACAGTATAGTATCAATAATGAGTGTTTTTACTCACGAACTGAGCTGTTCATGTGGACGTATTCATTATGCACTGTATATTATACTGTCTACAGCACATTAGCGTAAAACATAGAGAATGAAGTTAAATTGAAAAATAATCATAATATGGATATTTAAACACATTTTTTTTAATGGTGGCCGTTATATGGATATTTAAACACATTTCGATAGAGGCTTCAGTTCTAATGTGCATATTATCGCACTATAGACTATTGTACCTAATCCCAATTACCAGTTTCGTTCTTCGGACTAGTAACTCATGTTGAAATAATTCCGTACCTACTCTATAAAAGGGTACCTTAGGTACTGTAAATTCAATCTTCACTTCTGCCCGATCCGAAAAGATAAAATTACTCAGACATACTATCTAGGGTAAACCATACAGTTATTGGCCACCTTACAGTTATTGGCCACTTGAACTTTGATGTGTTGTTATAAGCCAGGATGTGCAAATAATTAATTACTATTTTGTCAGATGGTAGCAGCATGTTTTCTTATTTGGTAGTTACTTTAATTTTCAACAACAGATAGCACTGTGAGATGAAAAATATATTTCTGCAAAACATACGTTCCCAGGCTTTGATTTCTTGTGAAATTGTTAAGAGCTGTGTTGTGGTTGAGTCGTAATAATTGCTGTTTCTTTTAACTGGTTTTCATTATTATTCCAATTATGAGGTAAGTACATCTCTATTTTGACTTTACACTTACAAAACATAATAAAAATACAATCCCTAAATTTTGAAAACTTACTTTCTAATAACTGTTTAATTATAACGCATTTTTCAGTTACTGGCCACCCCGGTCAATAAATTTAATTTTTAAATAATTTAAAAATCAAATATTTTCCTTCATTTAACTTATTAAATGCCACTATTTCACTAGTATTTTTATTTTGAGTCAATTAAATGTGTGCATAGTTATTAGCCACGTGGCCAATAACTGTCTTAATGGGTGGCCAATAACTATTCTTATTTATTTTATACCCTGGTTAGGTTATTTTTAATATTACAAAATGGGCTGACTATAAGCCAAAGGCGATGAAGGTAACATTGGAAGAATTGGAAACACACAGGACTTCACTTAGAGTCATTGCTAAAAAGCACGGTGTTCCTAAGGCAACCCTAAATATCAAAATAAAGAATGCTAAAACGGAAAGGTGATTTGAATCTTATAGCTTAGGAGAAAATTGATAATGAGTGTTGTGAAAATGTCATTTCATATCGAACACTGGATGCAGACAAGTCTACAGGGTTGTTTCCGATCTCTGATAACGAATTTGAATGACATCATGTACGTCAGGAGTCACACGACAGCTGAACTGTGGCGCGAGGTGACAGACCAGTAGTGAGTGATCTCATAGTCAGAGTGCACGGTGACTCTCAGCAGAAATTCCCAAGAAAATCGAGTCTTTTTGGGAGGAGTACATAACAATCCTTTCCGATGCCAAGTGCAGTTAAGTGAAAATAAAAGAAGCTTGCAATAAACGAGGTTTCGTTATTTCCAAGAAACGCATCTTCTGTATACTTAATAAGATTGGTAAAGCTCAGATGGAATTAATTTGTATCATCTCGTGGGGTGTGGCGACTTATGACGGGGGGGGGGCGGTTTTGCTTGCTTTTTCCACTCTGGAATTAATCCCATCCGAGCTTTGACAGTCTTATTAAGTACACATAAGATGCCTTTCTTGGAAATAATGAAACTACGTTTTTTGCAGGCTCCTATGATTTTCATGTAACTGTACTTGACATCGGAAAGAGTTGTTATGTACACCTCCCAGATAGGTTAAATTTTCTTGGGCGTTGCTACTGTAATACACCGTGCACTCTGATTATAACTATGAAATCACTCACTACTGGTCTGTCACCTCTCGCTGCAATTTAGCTGTCGGTGTGATTCCTGACTCACATGACGTCATTCAAATTCGTTCTCAGAGATCGGAAACAACCCTGTACTCAATAAAAAGTAATGACAATTACATCTATTATAAAATGCAAGAGATGAAACCCGGAATCTAACTCTACATGACAATTTTTATATTGTATTTTTGTTGGCTATTTAACAATGGTTATTCAGCGTCGATGTGATTGGTGATAGCGAGATGGTATTTGACGAGATGAGGCCCAGGATTCGCCATAGTTTACCTCACATTTTCCTTACAGTTGGGGAAAACCTCGGAAAAACTTAACCAAATGATCATATCAAGCGGGAATGAACCCACGCCAGGGCACAAGTCTGGATCGACAGGCAAGTGCCTCAGCCGACTGAACTACGCCAGTGGCCGACTCCCCATGACAATACAGTACATCAGCAAGTGTGAATGTAGGTTGCAGTAGTCAACATTCTGGTTGTGTTAACACATGTAAGTCAGAGCCACCGGCGTAACTCGGTCAGCTAAGGCGCTTGCCTGCCGATCTGGAGTTGCGTTCGGGCGCGAGCTCGATTCCTGGTTAGGTTTTTTCCGAGGTTTTCCCCAACCGTAAGGGAAATGTCAGGTAATCTATGGCGAATCCTCGGCCTCATCTCGCCAAATATCATCTCGCTATCACCAATCCCATCAACGCTAAATAACCTCGTAGTTGATAGAGTGTCGTTAAATAACCAAATAAAAAGAACACAAGTGCGAAAATATCTTCCATGCTCAAAAGAGTCAAGAATACATCAATCGGCAAGTTTCTGGTGTGGCCAGAGACACCTAAAAGAGAAGGCAAAGATGATGTAGAAAGATTGTCGTTTTTGATATCACAGAGCTACCAGGATATGCACAGAAAGAAGCGCGAACAGAAAGTTGTCCAAGAAAAGAACAAAGAAAGAGAAAACGTAAAGTGGCGAAAGAAAAGAGAAAACGAACACTCTTCAGAGAATTGCAAAATGAATCATGTCCAATTTGTGACATTTGCAAGAAGCTTTCCGTGAAATTTGATGTGAAGATTGTAAAAAAGTATTTATGTAAGTTACATTTCACTTAAACACAGACAACACATTCCTGAAAAAGATGGTGATATCTCCCTATGTCACTCATTTTTATAAAGGAGAAGATTCACATAACAGTATGAGCCTTAAGGGTAGTTTGGAGGATGATGATTACTTTGAAGAACTTGATAAACTAGCAACATATAAATAAGGGTCTATACAGTAAAGAGACATGTGGATTTATCTTTTACATAAAACTGGTATTAGGGCAGTGCAATGCATGTGTAAATAACTAATAGAAATAATAACAACAGTTTAAAATAATATCTGCAGCCAAAACAAAAATAAATATTGTTACAGTTGATAATTGTGAATTGGCCAATAACTATGCAGTCAGTGGCCAATAACTATCAAGAAGTGGCCAATAACTATAATTTCACACACATCAATATTATTTCGTCACTAGTATCACACCGTATTATTGATTCAATTTTTGTAACAGTGATTTGTATAAAGAAATAATTGACAATTACAGATACACAAATAGTTCCTTTTTACAATATAATGCATTGAAATCCTCGACTTTCAAACATAAAATTTTCCTTAAGTGGCCAATAACTGTATGGTTTACCCTACTGTCCGTCCAAGTGGTTTTGTCGTAGGGTCGTAGAAAGGGAGGAAATCACGTGACAGTTAATTACTTAACAAGGTCCTTTTATTTAAGTTATTTTAAACAGTTGTATAATATTACGTAGACGTCCAATTCCTAGCAGAAATTAATGTTCTGAGAAAGGAGCTAAGACAGCCCAGCCACTAGCTGGTGAATAAAAGCTGGTGGGGGAAACCGGGATACGACGTAGGCAAATGGACGACAGTACCTGTCCGAAAATTATTCAATATTGAAAGCTCTTTCGTCACTGGAAAACGCGAACATATATCTGGAACGTACTGTTTACTATGACCGTAAGGCTACTACGACTGTATATGCGAGCTTGGTTCTGTGTGGAGGATGGTTGAACTTCATTAGTACAAGGGGTGGGAGTGAAGTACATTCAAAAACTCAGGTAGAATAAAAATTGAAGTAAAAATAAAATGATGTCCCTGTATATGTTGACGTGTATCCAATGTCAACTGCCATTATACTAGGAGCGCACTCAGCTGAGTGAATTGTTGGCCGAGAATCCGCAGCTATTATGCACAGCTAGCTAAGAGAATATTATAGATATATTAATTTGTCCAACAGAATTTATCTGTAATATTGACACAATATTTAAAGAGAAAAATTCGCTCCGGCGCCGGGGATCGAACCCGGGTCCTTGGTTCTACGTACCAAGCAAACTACAGTCTATGGAATGCTTCTGCACAGCAAGTTGGTGACACTACTGATCGGCAGTTCGTGGGAAACAGACGAAAAACTAATTTTGTGTTTAATTATGATTTTTACTGTGAATACATTTGTATAAAGTTAGCTTTTTCGACCCAATTTGTACACTAATTAATATGTCTCAGAAACCTACACTTCAATTGCAGATACAACACATTAACTGTGGTTGAACCTCAAAATTTCCAGCCAGTTTCAAAAGTTTGAAAATATTGTTGAATTTAATAAAGAAAATTGCCCTGAATACTGTATTTACATTCTGACTTGTTTCTTGTCTTTATGCCAAGTATTGTAGTGATGTCCAAGTAAAAATTTGAAAAAGTACAAGACTTTCTATTAGATAATTTTAACCAAAAAGAAATAAGCAGTGTTTTTTAGTTTCAACAAAGAACTGGGGTATTTCAACATTTATTCATGCGTAATATCACTGACCAAATAATGTTTTAAAGTATGGGTAAACATAAACACCAAGATCTATGTAATTTGACTTTGTAACTTTAGAAAATACCTGCTTCTTCTCCACAATTGGAACGTGTATTTTCTAAATGTCAGGTAATCTCATGGTGAATCCTCGCAATCATCTCGCCAAACACCATCATACTATCAGCGATTCCACTAACGCCAGATAACTATGATGTTGATAGAGTGTTGTTAAATAACCGGTTAATAAATGTCATCCTGGGAACTGTACTCAGAATGGATCTGTTTGCAAGATCCACATTTGCGCATAAATATTTCTCCGCCCTGCTGTAAACTTACATGTACTCACAAACAAACACGATATAGCATAGACAGTGTTTTTTGAATTAATAGTAATGGAAAGGAGGGAAAAATTTCTCGTTGACATACTTTTTATTCTTTTTTAGTGTTTATATCAATTATAATATTTTTGGCTTCAAAATGCATTATTATTATTATTATTATTATTATTATTATTATTATTATTATTATTATTATTAAACCAACTATAACGGCTGGGAGGCTCATCGTGCTAACCACACGATACCTCCATTCTGGTTGGATGATCGTTCACCTCTGCTTCGGAATGTGGTCGTGAGGCCAGCAGCCGACTGGTAGGACTTGGCCCTTCATGGGCTGTAGCGCCACGAATTATTATTATTATTATTATTATTATTATTATTATTATTATTATTATTACTATTATTGTTTATTATTATATTATTACTGTTACTACTACTACTACTACTACTACTACTACTACTACTACTACTTCTTTCGCTATTGTTGTTAACGTCCATTTTAATTTCTGTGACATCTGATACGGTATTTTGTATCTTTGTTCTACCTTATGATTTAATAAGTGGGCCTACTAGGTAATTGACAAGTCAATACAAAATCGTATTATGAAAACAATAACGACGAGCGTTTATGAAAACAGCAAAAGTATAATATTTGTGGCATAGTTCTTAAAAATACAGCCTAAAATGTTTTATCGGGGGCATCATACCAAAAGGGCGTATCAACAAATTCTGCGTTATTGAAATATCTTAATGGAACCTATTTATGTTCGAAAACAATCATTTGAGAATTACAATGAACATGAGAAAGAATCGAAGAAAGTACCTTGTTATGTAGACAAACATATGAAAAATAATTCATTTTTAAATGGCCGAAATGTAAACTTGTAGTTTTGACCGCCGCACAGAAAATAAAACTATATTTTCGAAAACTAAATTTTAGGAAAATATCGCTATTCAGGCCTATGTGATACTAATAATAATAATAACACATATTCAGACAAATTTTCTTTTCCTGGTTCGGAATGAACACAGGAATGCAGAAGTTGGGGGGAAAAAACAGACAGGAGAAATTCGCCGGCTTCCTCCCTTCAATTCCAATACTTGGTATAACTGAGATAATTGTATATAATTAAGCGAGACTGCTGTGAACATATTTTAAGATTACTAAACAACACAGATTTCAAAAATACTTTCTATCGTGTAATACTGATACAGGCCTATCATCAATCTAGAATATTCAAGGACACTACCGAAGCTGGTATAAAAAATAATAAGACTATCTGCAGGGAACGCAACAGGAATGCAACTTGATGGTAGCACAAGCAGAAACGGGAATTCTAATTCATCCTAATTGAATATAGGATCCACTTGATAAATACGCTATACCTTATATTACTTTATTTCAATTTTATTACCTTGCAATCAGGAACGAAAAGAAATGCTATGTTTAAGAAATAAATATCACAAACAATAAATTGTAATGCAACGATTTGATCTCCTCTGCTAATTTTAAGAGTATAAAGTTGGTATCCTGTCAATCATTTGCCACGAAACCGGTTGAGTCAGTTCTGCTGCTGCCGCCTTGAAGGGATGGGGTGGAATTGCGAGTTCTGTGTTGAATGAAGTTATACAAAGTGTTCTAATAGGTTTTAATAAAGCGTTTAAATTTTAATATCTGTGCAACTAATGAGTGTAACTGGATAAAAATCAAGAAGATCCGTAAGATAATATCCATCACACAGACGGACAAAGGGACTGCAGGGTAAGATGATGTAGTATTACTAAATTCACTGTAAAGTAATAAATTGTCTACTGTATCATTACTGTGCTCCCGCTTCACCAGGCAGCTCTCAGCGACTCATATCAGTGGTGTGGTGGGGTCTAGAGATTCTGTGCGCGTTTACTTATCCATTGTATGAAGTAAAAAAGACACAAGTATAAGTTTACGAAACAAATAAATAAAATATATAATTAAAGATGATACAAAAAACAATACAGTAATAACATAATATAATAATATAAATAATACAGTATACAATATATTGTATTACAATTTTTGTAATAATAAATTACAACTGCGTCACACCAGATAAAGCACTACGCTTGGAGACTGGTGTGACAAATAATAATGTATTAATAATAATAAATAATAATTAAATAATAACGGTAACATTTATTATTATTATTATTATTATTATTATTATTATTATTATTGTTGTTGTTGTTGTTACCACCATTCAAAATTGAAGTTCCCTCGTTTGCGGAAGCTTTCTCAAGACCCTCAGGTCCACCGCTGTGGAGTAATGGTTAACATGTCTGACCGCGAAACGAACGGGCCTGGGTTCAAATCCCGTTTGGGAAAGTTACCTAGATGAGGTTTTTCTGGACCCTGGACTCATTCCGTTGGCATTATCGTCTTCATTTCATTCAGGCGCTAGACAATAGCAGTCGATAAAAGTCATAAAATAAACCAATTAAAAGAAAAAGATGCTCAGTCATTTTTGTGTGATCCTCTTCTACGAACAGATCATAGGTATTAGCATGTTTGTTTTATAATGGTGGTCCACATTATAGTGGCCATTTCGACCATTCATCTACCGTAGCGTACTTGAAGAAAAACATATTTTTCTTTCCACTGTATCGCCTAGGTAAGCGAACCTGCGTGTCTCCTCTTCAGTCTGCATTGTTCGAATCCCTATTATTAGAGCGATCAAAATTATTTTGAAACTACCTTTGGGTATAAAGAAGATTTCTTAGAGGACATCCTCCTTTTTCTACTATGAATTTAAATAAGTTATTTGCGCGTATTTTATAACGTATATAAAATAACAGAAATAATTCTATTTCATTTATGCGGTTATTGGAAATACAAATAAAGTAATATATATATATAGATCTAAGTCTATTTATAAGCAATATAAAGCGTTTATATTTGAAGCGAAGCTTATTTACAGTACTTCGATTTACTTCTGTTTTATTTAGGCCTACGTTAGAAAATAAGTAAATAACTTATTTTATGCTCGACCATGCCGAAATGTAGTAATTATACACATGGTAGCAGTCCTTTAATGCATGCCATTAAAGTACACCTACTCATTAAAGTACAGGTGTTTTCAGCCAATGACATCTCAGCTTACAGGTGTTCAGCCAATGACAAGTCAGCTTTGTACCGTTATAAAACCGCAAGTATCGATTATTCTCGGATATGCAATCGAAAGAGAATTAGCGAAAAGTCACGGAGGCTGGAAATCCAATACTGTCGCAGAAGGTTATGTTCTGTTACTATAATAATTAGCGTTAATTGTAAATAATATTCAAATAAATTCAATTTGTCATCTCGTTTTTCAATGTCGAATTCAATAATCAGGGTTATACCAAGTTTAACGGGATTACATCAAGGTCAATGACATTATTGTTCCTCGGAAAAAATCAATACTTTCGCTTCTACGCACATATCACAATTCACGACCTAGAACAAGGTCAGATACAAATAAAATGTATACATCTGAATGATTTCAAGTTAGAAATATGGTCGAGCATAAAAAGTCGTATGAAACTTGCCTATAATGGTAATTAAGAAGCTCGTATGAAAATTATGAAACTCGCTTGCGCTCGTTTCATAAACATCCGTACTCGCTTCTTAATTACTATCATTATAGGCTCGTTGCATGATGTACTATTATTTATATTACAGTGAGGGGGAATATCCGATAAGAAGTCGTCTATATTCATTTATTCTTACCGTTCTGCCCAAGGGTAGGTCTTTCACTGCAAACCTAGCATTCTCCAGTCTTTCATATTTTCTGCCTTCCTCTTAGTCTCCATATAAAGCAATTGGTATTTTCTAAACTCCGAACGCTCTATACACGATGCAGATTGTACATCCGCCACATCACGAATCTCAGAACCGGGAAGAGCAGTAGTATGACGCATCATGCACTGCCCCGTCTCTCGCTCTATACCCTGGGAGTAGAGACGGCAAATGAGACAAGACTCACGCCCGTAACACCCTGCCGTCAGGCTTGGGTTCCGGCGCATCTGCACAGCAGGTTAAAACTTAGGACGGGCCCATTCAACCCGGGTTTTATAAGTCCAGTCCAGGCGGGACCCGAGAAAGCCTGCCTGTGTGCTCGTATTGTAGAGTGACTTGCATTTTTTATGGACTCCAGTCTACGCTGGTTAAGATGAAACGGTACTAGTTTGAAATCTAAGTTCGTTAGCTATTTAGTCACTTCAAAAAATCTTTATCTTCTGGACCAACACGGCAAGAAATTCTTGATTAAAGTAACATAGTTTTATAATTTATTCACTACAGAATTTCATACAATAAGATAAATATTTTACATTTCATTTTTCTGCAAAGTGCATCTGACGACAAATAATTCTTGATTAAAGAAACACCGTTTTACAATTATTGCGCTACAGAATTTAATAAAATAATAAGACAATATTATATATTTGATATTCTTGCAGAGTGTATCTGACTCAACAAAATAGTAGCCTAACATTTCGTAACTTGTGAGTAGTTATAAGAGAGGAGAGGAGAGGAGAGGAGAGGAGAGGAGAGGAGAGGAGAGGAGAGGAGAGGAGAGGAGAGGAGAAGAGGATGGGGAGAGGAGGGGAAGATTTATAACAAATATAGTGAATATCAACAACTATTATAGGAAATTATTCCATTTTAACTTTTTCCTTATATTTTTTCGCAATTCATTTTTCCTTATCAACAATTAAAACCCTCACGAAGACCTGTAAAATGTAAAATAGTTTTTCGTTCTTCAGAATATTGATTTAATATTTAACTTCTGAGGGACAGACTTCTTTTTATTTATGAATCTGAACGTTTGAAGGGTTTGCATTAAATTTATACTACTATGATGAAAAGGAAAGTGTAAATAATTTATAATAACTGTTGGCATTTAATGGATATTATGTTGACGAGATATAGTTTTCTTTGTATTTATTAACAGTACGTTTCAGAAAACGACAAATTAAGTTTTCAGTAGTTTGTCTATATCTGTAAGATTTCTGTCAGGTTTGAATGGCCTGGCTGATATTTATCATGCGTCTGAAAGCAGCACAGTCTGGCGCAGGTCGGCGAAACACGACAGTCCTTTCGGGTCACTATTAGGACTGTTTGACGTCACGTGCGACACTGCCTGCCTGCTTGTGAGGGACGGTTGAAGGCAGGCGCGCGATACCTTGCGTAGCCCACTCACGAAGCAAAACAGTCATGGGCAGGTTTGAATGAGGATTCGTCGGTCTCTACCTGGGAGCGTATTCTAGTGTACAGTACATAGTGTAAATAATATAAATTGTAAATATTAGTTTAATTTTTAAAGTAGTCCATGTTTTCTTTCGCGTAAATTTACCAAAATGAGTCACTTGAGAAGACAGAAGCACTTCACTTGTTAGATGCACTCCCGTCGTCCACTATATCAAAAACTTCAATAATACTTAATCTTGTAGCCTCCTGGAACTAAGTACGGTCTCTAATCATGGCAATGCCTGAGAGTGGAAGTCGCAATTCCGGGTGACTTGCTCTCTGCAGGGAAGTTGGCAGGTCAGTAATTTAACCACAAACAGGTGACGACAAACTTAAAGCAGCGACCTACTTCCGGTACGGATCGTCCCTTGGATACATACAATCAGTGACGACGCTCTTAAGAGGCTTTTGAGGCTTAGCCTACCCAAACAATATGAGTTATTATTTCTAGTAACAGTATAAGTTCGTAATAACGATGTATCGTAACACTTGGTTTCACTCCGAGCCCTCCATATATTAAATTCACTGTTCACAGCCATTTCACTGCGAGAGGCTTGTCGCTGTGAGCCTCGTAGCGACGAGCGACCTCCTCGCTCACAGACAGCGGTGCCCGCAAGCTTGAGGGATGTCCGGGGAGGAGAGGGATCGATTCGCTGCAACTCGGTACCAGCATGCTCAACCACGATACAATACAATACGCCGCGCTATGTTTCTTCTTTTGTGAATGCGCTGCTTTGTTGCATGTTAGTTTAATCAAAAGTTCAGCATACATACATACATACAATATACGACAGGAATGCGAACGAAACAATTCGATAAGGAAGAGCGGGCGATAGGAAAGGTCACGAGATAACTTGAAGAATATTCAAGAGTACAATTGGAAGAGAAATGACATCGATAGAATCAGTCTTGCATTGTGATAGTTATATTATGGTTTTAGTTTCGGTTCCACTGCATGCGAATACGTGTTTTGTTCCAAGTGCGTTTGTTTTATTGTGTAGTGATGGAGCGTTCCCCTCTCAGAGTATCATTATTTTATTCGTAAACATAATGCTGCGCGTTTAATTCGATTCGAATTTTTTTTTCTTGCTACGCTCTTCATTTCTACGGGAGATGTTCCCATCTGTTTATGTTCTTGGAAGAGGCAGTACTTCCATCGGCCCGTATCTCTCGCTCCTCGGCGTGCCTATATACACACGTCAAAATATACAGTAACGGTAATCGTTCCTTGCGCGAGCTATACATACATACATACATACATACATACATACATACATACATACTGTACATACATACACTTTTTGTAACATTTGTTGCCACTTACAGTGTTTATTTTCTTTCCTTTATTAGGGTATATCTAATGATACAAACTACACGCCGCACACTCGTGTTTTGTGGGGTCAGCACATGGCTCGAAACCTCAGGCTCGTTGATTTACACGAGCACTCCTCCACCAACACAGATCTTGTATTGTTGCGCGGTTGTTTGTTTCCCGTGCGTCTGCGCTAATTTCGCCAAATATTTTGACCGGTTGGAACACTTTGAAACTGGAGCGCGTGTTTACCGAGCGCCGAGATGAATCAGCCCGATGTGGAACATGCTCGCGCCGCTGGCTTTTTGTCGCCGCTGTATTTCTACTTAGAACATGCTTCTGTCGGCGTCCAAAAATACTTGCGCGAGGGGTGGCATGTCTGCAGCTCACTGAGGCAGCGGCCGATGCAGAACGCGTCACGTGGATAGCAGCGACGAGGTGCATCACAGAGGGCGTACGTAGGCCTACTCCTCTATGCCAAAATGGCTCGAGAGTCCACTTTATATTCTTCAAGTAATGAGCGCATTAATTCTGAAGTCGTATTAGTATTCATGTCCCCGTTTCCTCTTTTTCTTTTTTTTAATTTTAGTATACTATTTATTCATTCCAACTTACGTTCTGTTCTTGACTTGATTCTCTACCTTTATCTTTGTAATTATCCCTGTTTTGTAATAAGCGAATTGCATTGGTTTTGTAATTTTATTGACTATTCGTTATGTTTTTTTTTAGTACAAAATAGCTATTTATAGGAACCGCTCCCGAACACGAGATTAGCCACCGGCGTGGCTCAGTTGGTTAAGGCGCTTGCCTGCTCGGGTTCGATCCCCGCTTGGGGTGATTACCTGGTTGGGTTTTTTCCGAGGTTCTCCCCAACCGTAAGGTGAATGCCAGATAATCTATGGCGAATCCTCGGCCTCATCTCGCCAAATACCATCTCGCTATCACCAATTTCATTGACTCTAAATAACCTAGTAGTTGATACAGCGTCGTTAAATAACCAAATTAAAAAAACACGAGAGTGCTCAAACGGATGTGCGCTACGTCAGTAATATGCATTTATTTTGTATTCTATGCAGGAATAATTACTAAATACTAAATATAGACCCAAATTAAGTTGTATAATGTCATGGAAATTTCGAGTTTAATCGACGGATGTGTATACTGGGTGATGAATAGAATTGATAAAAGAAGAATTGAGTCCGCGGAGATGAGATATCCAAGAACAGTGACATGCTATAGAAGAACAGAGTAGATAAGCAACACAAATAAGAAAAGAAGTACAGTAAAATCCCTCTTATCCCTCGTATCACTCAAATAACCGGCAATATCAAAACAACGGCACTTTTGGCTGGGCAAAAAAAAATGTTTAAATCTGTCACATTTTCACAGTTTCGGCCGTCACTTTTGTCACATTAGGAAGTTCGCACAATGTGATGTGTTTTAATAAAGAAAATCCACATAGTTTTTATGTTTATTTAATTATGTTTGGGCCGTCACTGTTGCCACATTAGGAAGTTCGCACGAACTTTCATTTTCAGTGAATATTCAAACTAAATTTAGTGTATTATTTGTGTGTAATGTCTTTTAATAATGAAAATCCACACTGTTTTATGTTTATTCAGTTATGAGCAAGTGATAGAGAAATAAGCTTCACATGGCTGCAGTTTCAACATTTGGCACCATGAAATACGATTTTTTTGTATATACCGGTATTTATTCAATTATCCGGCAAAATCTCGTATCCGGAACTAGCCTGGTCCCTTTGGTGCCGGATAAGAGGGATTCTACTGTAAATATATTTAATTAATAAACCAAAAAAGAGACTTCCTTGAACATGTTATAAAATAGGATGGATGACGACAGAATTACCAGAAAAATATTGTATTCTAAACCTACTAGAACAAGAGAGAGTGGAAGACAGAGAAGAAGATGCGAAGACGACTTTAAAAATACATAATTGTATTATGTCCTCTAATGATAGAACACTCCAAGTGGCCTATGCCTTGTAGTTGGTGATGATTATGATGATTCTGTACAATAAAAAGTATCACCAAAAATCATACAACGATTCTTGCAGCTGACTATCACTGTTTTTTTTTTTCATTTAAATCAAATACCTATTGTTTTTTACTAAAAATTATTGCGTTTCATGTGCATTATTCGTGAGTAAATAGACTTGTAGGTACGGATTATGAAAACATTCCGACCAACAATTTAGTAGAAAGTGGGCGGGATACAGACATGACATGCCCAAAATCTCGTATCCTGCATCAGGAATTTCGAAAACTTGTGTTATTAATGACTAACAGTTTACTAGTTTAGTCTAAAAATCCGCTGAATTTCAATCACCTATGACTGAAATGTCGATTTTAGGCTATATTGTCACTCATCACTGATGATTCGCAATTTGTACTTTCCACAATAATTTTCTCAGAAATATCATAACCTAATTATGAATAAACTCAGAAATAATCAATATCATTTTCCTAAGACTCAAGTGCAACCATTGAATTTACTTTCATGGAATATCACCCATAATTTTACAATGCATTCGCATAAATACTTTAAAATTTAATTAATTTCATAATAAAAGTTAATATTTCCATTATTGCTTTGTCCTTGTTATGCTTGTATAGTTAGAATAAGTTATTTAAAATTGTTGGATTTCATCATATTTCTAATTAATTAATGTTTTCATTCTTTCTTCAGGAATGCAGTTAGCCGTTGTGACAATGAATGAAGTGCGACATTTTGTAAGTAAATCAAATTTATTATTCATTGAGTCTGGTGACAAACATAATTTTAATAATTACAGACCCATTTCACTATTACCCAACCTCTCTAAAGTATTTTAAAAATGTATAAAACATGGTTGAAACAATTAAAAAAACTACTAAATGACAATCAATTTATACTTACAAAAAGTCTGTGCATTGATGATGCTAATGTGGCAGTCACTTCAAAAATAATTCAACAATAATATGTAGGGAATAAATGTCGAGGAATTTTTCTAGACTTACAAAAAGCTTTCGATACAGTCAATCACAGTATATTTTTGGATAAAATATATATTGGGAATTAATGGATTGGCTTTAAAATTATTTAAATCTTACTTAAGCAACAGAACTCAATCAACTAAAATCAATGATAACCTTACTGAATCACATAACATTGATTGTAGGTGTTTCTCGGGGGACGATTTAGGTCCTGTTTTGTTTTTAATATTTCTATCAACGATTTACTTAAAATCTACATTAAGAAATATTCTGGTATTCTATATTCTTATGCTGATAATACCTGTGGTTATATTTAGCGGTTCGAGCTGGAATGAAACTTATCCAAATTCTAACAGTGGTAGGCCTATTAACATTATTAAAGAATGGCTGGATGCTCTCTAAAGCAAAATTAATACCATTTTCATTAACAACGTTACATGGCCTTGAACAACCAAAATAATTAATAATAGAAATATAACAATATATGATTGTAACCTACCTCCTTACCCATGTCACGCCTTGAGTATATCCTCTCAAGTTCAATATTTAGGCATTATTATTGACCAACATTTAAAACGGGACAAGCATATATCCTTCCTGTGTAACTGATCACATAAAACAATCCACAAATTTCCCATTCTACGCCCTTGTTTACCTATTTATATCCTGCGTACTATGTACTTAGCTCTGTTTCAATCAGTAATTCAATATTTTATATTAGGTAGGACAGGAATGGCAAAATCGAACGCTCCACCCTTTAAATTTTCTCCAAAAAAGAATTATCAAAATTTGTCTACATAAACCTTTAGATTGCCCAGCAAAATTAGTTTTTCAGGAATTTAGTGTATCAAATCAAAACATTGCTGATTTATTTCCATAAAAATTACAATAAATTTCAATTTCATCATCATGAATACCACATGAGACAAAACTACAGTTTCTTCTAAACACCCCCCAAATGCCATACAATTGCTGGATTAAAACACAGCAGAAATTTTGAACCCAGAATATATAATGCATTGATTAGAGTTTACCCTGAACTAAGTACACTTAACACACATAGATTTAGGAAACAAATTAGATTAATTATTTAATTGTTTTGTATTTTTAAGCTGAGTTAAAATTTGATACTCTAATCTTCATGTACTTTTATATTTTCTATATTTGTATATATCATTACATGCTATGTGTATTTCACTATAGACCTATAGGATGTCCCATTTATCTTGTGCACCTGTTATAACTTTTTTGTTTGGATAGGTATTGGAATTTTTTTTTTTTTTTGAGCATTATGTTAGAACGAGGGGCTAACATGAGTGTGCAGATTTGGTGCATGTAACTACATTATGGTACAAGATAAACGTGACGTCATCAATTTTTCAAATAGCACTACATACTTTAATCATGTTACATCGATTACAAAAATTAAGACGAGTTCAAAATGTATCACAATGTCACCTTCCTAATCAATAATAACAACAAAACGAAACAAAAACGTACTTCCAAGGTGATAATGTTATGCTTTGAGAGTCACAGAAGATGTTCTAAATAGTGACCATTCACATTAATGCAAATTCGAAGGCATTCCCCGAAAGATCGTATGACTGTCCGGCATGTTGCTGGCTGAATGGACACACAAGCTTGTCGAATGCGTTGCTGCATGTCGTCTGGTGTTGTCAGAATATCCGTGTACACACTGTCCTTTACAGTTCTCCACAGGAAGAAGTCGAGTGGCGACAGGTCCGGAGAATGTGCAGGCCACTGTATGTGGATTGTTGCGTCGACAGTTGTTGTGGTTTGTTTACATGTTAAAACAGCAAACATACAACACACGACGTGTACGGACGTCAGTCGTCTTTAGTTTTGTGTAAGTTAATGCACAAGACGAATGGTGCACCACAACAAACGGCACATTATGATGGCATTCGTTTTGAGTTTTGTTGTTATTGATTAGAAAGATGACATTATGATACATTTTTGAACTCGTCTTAATGTGTGTAATCAATGTAACATGATTAAAGTATGTAGTGCTATTTGAAAAATTTATGACTTCACGTATATCTTGTACCATAATGTAGTTACATGCAGCAAATCTCTACACTCATGTTAGCCCCTCGTTCTAACATAACTCTCAAAAACAAAAATTTCAATACCTATCCAAACAAAAAAGTTATAATAGGTGCACAAGATAAATGGCACATTCTGTATATTAATGTTATTCTTCTCAATGAACTCTCTTCAATTTTGTAAAATATTTTGTATAATTGATCTGAACTGAGACCGAGCACGAGCTTCTGCTCTTTTGGGCTGCAATGCTTAAATGTGTGATTTTTTAAACTTAAAAACCCGGTACAAAGAAAACTTCTTACAATATAAGCCTATATGATTTGAGCCGTTCAGAGCAGAAGTGGTGTAAATCAAAATTGGGTAATGAGGTTTAAAGTAAAAATTCTGTAAAATACAGTGCAAAGTAGCAATTAATATGGTCTTCTTGCTATTCACTGACTACTAAAAGTTTAAATAAATTGAATATTAATTGCTACTTTGCGCTGATTTTACAGAATGTTTACTTTAACCCTCATTACTCATTTTTGACTTACACCACTCTTGCTCTGAACGGCTCATTTTGAGGAAGTCTGGTAGGAAGTCTGTGTAGGATAATATATTCACGTTTGTGATCTGTGATAAATGCCCTTGAACTTCTGCGTATACAGCTGGCGCAATGTGAAAGGCTACGTGTCTTCATGTCCCGTGGCCTCATGTACGGAGGACTCTATAGTATGCACTGTTATACATATGTTATTAATTATTTATTTATTATTTTGTTCATGAAATATTCTGATTAAAATATCATGCAAGGTTTTCGTACTTATAAAAAGAAAACTTCTTATAATATAGGCCTATATGATTTTCAGGAAGTCTGGTGCAGGATATATTCGCATTTGTGATCTGTCAACGCTGAATGACGATTAGTTATGTATAAATCTCTATGGGAACGGATCGGATCAGGAAACCGAATGCTCATGGAACTGTGATAAGGATGACACACAAGCAGACTCCGTACCACTTTTACAGCTCGACGGAGCACAGAATGTTGTAGACTTTCGTTCACATGCCATATCGTTACGATCTCACAGTCATATCCAGGGAGATGAACGCTTCATGTCTCCTGCAGTGAGTAACGAGTAAAGAACAATTTTACTCTCGGAGTTCGGATTTTTTTTTTCATAGTCATCGTAAGAATCGATTAATTAAAATGTATCTCAGTGAAACTTATAGCAGAGTCCATATAGGCCAGTTTCTATCTGATGCTTTTCCAATTCACTACGGGCTAAAGCAAGGAGATGCACTATCACCTTTAGTTTTTTAACTTTGCTCTAGAATATCCGATTAGGAAAGTTCAGGATAACCCAGAGGGTTTGGAATTGAACGGGTTACATCAGCTTCTTGTCTATCCGGATGACGTCAATATGTTAGGAGAAAATCCACAAATGATTAGGGAGAACACGGAAATTTTACTTGAATCAAGCAAAGCGATAGGTTTGGAAGTAAATCCCGAAAAGACAAAATATATGATTATGTCTCGTGACCAAAATATTGTACGAAATGGAAATATAAAAATTAGAAATGTATCCTTCGAAGAGGTGGGAAAATTGAAATATCCTGGAGCAACAATAACAAATATAAATGACAATCGGGAGGAAATTAAACGCAGAATAAATATGGGAAATGCCTGTTATTCGGTTGGGAAGCTTTTGTCATCTAGTCTGCTGTCAAAAAATCTGAAAGTTAGAATTTATAAAACAGTTATATTACCGGTTGTTCTGTATGGTTGTGAAACGTGGACTCTCACTTTGAGAGAGGAACAGAGATTAAGGCTGTTCGAGAATAAGGTGCTTAGGAAAATATTTGGAGCTAAGAGGGATGAAGTTACAGGAGAATGGACAAAAGTTATGCTACGTAGAACTGCACGCATTGTATTCTTCACCTGACATAATTAGGAACATTAAATCCAGACGTTTGAGATAGGCAGGGCATGTAGCACGTATGGACGAATGTAAGCATGCACATATAGTGTTAGTTGGAAGACCTGAGGGGAAAAGATCTTTGGGGAGGCCAAGGCGTAGACAGGAGGTTAATATTAAAATAGATTTAAGGGAGGTGGAATATAATGATAGAGAGTGGATTAATCTTGCTCAGGATAGGGACCAATGACGGACTTTTGTGAGGGCGGCAATGAACTTGCGGGTTCCTTAAAAGCTATTTGTAAGTAAGTAAGTCATCATAAGAATAATTATTACCTTCAAAGTAACACATATGAAGGGTACACGAGAATAACGATCAAGGTCCATTTTAGAAAGTTTCGAGAAAAACGGATTTTAAAAGTTTAAGCACTTAATGCTTTGTTATGTGTGTATTAATAGAAATTGACGTAGTGGAATGTCAAGAACGATTATTTCTTATTACTAGCTACACCACTTGATAGTATGTCTTTTCCACTATAAGATAGCATTATTAACTCAATTTCGATTTTTGATGGACCTTGATCGTTTTTCCCGTGTACCCTTCATATACCATTATGTAGGTGTCATTAATTGTTAATAAAATTGTATTATATAGCTATGTTGTGATGAAGTAAACGTGTTATGATATAAATACTGGGTGTTCAGTTCAAAGTGTGTCATGGCTCGCTGTATGCCGTCATGTGGCTAGCCGATGAGCCTAGAGAATTCAAAATATAAATGTTTTATTTAACGACGCTCGCAACTGCAGAGGTTATATCAGCGTCGCCGGATGTGCCGGAATTTTGTCCCGCAGGAGTTCTTTTACATGCCAGTAAATCTACTAACATGAGCCTGTCGCATTTAAGCACACTTAAATGCCATCGACCTGGCCCGGGATCGAACCCGCAACCTTGGGCATAGAAGGCCAGCGCTATACCAACTTGCCAACCAGGTCGACTAGAGAATTCAATCTTCCTACACTTCCGCAGAGGTGTATAACCTATGAGACAGTGAAGTTGCCTAGCAAGTACGGCGTTAATTCTGAAGAGTACGTACCGATACGTACGGTAACGTCGGTTATGGCAGGAATGTGAACTGTTTGGAAATACGTACTGTCGGGATATGGGGAGAGGGTTAAGACGATTACTTACGTATTTGTTGACATTAACTTCGACGGTCAACATGGACACGGAGCATTTGATTTGTGTTGTGGAATGTTGCCGTACGCAACCGATGGTAACAAATACCCTGCGTACGACTTGCCGGCGCAAAACACAGTTCGAAAGAGGTTATGGTAGCACACAGACCGTACAGACCGCCACCTGTTGCTACGACGTTCAAGTTATACCGTACACGTTCTCAAGTTCAGATTGAAGAACGCCTTAAATAATAGGCAACTTCTCTGACATATAAGCTGAAACTCGCTTCAAATCGGTGACCCAACAACAGTGACGTCCTGACACACTTTGAAATGAACACCCAGTATAAGTTTACAGAAGTTAAAGATGTCCTGATTGCCTGAAGGGGATATGTAGGTCTACGCCTTTCGACTATAAAAAAATGTAGTAACATTTAAAATTCATTTTCTACAATTTTATCCTGAATTAATTTTGTATAGCGATTAAACAATAATTCTAGAACTTCTGGATACATAAAGCCGCCATGGCGGTCTAGTGGCTAGAGCACTAGACTTATAATTAAGGGCCGGATTTTGATGATCTAAGAGTTAGTATTGCAACATAGTATAGTTCAAACTCAACAAACCTCTGTCTCAAACAGTGAATCCTCATTTTCACTCGATTATTTGTTACGTAGGCCTAACTAAGTAACAATAAGTGAACTGTAATGAGTCTATTTCAGTACAGTTTTATGTTCTGAAGAATGGTTTCCCTAGCAACGAGTTTCTGTTTGGGAATTCTAACTTTCAAGGCCTAACAACAATAGAGAAAGATTACAGTATTCTCTTCGGAGACAGGAAAGTCTGTGGTGCGCGGTTTACACGGAAAACAATTATTTTAATTTGAAACACCATGCGTTAACAAAGATTCTTTGAATTCCAAAGCAGTGCAAATCAGACGCGTAACTTATACATTCTTAGACAACTAGACTAACTCAGCTTCATTTTTAATTTTAGATCATCAAAATCCGCCCCCACTTATAATCCTGTGGGTCTGGGTTCGATTCCCGGCTTATTTCCGATTTATAAGTTTTATTGGCAAACCCGTATCCAAGTAACACTGAGCCCCTATTCCCTGTGGCTTCACAGCAAATCTCCTTCGTCTCATCACGGGTGTAATGTAGATCAGCCTCTTATATATTTATTTATTTATTTATTTATTTATTTATTTATTTATTTATTTATTTATTCTGGTGTAGTTAAGGCCATCAGGCCTTCTCTTCCGTAAATAAATAAATAAATAAATAAATAAATAAATAAATAAGTAAATAAATAAAGAAATAAATAAATCCTTAAGCAGTTAACAATTTTGGCGCACACATTGCGGATGACCATGATGACGGAAAAGAAGGTGAAATGCTTATAGTTTTGCTGAAGATGATATTGATGACTTCTGACGATAGTGCTGTTGTGCGAGTGATCACAAGGACTTGAACAGCATCTTGCAGATCTGTATAGAGATTTATTTGAAACCTAACGATGTCGTAATATATTGAATCATCCTGTATATTCTAAGCTTAGCATGACGTCCATAAAACTCCTTTGTGTTGGAATTCAATTTTGCGATCTTTGTTCAACACGAAATATGCGTTTGCAATATAAAATCCCGCGCCACCGTGTGACCCACTTTGTATGTCAAAGGAAAGAATTGCATTGTTTCGGCATCAACTCTTGCTACTGAAATATACATATGTGGTTTCCAAATGGAAACGACTGCTTTTGGGGACATATCGCTCAATATCTCCGTTCTTTATATTACTGAGACAAAAATATTGGTAATGTAAGCCATGTACTCTACAACAGATGCAGAGGAGAGAGAGATATTCTACACTGTAGCACATTAACCAAAATTCTGTCCTATAAGTTATCATCATCATGTTTCACGATACTAGATCACATGGTTCGTTTCTTGATACAAAATTAAGTTGTCAATCAGGCGCTTTAAGGGGGTTGTTATAGCTTACAATACTGAAAAATTGATAAATTTAAATACTTTTTTTCTTTATACTTACCGAATGTACAACAATGAAAATTTACATGTGAAAATTACAGCCTTTCTGCAGTGTAAAGCATTTTTTTTTACCGAATGATAGAATACAACTAAAACTACAAATTAATTATTCAAAATGGCGACAGCCCGCTATGTGGGAGTTAAGCGTTTCCTTCATAGATCAGCTGTTCATCAACTTTTTTTAACTATAATGTTGGTATCACTTGTGAGCTTCAGACCGGTCTTCGGAAAGTTGGCTAAACAACAAAGAATTGCTCAGAGTTATAGCTCTTTCAATTGTTAAAGTAATATAACATTTTTTCATTAATTTTTTATGGAATTATATTTTTCTGAATCTATACATACACATACATACATGCATGCATACATACATACATACATACATACATACATACATACATACATACATACATACATACATACATACATGCATGCATGCATACATACATACATACATACTGTACATACATACCATATATAATGTTCTGCCCAAGGCCAGGTCTTTCACTGCAAACCCAGCATTCTCTTTCATATTTTCTGCCTTCCTCTTAGTCTCTGCATATGATTCATATACCTTAACGTCGTTTATCACCTGATAATATTTTCTTCTGCCACGAACTCTTCTCCCGTTCAACATTCCTTCCAGTGCATCCTTCAGTAGGCAGTTTCTTCTTAACCAGTGACCCAACCAATTTCTTTTTCTCTTTCTCATCAGTTTCGCATCATTCTTTCTTCACCCACTCTCTCCAACATAGCTTCATTTCTTATTCTCTCTGTCCATTTCACACGTTCCACTCTTCTTCATATTCACATATAAAATGTTTCTATATAGTCCATATTCTTGCCCCCATACAAAGCCACACTCCACACAAAGCACTTCACTAGTGTCTCCATTAGTTCTTTTTTCAGAGGTCCACAGAAGATGCTCCTTTTTCTTTTAAAAGTTTCCTTTGCCATTGAAATCCTTCTTTCTGACATCCTGGCAGCAGCTCATGTTATTGCCTATAGTATACCCCAAATGTTTGAAGCGAAGTATTAATCTAAGGTCATAATTTGCATGTTTTGTAGATCCCATAGCCAAGGATATAAGTAAAAATACAGCAATCTATCTTCCGCGTAGCATTTTATACTTTGCTGAGTTAAGGTACGCGCATTGATAAGCACGTACGTTCGTATACAAAAATGTAAGCATTATTCACAGTGTGGTGGAATATACTTTTACAAATAAATAACGTACTAAAATCGTACACACCTCGCGGTATATCTTCACCGCTGGGCGATGTGAGTGGATGTTCGGATTAAAGTAAGACCTGACGGTCGTGTACAGCAAACTACAAACATTGATCACATATCTCATCTGATATGAGTGATATGTTGTATCTACACTGTGGAAATCATTGTAACGCACGCGCAGTACGTACAAACAGTTACATTCGCTGTCACTCAAGAGACAAGTTTACCGCGCTATGTACCCATGTTTGTACAACTATTTTTTTTCTTTTTTTTGCTCCACATAGTCCGTAAAACAGGTTTAATAAGTGACGGTGAATCGTCGTGTATATGCAAAGGTATTAATTTTCGTTGCGATTTAAGCTTCAACAGTATAAGGAAAGAGAGAGAGAGGGAAAAAATCAGAGAGTATGAAAGATAAGAAAGGAAACTAGGATAGGAAAAAATAGAAAGATTTAAAGAATGGAAGGGAAAGAGAAGAGATATATAGTAGAAATAGAAAAATAGGAGGTATTAGCAGGAAATAGAAAGGAAAAATAAGTTTATTTATTTATTTATTTTGCTAATAATTGTAACATAAAATATAAATAAACAGAAAAACTTTAGCTCCCCCCTGAAAGAGTAGAACTCGTGCTCAGGGGCGGATTCCTGATTCCATTTGTCTTATGTCTACTACGCAATAAGAATATATAAATTTAAATCTACAATTTTTCAATTTTTATTATATCCATACATAACTTTTTAAATTTAATACTAGAACTATTAGAATTGACAATTTTAGGATATTTAAATATAAATTTGTTATATATTCTTGGGCCTAAATTACTACTATGATTAAATATTGCAGCAGTGTTGCATTTTGGTTGAAACAATCTTAAAAAATTCATACCCTTTGTTTCATAATTATGCGAATACAATTAAAAATTATTTTGATTTTTATGTATGAATTTTATTAATACAATATAATAAATGTGTCTTATTTTAAGAACATTAAAGTCTAAAAGTCTAAAATAGATAGTTAGAAAGAATTGAAAGGAAACAAAAAAAAGTTTGAATAGAAATATAGGAGGAATTAAGGGGGAAAACAAGACAAAGAAAGTTAAAATAGGAAGATAGGAAGAATGAAAGGGAAACAGAAGAGAAAGAGAGGTGGAAATAATGGAATTAAAGGGAAAAACAAGAGAAAAAGAGGTTGAAATCGAATGACAGGAAGCATTAAATGCGAAATGAAGAGAAAAGGGTGGAAATAATGGAAGTAAAGAGAGGAAGAATAGAAAAGGTGGTTAAAATATAAATGTATGAAGATTTAAAGGGGCACATAGGAGACAAAGGCGGCGGAAATAATAGAATCAGAGGGGAAAAGAAAGAGGAAAAGAGGTGGATATAATAGTATTAATGGGAAACAGAACAAAAAAGAGGTTGTAATAGAAAAATAAGACAAATTAAAAGGAAATAAAACAGAAAAAAAAAGATTAAAAGGTAGGAAGAATTGATGGCGAAACAGATCAGAGAAAGAGGCGGAAATAATACAATTAAAGGGAAAGAGAAGAGAAAAAGAGATTGAAATAGAAAAATAGGAAAAATTAAGAATTGGAGAGAAAAACAAGAGCAAAAGTATTGGAAATAATGGAATTGAAGGGAAACATAAGGGAAAAGAAGTGGAAATAATAGAATTAAAGGGAAATACAAGAGAAAAAATGTAAAAATAGAAAGATAGGAAGAATTGAAGGGAAAAAGAAGATAAAAATAGGTGGAAATAGTAGAATTTAAGGGAAAGAGAAGAGTAAAAGAGGTGGAAATGATAGGATGAAAGGGAAACAGAAGAACAAAATAGGTTGAAACAGGAAGCTAGGAAGCGTTCAAGGGAAACGGAAGAGAAAACGGGATTGGAATACAAAGATAAGAAAAATTAAAAGGAACGTGATAGGATGTTGGATAAACAGAAACACGAATATAGTTGAACGAATGAAGATGAAGAAGGGGCAATAAATGGAAAGAAATAAACGGAGATGGATGTAGAATGAAAAGTAAGAATGGAAAAAAGAATATTGAATGAAGGAGTATGAAAAAAATACGAAGAGAAAGAACGAAAGAGAGAAAAATAGAATTCAGAAAAAAATGAACATTGCATAATATATTTCCTAATTACATTTCAAGGAATACGATAATATATCGTATGTTGCGAAATAGTAATTTGAAGTTTGAACTGCTGAACGACCAGGCGTTTCGCACTGATTTCACGTGAAGTGCCTTTTTATTGCAGATCTAACGAATTGCAGTTTTGCTGCATTCCATTACGCCAATTTACCGGTCGCATGAATGTCCAGATTTTGATGCAATGTGGAGCGGAGTGGAACTGTGAAAACATTCCGATCCCACCGACAAAACGCGTAAAAACAGCCATGTAACTTTTTAAATTCAATTCCGGCGAGAGGATGCATGCAGGCGTTACAATTGCTATGTTCAATGCAGCCCATGAATACATCAAACGTCTTTCACAACTCGACAATGCTTCGTAACAAAATGTTCACCTAAGATATGAATCACAACAATTAAATTGCATGAAACATCATGTCATTTTAAGGATAGTTTAACGGTATTTGAAAAGCCGCGATGTGATCTAGGGATAAGCCAAAGGGACTGGTGCTCCGAGATTGTGATCATACGTGAGTTCGAATCCAGTTAGGACTGAATACATGATTCAGATTTTGAGTAGAAATATGTTTTTGTATTCGGCAAGGTAAGTCGTCAACCTCTCAGTAACAATGTTAAAAAAGTGCTACATTGCAATTGCTTATAACATTAGAACAAATAAACATAGGAAAACGAAAAGTATATCACCATGTAGACAGAGGAGTCCCATAACCATAAACATCCGCACGAAACCAGCCGGACGCTCAAGGAAGGCGAGATGGGTGAAGCAAAACATGCCTGAAAACTGCGGCCATTATGCGTATAACTACGCGAGATCTGAACCGATCCGAACGTTTGAGATATCGATCGATGACGACGAGATCAATTAAATAAACGTGTTACCATCGTTTCTTACAACTCAAGAAATTCCTGTCCGGTCAGAATTTTCACAGAGACAGAGTGGTGCAGACGGCTGTCACACACTGGTTCCGATCCCAGGCGGCAGACTTCCACGACACCACAAAATTTGATCTTACGGTTTGACAAATGCCTCAGTTCCGGTGGTGAATATGTTGAAAAATAGCCCAACAATTGCTGTATCTGTTCCGATAAATATCGCCATGAAATTGTGTTTTCTTTCTCTAAAGGTCCAAGGGAAACTTACTTTCTGGACACTCCTCGTAAAACTCGGTCAAAAAGAACTAAAATAATGTGCTAAACAATTAGAATTCATTTCTTCCAATAATTATAATCAAAATAATATTAGGTGCAAATATATTAAAGTAAATTTAATGTAGGCCTATCTTATTAAGGGAAGACTCCACTGAAAATCATGAAAATTTACCAAAAAAGAGTTATCGGCTATTTCACTTCTTTAGTGTGTTTATTTTCATACCGCAAATGAATTTAGTTCAATTCTGATTACAAATATGATTGTTTTTTTTAATTGAGGCTGTAAGAGCTTCAAAGAGTTATCAAAATTAATTTTTCATCAAAGAATTTTTTTTACAAATTTCTGATTACAAATGTCATATCTTTTTGTTCTAAAGTTGGCTTCCTGAAGTTACTAGGTGAATGTAGCCGAGGAGAATAAAATTTTAATTTACATAAATATTCATTTTACTCTCAAATCCATTTTTCCGTAAGTTTATTTTTTTTGATTCAACACTAAATTTTTATACCAAATATTAATAAATATGGATGAAATTTTTATTGAAAGTATTTATGAGATAGCTGCATGTTTCTATGCATTTAGTGTGTAAGAAATGCTGATAGTTTATTTTATTAATACTTTTTCATGAATTATAGAAAAATAATATTTTCAAATAAACAAAATGAAAATGAATAAATGAGATACAGTATTTCATAAAATGAATACATAGAAATGTTTCTCTATGTCTTGTGAATGTAACCTAAACAAAGGAAGCGTAGAAATTGAGATCTTCTACTAACAACTTGGGTTTGAAAATATTTAAAGAATGGAAAAAATAATCAAAATCACAGTTGAGACTTCAAAATTTTGATTTTGTTAGCCCTTTACATACCATAGTAAACATGCTTTCTAATTTTGGTTGAAAAAGAATGATTAGGAAAAAAAGTTGTCATTTTTAGTGAAGTGTCCCCTTAATTCACCTAAAATCAAAGATTAGCAAGGGACTATCAGCAGTCATCAGCACAGTGCACCTTCGAGCTAGCATCTCTTACCCGCTGCTACTGACGGGTATGCTCTCTCCCTCTTCCTGCTGCACGACAGGGCATATTACGATGCACTGCTTACCCGTTATCCATTTCAGCGAGTGCTGATGACCATCAGTAAACTTCACAGGCTGAACTGGTAGAGCTGTAGAAGAACATGTAGTCCACTTAGTCCTCCAATGATAGAATATGAATAGAAACTGAAGACATTCCTCTGGAATTAACAATAAAATTACAAAAAACTAGTAGAAAAGTGGTATGTACAACTCTAGACTACTTTTTTTCTCTTCTGTTTTGAATAGAAGTTTCTTTACTAGAGCTGCAGTAGGAAATACATCATCGCGCTCCTCTTTGTGCTGCTGTACAGAGCACGACACATTTAAATGAAACCTGTCTGCACCAACAAATTCCTCGATATTATAAAAAATGGGGGTCGGGGGGGCTTCCAACCCTGCAGAAGGATACAAAGAATAGAGTTCTGAATAGGTAATGTAAAAACTGCTCCTCGTCTTCTTCGCTTACATCTGAAAGAGTCGAAAAGTTTTTAGTCGAGTTAAAGGGGGGGGGAGTGAAATGGGGAGGATGCGACAGTAGAGTAATAAAAGTTACAGTTCTCTGTAGGGGAGAGACAAAGAGAATAGTATTGTCGCAAGCAAATGTTAACCAGCCACACCACACAGTATCCCTCTTCTGTTGGTGGTTTGTGAAAAATTATGGGATTAAATGTTGCTTAAACACTATTCCAAACTAAATAAGCGTTATTTAAAACGTAATAATATGGTTGAAAGTTTCCTTGTCTCTCACAGACTCACGTATTATCAATTAAGTTTTACTGGGAATATTTCGTTAAACATGAAACAAGAATATGTACAAAAACACAAAAATCAAATTAAAAGTAAATAATACTTTAAGCAAGGAAGCTAGAACAATAAATCAAGGAGTAAAGCAAGGGTGCCCAATGTCAACCACCTTATTCAATACGAGTATTTATATAAATAAAATTACCAAAAATTGGGAAGACGAATTGCTCACATATTTTATGATTGACAACTTACCCACTTAACACATTACTTTACGCAGATGATCAGATAATCTTAGCAAATTCTGAAGACAATTTACAAAGAGCAATACACAGACTATACAAGATAGCAAAAAGTCATAATTTTGAAATCTTTATAAATAAAACCAGAATCATAGCCTTCCAAGAAAAGAATCATGTAAGATCCAAAATTGCAATCAATAATAATTGTATAGAACAAGTCAACACATTCAACTAGGCCTATCTTGGCTGCAATCTTTCTTATATAAACTCCAGGGACGTAGATATTAAACTTGCCAAATATCAGCAACTGTTAAGGACAATCAAATCAACTCTATTGAAGAAAGTTCGATCGGAAACAATTTTGAAATTCTATAAAGTTATGGCAGTCCCGGCATTATTATATGGATCAGAGACATGGTCATTAACGAAAGGGCAACTTCGAAGAATAGAAGCTGCTGAAATGCGATTGCTAAGACCTCTTGAAGGATATACTCTTTACGACCATAAAAGGAACGCTGACATCCGAATAGAATTGAATATCACCGCCATTACGGATACTATAGAATCTTACCGCAACAACTGGTATGAACATGTATTAAGAATGCCCAACAATAGGTTACCCAAGAGACTATTGGACTATACACCTCATGGAAAACGAGACATCGGACGACCAAGGAAGAGATGGAAAGATCAACTTTCTTCTGGAAGCGGAACAGGCCAGGAGGCCTATCCAAGACTGTTATTGATGATGATGTTGATGATGATGATGAAACAAAAGTCATCGTCATCATAATTATCGTCATCTTCTTCTCTTCCTTCCCTTCCTTCTCCTCTCCCTCCTCCTCCAGGCATTTCAACGTCATCTGGATTTTAACGTAAAACCTTTATATGATGAAGAATGAGTGGAACAGAGAAAAATTCTCTCCGACACCGGGATTTGAACCCGGGTTTTTCAGTTCTACGTGCTGACGCTCTATCCACTAAGCCACACCGGATTCCCATCCCGATGTCGGATTGAATCCTCTCGGTTTAAGTTCCACCTTTTGGGTTCCCTCTAGTGGCCTACCCTCATGCACTGCGTCACAGATGTATGACAGTGGCACAATGTCCATACATGTGCAGAGGTGCACTCGTTATGAGTGACGGTAATATCATATATACTCCGGTACTTTGTAATAATATAAAACCGTTATGCTCGACGATCAAATTAACAAAACGTTTTGGAATTTTCAACATCTGACGTCAGTTGCTAACGGGAACGAGTTATATCACACTATGGCGAAGTTACTTGCTAAGAAACGGCAAAGAGTTAGTAATATTTTTGCTTGCATTGGTATGGTGTCTGCTAGAAGGATATACTGTACATTAATAATAATAATAATAATAATAATAATAATAATAATAATAATAATAATAATAATAATAATCCGTGGCGCTACAGCCCGTGAAGGGCCTAGACCGACCAGCCGGCTGCTGGCCTCACGCCCACATCCCGAAGCAGAGGTGGACGATCATCCAACCAGAATGGAGGTATCGTATGGTTAGCACGATGATCCCCCCCAGCCGTTATAGCTGGTATTCGCAACCGGATTTCGCTACCTATCGTAGCTCCCCAAGTTCATCACGATGCTGGGTGGGCACCGGTCCCATACACTGGCCGAAATTTCATGAGAAAATTTCTTCCCCCATGAGGACTCGAACCAGTGCGCATTCCGTAACGCGAGTCCTAGGCGGGATGCCTTAGACCGCGACGCCACGGCGCGGGACTGATATACATTACTTTTTCGAATTAATTATAAATTTCGTATTTCTCTTGTAACAGACCTGTACTAACGGATCGCTATCAAACCAATTCAGACGAAACAGAGTAATTTCATTGTAAATAGCCTACTTGTACAGATACATTATACATATCCATAGATAAATAAATAAATAAATAAATAAACAAATAAAAAGAAAAAGTAATAATAATAATAATAATAATAATAATAACAATAACAGTAATAATAATAATGCACTGGAAGGAATGATGAACAGGTGAAGAGTTCGGGACAGAAGGAGATATCAGATGACAGACGACATTAAGATATATGGATCATATGTGGATACAAAGAGGAAGGCAGAAAATACGAAAGACTGGAGAATGCTCGGTTTCCAGTGAAAGACCTGCCCTTGGGCAGAACAGTACGAATGAAGTGCAGCGATCTGTCTTATACTGAAGTGACTGTACAGGCTTCAAAAGAGGGTGGAAGAACTAAACAAGAAAAATGTAAATGTTGTTTCCATGCGAAAACAATTTATCTTTCGTATTGATAGTTTTAGGAAACATTTACAACGGAAATGCTATGTGTATAAATAAGATAAACAAAGAAGGACTATTGGAAGATCTCAACTTCCACGGAGTCAGCGTTGCCAACGTGTACAGAATAATAATAATTTGTAGCCTAGGGAAAAATTCAGAATATGGAAACATATACAGTATACAATATCATGTAATAAAAAAGGACAACATAAAAAACTATACCAACTTTCTAGGACTTTTTATAGACTCCACTTTAACATGGGAAAAACATGTCGAATATTCCTATTACTACTACTATTACTTACTGGCTTCCAAGGAACCCGGAGGTTCATTGCCGCCCTCACATAAGCCCGCCATTGGTCCCTATCCTGAGCAAGATTAATCCAATCTCTATCATCATATCCCACCTCCCTCAAATCCATTTTAACATTATCTTCCCATCTACGTCTCGGCCTCTCCAAAGGTATTTTTCCCTCCGGCCTCCCAACTAACACTCTATATCCTTTTCGAGATTCGCCCATACGTGCTACGTGCCCTGCCCATCTCAAACGTCTGGATTTAATGATCCTAATTATGTCAGGTGAAGAATACAATGCTTGCAGTTCTGTGTTGTGCAACTTTCTCCATTCTCCTGTAACTTCATCACTCTTACCCCCAAATATTTTCCTAAGCACCTTATTCTCAAACACCCTTAACCTATGTCCATCTCTCAAAGTGAGAGTCCAAGTTTCACAGCCATAAAGAACAACCGGTAATATAACTGTTTTATAAATTCTATCTTTCAGATCTTTTGACAGCAGAGTGGATGATAAAAGCTTCTCAACCGAATAAAGGCATTTCCCATATTTATTCTGTGTTTAATTTCCTCCCGCGTATCATTTAAAACATGTCGAATATATCGAATATATATGCACAAAGTTCTCAAGAGTTATATACGCCTATTTATTAAAAAAATTAGTGACTTGCGTTTCTCAAAATTATTTAAGTTTTGCCTACTTTTCGTTCTTTCAGTCGATAATTTGGTATGCCTTAATTTTCTCGGGCAATGATAGCAAGATTGGGAGTGTCTTGATTTTGCAAAGAAAGCCATTAGAACTCTACATCAATCAAACTATCTTGAACATTGTGGACCAATTTTCAAACAATCACAGACAGTACAGTCATATATATATATATATATATATATATATATATATATATATATATATATATAGGGTGTATCAAAAATACGTGTACAAACTTCAGGCATGTGTTCCTTACACCAAAAGAAGGAAAGAAGTTCATATGAACATATGTCCCATAATCCTTTGTTTCCCCGTTAGGAACTGTTCAACACATTGCTACACTCATAAAATGCAACACACAAAACTCATAACCAATGCTCGAAATGTCCTCCTCTTGCTTCTAGACATGCATGCACTCGTCGAATCATGGACTGTCGCACCCTTTCAAATACTCCGGGATGATGTCGAATGGTTTCGCAAGCTTCCATGACACGTCGATGAAGAGTTTCATGATCCAGGATGTCTGCTCCATAAACCAATTGTTTAAGGTGCCCCCAAAGATAAAAATCCAAAGGATGAAGTCGGGAGAACGTGCTGGCCATTGAACTGGTCCTCCTCTGCCTATCCATATATCATGGTAGACATCATTCAGTGTATCTCGAACAAGGCGACTAAAATGTGCTGGAGCCCCATCATGCATGAACCACATATTTTGTCTTATGTTCAGAGGCACATCTTCGTGCAGTAATTCTGGAAGAGTGTTTTGGATAAAGTCCCTGTAGATAGCACCTGTAAGACGTGCTGATAGAACGTATGGACCTACCAGACAGTCACCTACAATTCCAGCCCACACATTAATCCTAAATTGTTGCTGATGTCTAGCCTGAAATACAGCACGAGGATTACGATCTGCCCATACGTGTTCATTGTGGAAATTGGTAATTCCATCTCTCCCAAACGTTGCCTCGTCTGTAAACAAAACTGATGAGACAAACAATGGATTGGCTATTTGTGCTACAAACCATCGGCAAAAGTTCTCCCGTGGTGGATAATCGGCAAGCGAAAGGCCCTGCACACGTTGCAAATGATACGGATACAAGAGCTGCTCGTGAAGTATCCTCTATGCTGTACTGAGTGATGTACCAGTTGCCACAGCCAATTGTCTTGTACTGATACCTGGATCGTCTTCGACACAGTGTAAAATGTCTTCGAGGTTCGGCGTACGAACAACTCTTGGTCTTCCTCGATCACCAGTCTGTGGTGCAACGGTTCCTGTCTCAGCAACGCAACGATACACAGCAACAAAGGTTTGATGATTCGGTTGTCTTCGGTCTGGAAACGCCATCTGATACAGCCGTACACCCTCGCTTCCATTACCATTCGCGCGACCACACATAAAAATGATGTCAGCCTGCTCACGAAATGAATATCGTCCTGCCATGGTTGAACGAAATATGTTAACTCACTCCACGTTCACAATTGCAACGTTGAAGACAGACTAAAGACAAATGACACATGTAAACAAGTCTCCATGGCAACACTTCGCCATCTGCAATCCATTTCTGATACAACGAGTCACAGCCTTCTATGAATGAGTGCATAAATAAATGAAGTTTTGAGGTTGGACCTCGAAGGCCGTTGGACGCAAACTTTTAGTAATAAATGAATAACGGGGAAACAAAGGATTATGGGACATATGTTCATATGAACTTTTTTTCCTTCTTTTGGTGTAAGGAACTCATGCCTGAAGTTTGTACACGTATTTTTGATACACCCTATATATATATATATATATATATATATATATATATATATATATATATATATATATATACTAGCTGAAAGTACCCGGCATTGCCGGGGTTTTCCTTTCTGCATCTACAGGGTGCGTCAGAAAGAACGGATGGATTTCACATGGCAAGAAAGTTGTAAAGATTCATCAAATCAAAAATTTATTGTTATCAACATATTCACCAATACATGCAGTTTATTTATGGAAAACAACATTATCCATATGATGTCCTTGGCTTTCAATACAGGCATCGAGGCGTTTTCTGATATTCGCCATCACTTTCACAGTCATAGCTGGTGCAATTGCCACGATTTCTTCACGAATCGCTGTCTTCAGTTCGTCCAGTGTATGTGATCGATGTTTACAAACTTGCGCCTTCAAATGGTCCCAAAGAAAGAAGTCGCAGGGCGCGAGATCTTACCGTAGCCTCGGACAATCTCAGTGCAATAGAATTTCGTCCAGGTGATTTCTTCTTTAATGTTGAACCTGTGATACGAAATGAAGCCACCCACCGCAAAATTGTATTCCGAGTTGGAATCCTAGCGTGAAATCCGATGTCGAAATGAGTCCTGAATGGCGATCACAGACTCTTCATTTTTCAAAAATGTCTCTACGATGAAAGCACGTTGTACACCAGATCAACACCATGTTCTCAACTGAAACTGCATTCTATGGCTGACCCAACAGTCGTGGTCCCCCTCACTATATCTCTCTCCTCGTTGCGTATCGATAGTTTGAAATCCATCCGCTCTTTCTGACGCATCCTTTATTTTTAATTAAACTGGTTATTACATTTTCGGAAATCTCGGAAACCTAACTACAGACAACCAAAACGAATTTCTTTACTAAGCTTTCCTCGCCCATAAAGATGAATCTTTACTTAAAGTCACTTATATGAATTAATGAACTCCTTAGCCAAATGTATGCCAGGGTTAACTCAGGGTTGTAAATCATGCACCGAAAAGAAAACATTTTATCATGTGCCTGACGTTAAACTGTTGTTTTAAATTTATATAGTTACTGTATTTGTTGTTATGTATTTATTGGTTGTTACTTATTTATTTGTTTGTTTTATTCATTTGTGTTTATTTACTTATTCTGGTGTAGTTAAGGCCATTAGGCCTTCTCTTCCACACCACCAGAAATACAAATAAAGTAATAGAAAAATCAAACTATAAACAAAGTAAAACCCAACGAAAATATAATTCCTTCTCCTCTTTCTGATCAGTTTGAGCATCGAACCAATATATATATATATATATATATATATAATTTAATTTATATTGGAAGATTTTTTACCTCTTGACCGCTGTACACCCACTCATATCATAGGCCTATCCAGTTTTTTTTAATATCACTTGAAACTATATCTCATAAATTCAGAACATATTGTATTAATTCTAATTTTATACACAGAATACAGATACAATATAAACTCGCAATGTCGTTTTTTAACATAAAGTCTAATATTCTGAGAAACGTATAGGCCTACCGGTATTTTAGAAATTAAGAGATTTTTATTTCCACAACGCTTAACATACTACATTTCCAATATGATTATACAGATATAATTTCGCAGTAACACGTTTTCGGACGTGAACAACAATATTTTGAGAATTAATACAGTGCTATTTTCAGTGGGCTTATATACATTGACATACATGACAAAAGTATCATTGAATTGCTTATTCATATGTGTAAAGTCTTTCCCCCCCCCCACTTCTTTGTATAAAATATAGCGAGGATGTGAAAAACACGCAGTTTTTAAGTTAATGGCTGCAACTTTGAACGACTGTCTTTGAGCTTCTTTTTAATATGGCCATTACAAATGCTAGCGGCATTGAAATTGCAGTTGCTTAAAATTGAATGAGTATCCTAGTAATACGTGGAATAAAAACATCTCCTTTTATTTTTGCAGTTAATATTGCCAATTCTATTACGTTTCGTACGAGTTTTTCACACCAATTCTTATTCGTGCATAATTTTGGTGGGTCAATATTTCGTAATAGTACTATTGGTTATTCAATATTAAGTAAATTATGTGGTAGCAAACCTTGTAGTTTCAAAGAATTCTAGAATTCAGTTGTATAAAACAGTCTGCTCACTATCTACAGAACTGCATCGAGGAATTACAGTCCTGGACTGCGTAAAGATAGTTATTGCATGAATTTTATTATCTAGTTTTAGCCTTCATGATATGTAACAACAATGTAATTTAATTTCGTGTTAAAATTTCCATGGCCTCGTGAAAGTCTATGTTGAAAACAACAGACAATAATAAAAAACAATTGACTGTAGAAGATTTTGCATTTTAATATTATACGTGAATATTTGATCTATTTATTTTTATTTTTTACAATTTTAATTAATTTAACTTCCATTTGCACAATTTTAATATAGCCTATGTTCTTCTCCTGGTTATGAAGGTTAAATGTGCAAACTTTGGCACATATCGGTCAAAGCGTGTAGATTTCACATTCAATTTTATATATATATATATATATATATATATATATATATATACACGACCTAGTCCTTTTCACTCGACAAATATAGACAGTTACTCATTAGTAGCCAATATACTGTACATGATCATGAAATTAGAAATAGTGAACAAATTAATACATGCACACATTGTTTGTTGTCGTTGTACTTCTGGTATTCGGTGTTTAAAGAGAGAGCGGTATATGCATTAAGACGTACAGTACTTCTCTGACGGAAGGCGTTGAGCGAATTTGTAATACGCTTTACGTTTCTCCAACTGTCAGATACATGCCTGCAAATAATATTCCACCCTGCAAGATAAATGGAATCCTTCAGCCACTATAGACATGTCAATTCACCCTCACGTCTGAAAAAAGGACCCTCATTTATTCAATCCTTTGCTAACCGCTGCCCGTAAAGAGTGACTGAATTTTAACTAAGATGCACTGTAATGCAATCTGACATTGGTAACAGTTACGAATACAAATACTCCGTAAATGTCTTCCTTAATTTGTGTAAACTAATCACAAAGGATGAGAAGATTCTAATTTTGTAATTCTTTTATACAACGCCTATTTTAAGCAAAGGAGGCAAATTAATATGATAAAGGGAATGCAAATGTAGCCTAATCACTATTGTTTACTTATAGCTTTTTCTAAAATAGAGACTGATCAGATATTGTGACAGTTCTACTTTTAATTGTAATTGTTTATGAACATCTATTTCATACATGGGCACGTGAGGCACTCGATTTGAAATAGTTTGTTTACTAGGAGAGGAGACTGCAGAGTAGGATGGGAAATATAAACTGCTGTGACCTGCGTCACCGTAATCGCTAAGGCGGCCAATGGCGAATTATTAGGAAAGCGCTTGGTTAACGTGAGAAACTCGAAAACTTTTATTCAATTTGGCAAATTAATTCGGCATCTTTAATCATAAACCTCTTTACTATTTCTCCATCACTGAATTGATTTAAATCACAGGCGAGAAATTGCGTAACTAGCCAATAATATTCCATCACGTTGTCTACGTTTATTTTCTTGAATATTCTGGCGTTTATTAAGATTACTTAATAGATTTGCACGTTCTCGACTTAAAATAATTTCAGAAAATAATATTTCGTTTTCTACGCACATTTGATATATTTTTTAATAAATTTCTTTTGGAAATAATACGTACAAACAACATTTAATTCCTCGTACCTTTTAATGCAGCGTGTTTAAGGTATAATGTCGTATTTAGTATACTATGCAAATGTTAAGATCATAAATTTTCTTCGGAATAGTACGAAAAATAGCATTTAATTTGTCTTAACTTCTAATTCAGCATGTTCTTTATGACATGAGGAGTAATGTCGTTGTATATTAAATTTATTAATGCCTAATAGGATTTTCGAGCATAATATACATCGTATGTTCTCCCCTTCTAAACAGCAAAAAACCTCTTCCTCCCATTTCTCATGAAATAATAGTTTTCTAACACGTACACACTGCTTTGATAATGTCATTATGCCACCACTGATATTGCTTATGAAACTGATATTGAACCTGCCCACGCCTAGGTGCTGCGTGAGAGAGAAACGGGGACTGTGAAGATGATGTCACTCAGAGCGATAAGGTCAGTGAGGCATTATTTCTCGAGTGAGGCACGATGCCCATCTATGATCTATTTTAAAGAACAGAGATTATGCAGAGGTGATAACGATACTGTAATTGTAGTTATTTAACACTCATTTTATAAGCAGAGATTATACAGAGATGATAGCAATATCATAGTCTAATATATATAGTCACGAAGTTCAATACGTAGTAATTATGCATCCATAGATAGTTGCTAACCACTAGGATCGCTACTATCGCCTCATTACAGACAATGCGAAATAGTACCTCCACAGTCTATTGTTCCTAGTACCCTCATAAACTCAAGCTTCGTGACTGTATATACTAGACTGTGGCGATATTGTAATTATTTCACACCGATTTCAAACAGGAACATTAGACAGATGATAACGATATTGTTTTGTTGTTTATTTAGCATCAATTTTAAACAGAAAATTACAATAGATGATAACGATGTTGTAATTGTTTATTTCACACCGATTTCAAACAGGAACATGGACAGATGATAACGATATTGTTTTGTTGTTTATTTAGCATCAATAATTTTAAACAGACAATTGCAAGAGATGATAGCGATATTGTAATTGTTTATTTCATACCCATTTCAAAAACGAAAAATCAGACTTGATGACGATATTGTTTCATTGTTTATTTAGCATCAATTTTAAACAGAAAATTGGACAGAGATGATAGCGATATTGTAATAAAATTGTTTGTTTCATACCGATTTCAAATATCAAAATCAGACATAAGATAACGATATTGTTTTATTGTTTATTTATCACCATTCTAAATAGAAAATTAAGCAAAGAAGATAACGATATTGTAATTCTTTATTAACATCGATTTTAAACATCAAAATTAGACAGAGATATAACGATGTTGTAATTGTTTATTAAAAACACAAAATTGGACGGAAATTGTAATGATATTATAATTGTTTATTAACATCGATTTTAAACAGTAAAATTAGACAGTGATGATAATAATATTGTAATTATTTTTAAACAGCAGAACTAGAGATGCTAACGATATTGTAATTGTTTACTTAACACCTACTTCAAAGTAAGATTAGAAGCTCGTATGATAACGATATCCTATATATTTAGTTAACATCGATTTTAAACAGTAAATATAGACAGAGATGATAATGACATTGTAATTCATTTCATAGAAATAGAGTTTAAGGTTATGAAGGAATGACATTTAGGCTATAACACATTTAAATTTTTAAGGATTGAAGTTGTCTGTAACCCTTTGCCGACTTCCTTCTCTGTGGACCTCCATAGCTTGTAATGTGGTTAACTTTAATTTTTTTTAATTTCCAAGGATCTATCGGGTTGCTATTGAACCATCGTTTTGTGAGAACCTGTCAGCTGACTCACCTGGCGAATTCTTAGTTTACTTGGAAGTTACGTGCGGTAATGTCATGCTTTGTTTATAAACTAAAATATTATTGTTGTATAATTAAGATGTTAGTACAAGCTACGACCATTTAAGCAAGTGCTCTTCCACGAAATATCACTCATGTTTCTGCAGGTTTCCAGCTTCAGCAACTTTCTGATGCGATGCACGCTTTTATAACACTCGTGAATGTTCGTGAAGTCGTTTGGGTAAATGGTCTTTGAAATTTTAATGCTTTTGAGTGTGTATACATATGCATATTGAAGCTTTCTCCTATTACTTACAGGAAGTCAATTGCGTACCAAACCTTTCTGAATACGTATGTTCAATTGAAGTCAAATTGAAGGGCGTGTACACGCACGTAGACAACAGGTGTTACGCCAGCTACTGGGAACGAAAACGATGTGGTGGAAGACTTGGTATTTTAAACGGGGGGCCCTGCCCTCCTCGGGGAATATTCACACCACGTGTGGGGCTCGGAGACGAGTGTTGCGATGATGTAATTTCTCGAAAACATGCTTGTGTGCACAAAGAAAACCTCAAGAACGAGACATGACATCTCATTCTCTGATCTCATTGAAAAATATTTACGTTCTTTCTCATCTTTCTATTGAATAATCAAAACACAGTCGCAAATAAGATAGGAGAGGTGTGGCCATACGTACTGCGTGGTAATGTGTGTGATACATTCATATTCTTTAAGTACGTAAAGATATTTTGACAAAATGCTTTTACTTTTTTTCGTATTGTATATTATCTTTAGTTTTTTATTTAGGTTCGATTTTTGTTTGATTGAGAAGATTAGACTGAAAATGTAATTGTAGGTGCAGTGTAATTACCTAAGCTGTGTCATGTAATTAATTCAGTTGATATGTAATTAATTAAGATATGAAATTAAGTTGATATGTAAATAAATTAAGGTGATATATAATTAATTAATATCATATGTAATTAAGTTGATTTGTAAATAAATTAAGGAGATATGTAATTAATTAAGATGATATGTAATTAAGGTGATATGTAATTAATTAAGGTGATATGTAATTACTTAAATTGGAAATACTTGGGTGAAATAGAAGTACTTAAAAGTTAGGTTTACTTTTGCTTATTGTAGGCGTTATTATAGCAAACTTTTTATTTATAGTTCTAGGTTTATTGCATCTATTTATTTATAGTTAGAAATAAATTTACGTTTATTTTATTATTTTTATTGCTGTAATTATTGTATTATTGTGATGGTATTATTGTATATTATATATCACTGCCACCGGGTGTATACCCAATTGCAGTCTTAATAAATACATACACATACATACATACAAAATCATGCACATTTAGTAAACAAATATTATTAAGTGCGTTCTTGATACTTCTAAAAAGAGAAAATATACAGCCTACACTTTTGGATTGAATTATACGGTATTGTTTTTGGGTGGAATTTCATGACAGAACGAAGTATTGTAAAGCAAAATTGCAGCTGTACTAGTATTTTAGTAATAGCAGGATCACCAGCAAAAAGACGTATGACTCGGTTAAGGGAGAAGTTTTGTATAATATTCTTATTGAATTTGGTATTTCCAAGAAACTAAATCGATTAATTAAAATGTGTCTCAATGAAACGTACAGCAGAGTCCGTATAGAAGTTTCTGACGATTTTTTCAATTCACTACAGGCTAAAGCAAGGAGATACACTATCACCTTTACTTTTGAATTTTGCTCTGGAATATTCCGTTAGGAATGTCCAGGAAAACAGAGAGGGTGTGGAATTGAACGGGTTAAACCAGCTGCTCGTTTATGCGGATGAAGTAAATATGTTAGGAGAAAATCCACAAACGATTAGGGAAAACACGGGAATTTCATTTCAAGAAAGTAATGAGATAGGTTTGGAAGTAAATCTCGAAAATCAGTCTCGTGACCAGAACATAATATGAAATAAAAATATATTGAAAATTTATCCTTTGAAAAAAATGAAAAAATTGAAGTACCTTGGAGGAACAGTAACAAAATATAAATGAAACTCGAGAGGAAATTAGACACAAAATAAATTTAATATGGGAAATGCCTATTGTTATTCGGTTGAGAAGCTTTTGTCATCCAGTCTGCTCTCGAAAAAGCTGAAAGTTATAATTTATAAGACAGTTATATCACCAGTTGTTCTGTATGAATGTGAAACTTCTATTCTCACTTTGAGAGAGGAACGAGCTTAAGAGTGTTCGAGAATAAGGTGTTTAGGAAAATATTTGGGGCGAAGAGGGATGAAGTTACAGGAGAATGGAGAAAGTTACACAACGCAGAACTACATGCATTGTATTCTTCACCTATCATAATTAGGAACATTAAATGCAGACGTTTGAGATGGGTAGGGCATGTAGCACGTATGGGTGAATGTAGGAATGCACATAGAGTGTTAGTTGGAAGACCTGAGGGGAAAAGATCTTTGGAGAGGCCAAGGCGTATATGAGAGGATAATATTAAAATATATTTGAGGGAGGTGGGATATGATTTTAGGGACTGGATTAATCTTACTTAGGACAGGGACCGATGGCGGTCTTATGTGAGGACGGCAATGAACCTCCGGGTTCCTTAAAAGCTATTTATAAGTACCACCAGCAGTAGCAGTAGTTGAATTGAATTTCAAGTTGGGGCGCTGGGACCCAACACTGCGATCTAAATTCTATTGTTTTAACCCTCGAATTGGGCAAATTTCCCAACCCACACCAGCTGAGTACAGTAAAATTCGCTGTGTTTTATATGAAAGTGTTTGAATTATACTGATTAGCCTGAAATTTAAAATAATTAATTAATTAATTAATAATAATCAGTATAATTGATTATAATCAATCTGATTACCTTTTTTTTATATACACTAATAACTTTAGAATGTTTAAAGATGTCTGGAAAGGTATATTTATCAATACAAGTGCGGAAAATATGAGGTAATGTCTCGCAGATAAAATTTGCAGCTACCTTGATATCTTTTGGAGTCATAATCATGAACACATATTATAAAGGCTGCGTCAGAAAGAACGGATCGATTTCAAACTATCGATACGCAGCGAGGGGAGGGATACAGTGAGGGGGACCATGACTGTTGGGTCAGCGAGAGAATGCAGTTTCAGTTAAAAACATGTAGTGGTCCGGCGTACAACGTGCATTCATCGTAGAGACTTTTTTGAAAAATGAAGAGTCTGTGCTCGCCACTCAGGACTCATTTCGCGATCGGACGTCACGCTAGGATTCCAACACGGAATACAATTTTGCAGTGGATGGCTTCATTTCGTACCACAGGTTCAACATTGAAGAATAAATCACCTGGACGACCACAAAGCGAGTGTACACCTGCAAATGTGGAGACAATCGGTTGTCCGGTCACCTCAACGATCAGCCAACAAATATGCTATTGCACTGAGATTGTCCGACGCTACGGTAAGACGCATTTTGCATTTAGACATTAAAATCCACCCATACAAGATGGCAATTGTGCAACAACTTAATGCAGGAGATTGGGAGAACCGTGTTGATTATTGTCGGCGTATTATCATGAACGTGGCTCTTACCACCGTTCTGTTGACCAGTGATGAAGCCCATTTTCACCTCTCCGGCTGTGTCAATAAACAGAATGTCCGTTATTGGGCAGGAACCAATCCTAATGAATTCCATGAGAAATCTCTTCGCAGTGAGAGAGTTACGGTTTGGTGTGTTGTAGCAGAATTTGGTGTTTGGGGTCTGACATTTTTTAAGATGACGACGGCCGTGCAGTAAGCATTACAGGTGCTCGTTACGTTCAAATGTTACAAATTTTCCTGCAACCGAGGTTGAACAAGCTTGCTCTTGATGCTGAGGACATTTGGTTTCAACAAAATGGGACTATTGCTCACACCGCGCGTCAAACAATAAATCTCCTGCAAGAGCTCTTTCCGGGGCATATCATTTCGCATCATGGCGACATTCCTTGGCCGCATGTTCGCCAGATCTCGCCCCCCTGCGACTTCTTTCTTTGGGGCCATTTGAAGGCGGAAATTTATAAACATCGACCTCATACAATGGACGAACTGAAGACGGCGATTCGTGAAGAAATCGCGGCAAACCGACCAGCTATGACTGTGAAAGTGATGGCGAAATTCAGAAAGCGCCTCGATGCCTGTATCGAAAGCCAAGGACATCATATGGATGATGTTGTATTCCATAAATAAACTGCATATATTGGTGGGTCTGTTGATAACAATAAATTTTTTATTTGATAAATCCTTACAAATTTCTTTCCCTGTGAAATCCATCCGTTCTTTCTGGCGCACCCTGTACAACAACTATTTCTGAGTTTCGACATTGCAGAATGCTCCGAAATGATTTTTTTCTAAATCTAGACCTAGTTAAATCGCTTTCTCGCACCCGAAGACTGTAGATTCATTCCATTTTACAAAAATCTTTAGGCTCATTTTGAAGATAAAATGTACGAATATACAGTACAAGAATTGCTTGTTTATTAGTAGTCTATTTGATTCTCTAAAATTTTTAGGAAAATATTTTGGGCTAAGACGGATGAAGTTACAGGAGATTGGAGAAAGTTACACAACGCAGAACTGCACGCATTGTATTCTTCACCTGACATAATTAGGAACATTAAATCCAGACGTTTGAGATGGGCAGGACATGAACCACGTATGGGCGAATCCAGAAATGCATATAGAGTGTTAGTTGGGAGGTCGGAGGGAAAAAGATCTTTGGAGAGGCCGAGACGTAGATGGAAGGATAATATTAAAATGAATTTGAGGGAGGTGGGATTTGATTGTAGAGACTGGATTAATCGATGGCAGGCTTATGTGAGGGCGGCAATGACTCTACGGGTTCCTTAAAAGCCGTAAGGAAGTAAGGTTCACCCCATTTCGTAAAAATCCTTAGGCCCTATTTGAATATAAAATTTACATATCGATCGTCCAGTTCAAAAGTGCGACAACTCAAAAATTGCCATTTTTTTAGTTATTTATTCTACTGAAAGTCCCTTTCGGAGCTCTTTCCGATTCAGTATTGAGATGTCATATTTACAACCAAAAAGAAAAAAAAAAACGAAATAAACTGCTTTAGAAGTGATTATAAATATGGACTTTACTAATTCATTATTAGTACATTTGAAGAGTCCACTGCAAGAATGATGGATGTCACTTTCTTTTCGAAAATGAACCAAGACTGTCAATGCACATATAGAATGTACATAGAGAGTTATATGGCATTAACACTGAAAGTCATTGTCCAGTGATGATCGGAAAATCACAGTTAAATTTTGAGCGCTAAGCATTTCAAACTTTCAATTGCTTCTCCTGCAAAATGTATTCCAAATGACATCCATCATTCTTGCAGTGGACTCTTCATTTCGAAATCTATTAATAATGAACTGGAAGATTGTGATATACTCGTCCTGAATACTGATTCATTTATAATTTCCGTGGTTTTGAACCAGAAATCTGTTCCTTTCTAGGTGATTTATTTTAAACTTTCAGCTGAAGATATCTCAAAACTTGTTGTTTTTAATAATTATATATAATAATAAGTTTTCAGTCAAATACACTTTTCAATTTGCGAGGTCAGATAATCTGTTACATCACATTATTTAGTACGAAGTCACTAATATTTTCGACTTTAAAAAGTCATCTTCAGGTGCATGAGATGCAAACAATATTTAAAAATAGGTGATAAGTGGATCTAGCAATTAATAACATGGTAAGTAATGCACGTACTGGCATTTACAATTATATAAATTTCGTGCCTCTTGAGGTAAACTGTACATGGTAAAGCTGAACACTGATGCTAGATTTTCGTGTGTATATAAGACAAGGAGAAGGCACAGCATGATATTAACCTTACACAATTAAAGGCTAAGTATTCTCATTAGATCGTATCATTAAAATTAAGCTTGTACTATGTAAGTACAAATATAATAAACCTTTAAGAAACGCTGATATCAGCTCTCACAAGCTTTTCAAAATTAATAATAACCTATTAATTAAAATATTTTCAGACAACTATGGCATTCACCACGACGAATTAGACTGCGTGCTCTCCCACCAACAGCATTTGCATCACAGCTTCTCCATTTCCTTTAACATTATTACATTATATTTAACGTTTTAACATAGTTAATATCAAACTGTACAACCTTAATTTTAATGATACGATCTAATGAGAATACTTTGCCTTTAATCGTATAAGGTTAATATCATGCTGTGCCTTCTCCTTGTCTTATATACACACGAAAATCTAGCATCAGTGTTCAGCTTTACCATGTACAGTTTACCCCAAGAGTCTCGAAATTTATATAATTGTAAATACCAGTACGTGCATTACTTACCATGTTATTAATTGCTAGATCAACTTATCACCTATTTTTAAATATTGTTTGCATCTCATGCACCTGAAGATGACTTTTTAAAGTCGAAAATATTAGTGACTTCGTACTAAATAATGTGATGTAACAGATTATCTGACCTCACAAATTGAAAAGTGTATTTGACTGAAAATTTATTATTATATATAATTATTAATTGTATTCACACTTTTCGGAACCAACATGTCTTTCAAAAAAAAATTGTTTTATTTTTTTTTATTTTTTATTTATTTTTTTTTTTTTTTTTTAGTTGTCGCACTTTTGAACTAGACAATCCAAATGTACAATAAATGCTTATTTAATAGTATTTGATTATCACAAATGTTATTTCTGTAAGTTCACCCTATTTCATTAAAATTCTTAGGCCCATTTTAAAGATGCAATTTACAAACATACAAGAAATGCTTATACTCTATAATAGTACTCTATTTGATTATCTCAAATTTTATTTCTGTAGCTTGACACTTTCCTCAGTTATAAAAATAAAGAGATTAACATAAGAAATGTTCTTGTAAATGTCAAGGGATGTGACAAATGATATTTCTTATTTTATTTGTATGTAATAAAACTTGCCGGAACCCATCCGTCTGAGTTCCGCTACTGAATAGCAAACCCATCTTCCTTTTAACAATTCACAACGAACTGTAGACAAGTTCTGTTTTTACTGCATATACCATTAGAGTTAAATCCTTCTATTCAGTCCCTCTGCCACACGTTTGAATTTTTTTCTGTATACAAAAAGAAACCCGCGACATTACAGAACATTTCTTTATAGCCTAGAGCACTTAAAAAGGACATGGCATTTACCATGGTAACTGTGACGTAGAAGTCTGGGAGAAAATCCATTACACCATAAATAAATGTAGAGCATTTAAAGAAGGGGGGAGAAAAAGGAGCAGTTTCAGTATTGTGTGTGTCGGAATGTCATTCATCACCCTCGGGAGGGGTGAAGGAAGCTGTCACTGTTAATGGACTAGCCAGCCAAAATGTCTGACCGCATAGATCCTGTCACTATTGCAGAACTCTGTTTTCCTTTTTCCTGTTGTGATAATTTATAAGAATACAAATCGTGATGGGTCTCAGACAGATAGTTTTTAAATATAAAGGCGTATATTACCACATTCTGCTTCCCCCAGTCAGGAGTTGCTATTCACAAAGTATACCAAAAAATGAAAATAACAGAAAATAGAGGAAGATCATTTCAAATAAAGTACAATGAACACATTAAAGCTTATAACTAAACTGTAGAGGTGCTATGCATAGACATTTCGCTAGCCCGTGCTACGAGCGTGCTAAACTAGTCCCGGCTATCGACTGATTACTTGTACAGGATTCATATTATATCATATCGCTAACACTGGTTTATGAATACGAAAAAACGTTAGTTCGCTGATCATCCACCGGAAGCTCGCGTTAAGAATGTCTATGAATATAGCCCTTAATTACTTCAAATTACGGAGAACATATTGCTAACAACAATCACGACTACAATAACATAGAAACAGATATGGAAATACTACACATCACACCAAACAGTCCACAGTTAGGCCTAAACATATTAGAACAACATGAAATATACAAGTACACAATAATATACCCACAGCATGTACTTAATACAGAATTACAATTCAATACGCATACATTATTCGATATTGTAAATTTAATTCAACGCAACAATAGGATTTTATTCTTCCAACAATAATTCCTTTCTACAATTCACCATAAACGCTCTCGTCAACAATTGGATTTTCACTCAACACAGTATTCGTTATAGCACTCCACTGACGGCAATGACAATTTACTTGGACTATTACGAACAACAATGAACTGTTAATCTTAACTAATATTTGCAAAGCACTATTTACAAATCAGAACTATCAGTTCTCAGTTCACAGTTCTTCTAGTTCAGTCACTCGAGTTCACAGTATCTCGAACCACAGACCTTCAGAGACAGTTCACTGTACTCGAACTCAGGTCCCTCCAACTGCGGTCCACTGCACTCGAACTCAGGCCTTCGGATGCTGATACAGTTGCGGACGCACACTCTAGTCGAACTCCGGTACACAAGACTGGCTTGCTTGCTCTGGCTTTCTCACTGACTGGCTGACTAATCAACTGAAAAACCGCTCGAGTTCGCTGGCGTTTCTTCTTTTATAATCACAGCGACGTAGCCTCGAAAGTTCGACGCGTCTCCAGAGATTGCACTCCAGAGAAATCCAGAGCCCTCTCCTCTCTACCATCACCAGATGCGCGCGCATACTCGTCGCGTTGACGTAATACACCCTCTCTCTTCTCTCCGCCGCGCGCCGTCCCAAAGTGCTCCGCGCGATCTTCTCTCTTGCGGGACGCTGGTCGTGAGTTCGAATCTCACGTCGCTGTCACAATATCATAATACACGACACACAAACAACCATCCGGTCTACCTTGTTGGCGAGTTGGTATAGCGGTGACCTTCTATGCCCAAGGTTGCGGGTTCGATCCCGGGCCAGGTCGATGGCATTTAAGTGTGCTTAAATGCGACAGACTCATGTCAGTAGATTTACTGGCATGTAAAAGAACTCCTGCGGGACAAAATTCCGGCACATCCGGCGACGCTGATATAATCTCTGCAGTTGCGATCGTCGTTAAATAAAACATAACATTTTAACAACCATCCCCCACCATAAATGCAACACATCCCAACCCCATCAATGACGAAAGCAAAAGCCGGAAATCGAGACCAGCTGGAGCAGAACACTGAAGATGACACCACACCCCGGTATTGAAACGGGGCTCGTCTGTCATTAAGATACATTACTTTTTTTTTATTTGTAACACTTTTAACGTTTTTAACTTTAGAAAGTTTTAAAGAAAATATAGATTTTCAAACAATCCCATATTATACAATGATACAATATCGAGTTACACAATTGTTAAGTTCCATAAAATTAGCAGTGACCTTTTTATTACACAGAGGACGACTTTCTTAATAAAGATGTTAAGCAGTTTGAAGTGCCTACGGAAACTATTCATAGTAGATTCCTTAACGAATGTCCACCATTCTCGTTTTATAAATCTTAGGTTTTGGAGCTATAAATTTTGATGGAGAAGTTGAAGCCATCTATTCGACACTTCAGAATCTGTTGTATCGGATCTCTTATGGGTATTTTCAACAGGCTGTTATATTCAGTCATTTTAAAGCAGCTATAACAGCTATAACACCCAAACTGTCACTTAAAAGTAAAAAAAAAAAAACTAATTATTGTAAAAATATACACCATCTGATAAAACTTAGCAAAAGGGGAGTTTTTAATGGGTACCAGCACACTGTGGATTGTCTGGCGATGAAGCTGTTGATCGGCTTGCTAAGAAGGGAATTAATATCTTACAAAACCTCATGTCAACTTTATCATCCCCAACAGTTAAAATACTAATCTACTCAAAATGTCAATATAATATAATATCATACCATTTCTATGACATTTCAAGTAACAAACGATGGGAGTGTCTCAATGTACAGTAGTGGCAAAAAAAAACCGGACCGACTCTTGTAGCTGATACAAAAGAATCCTGTGCTGTGTATTGTGTCAAACTGTGGTCATTTCAATATGAATAGTGAAGCCAGAGGTATGTACTGCTATTTAATGTAAAAATACGCAGTTATCTTTGCCGAATAGAGGTAGAAATGTAATATTGATGCCAGATGAAAATAAAACTCTCAAAGGTTTTTTCGTCTGCAAGTTTGAGGCACTGAAGGAAACAAAAGACGATAAGAATCGAACAAATACAATACATTTCATTGTTGCAATTAATTATACAAGATGGATGTGTTTTGTGACTAGCAAAATTTGAATCTTTGACTCTGAAATCAGCTACAAGGGTCGGTCCGTTTTTTTTTTTTTTGCCATTGCTGTACAACAAAATATATAGTCCCGTCGCTCTAATTTCCGGCAGCCAATCGCGTTGCAGGTCGGCTACATTTAAACGTGTCCGTCTTGTGATTCGCTTATGAAGACGTTATTCATTTTTTAAGGCTCGATAAATACTTAATATAATCGCCTGCCATTTTCGCTCTTTCGTTGGCGTTCGCAGAAACCACACGAAGACATTATTTGCCGCTCAATTATTTGCTGAATTACAGTGCGTTTGATTTATTATCATAGGAGCTACGACATGATAACGTTTAACGGTGTGGCAAATAGATTCCTCGTATGGTAGCTCGGCAACGAAAGAACAAAAATGGCGAACGATACTACCTACCTAGACTTTATAGAACCTTCACTTCCTAAGACGTAAGCAAAGAGGAGGAGTCACGCCGGGAATAATAGCGTCGCGACTATAATTCCAGAGTTTCGAAAGAAATTTGCAGCTGCATCCTTTCGATTATTCACAGTACATGACTGTTTGTCAAAGCACTTGAACAAAATTATAATTATTTCTTCACCACTATGTCCATTGTGCAATCTTCAGAAAGAATAGAATGTCAGGCAATCTATGGCGAATCCTCGAGCTCATCTCGCCAAAATACCATCTCTCTGTCACCAATTTCATTGACGTTAAATAACCGAGTAGTTGATACAGGGTCATTAAGGGTGCTATGCATAGAAATTTCACTAGCACGCACTACGAGCGTGCTAAACTAGCCCCGGTTATCGAGTGATTACTTGTACAGGATTCATATCATATCATGTCGCTAACAGTGCTTTATGAATACGAAAAACGTTAGTTCGCTGATCATCCACCGGAAGTCCGCACTAAGAATGTCTATGAATATGGAGGTAGATGACCAACTAAAAACAAGTCTAAAGTTTTTTTATTTTTAATTATCATCTAATAAGGAAGCAGTTTCTGCTGCTACAGGCCAGTCTGTATTTAAACCTTCCTTTATAGAATCTAGGCCTATTCGTGTGCGAACTTGCGAGAGAATTTCGGACCTCATAATTTCAGAATGTTCCCTTTTAAGCAAGAAGAGATCGAGACAAATTTATGCTGAGTGGAACAATGAAGGCATCATTTATAAACATCAGCTATGATGTATGCATTCACTTTAAAGCCCTAAGGAAGTAGGGGTGAATCCAAGGCGTTATTAACGCTACAGTCGAGATGAATAGTGTAATACTGGTCACACAAGATGGAGGGCGATGGGCTAATGGTATTAATTACCGTGAATTGTTTATTTTTCCCACGACCCCCTCGGAGATCTCCGTTGTATACAACTAGTAAACTAAACAAAGAAAGCACAAAGGGATATCACTGGGATTGGAGCATCGTGATGCTTCTTGTTGCTAACCACTCCATTTCTCTGCGTGTCCAATGAATACCACAAACAACAAGAACCGCATCAGAGATTGGGCAGCAGCAAAACAAGCCCTCGCTGATGAATCGGACTGAGGGGATTGGTTGGAGCGAGCACCCCTGCAAACAATCATGCGACAAACAATTTCCTGAAAAGTAAATACTGAATCGAGATGTATTTCACATTTGTTCCCGTCTGCGCTCTACTCAGCCAATACGTGATGGAGAATTGTCGATAGATTTATCTACCAAAATTTTTAACAGTAATTGAAAAAGAAAGGAAAAGCGGGACTGAATATCGTGTGAAAGTATTTATAAATTATATATACAGGGTCTTTCAGAAATACTTTGACAAACATTGGGGGCATATTCCTTATACCAAAACAAGAAAAAAAAGTTCATGTAAACATATGTCCGAAAATTCTTAGTTCAGAGACTCAAAATAAATGTTCAAATGACAGATGACTGTAGTAAACAAGTTTCTTTGGCAACACATAGCCACCTAGGATACAATGGGTGCATCAGCAGACTTGTATCGATAACATCATTCGATTAATTATCTTACAAAATGAATTAGCCTATTATCGGGGCAAATCGCAATATAGCGAACGTAGACGACTTCTTCCACTTTTCCCCTACTAGCTCAACAGACACTCAACATGATAGGCGAGTGTTGTGTCGAATGCACATTTCATGTGGGTGGGGATAACTTCCCCTACTGGAGTTCGCTATATTGCGATTTATCCTATTATCGGTTACGAACATAAGTTGTTGGATTGTACCTCGAAACGCGTCGAACGTAAACTTTAATTGTTATGAGTTTCTGAATTGATTAAAGTTGCAACACTTGCTACCAAGCTGACAATATATAACAGATGTTTCATTATGTTCTTTCACTAACAACTAAAAAACTAAGGATTTTCGGACATATGTTTGTATGAGCTTTTTTCTTGTTTTGGTGTGAGGAACATGTCCCCAAGGTTTGTCATAGTATTTCTGAAACAGTCTGTAAATATAAAAATATACAAATTATATCCCAATAACACCAAACCGAGAACATAAACGCTTCATGCAATTGTAGGAATCCCAGTAATCCTCTGTCAATTTTTTATTTTGTCTTTGCTTTGATGTTTTTATTTCTAATTTGTTTAATTATTTACATAATATATTAAGAGCCGTTGTGGTCCCGCGCCATGGCGTCGTGGTCTAAGGATCCTGCCTAGGATTCGCGTTACGGAATGCGCGCTGGTTCGAGTCCTCATGGGGGAAGAAATTTTATCATGAAATTTTGGCCGGTGTATGAGACTGGTGCCCATCCAGCATCGTGATGCACTAGTGGAGCTACGACAGGTAGCGAAATTCGATTGCGAAAGCCAGCTATAACGACTGGGTGACAATCGTGCTAACCACTCGATACCTCCATTGTGATTGGATGATCGTTCACCTCTGCTTCGGCATGTGAACGTGAGGCCAGTAGTCGGCTGGTGGTCTGGGCCCTTCGAGGGTGTAGTACGACGAATTATTATTATTATTATTATTATTATTATTATTATTATTATTATTATTATTATTATTATTATTATTATTATTACCCGTTGCTTGTTACTCAGCGTTAGTAGGATTTAGAAAGTACAATATGGATCGGCAACTAAAAACTCATTTAGAAGAAGGCAATCTTGATAAAGCTCGTTAAAAACGTGAACAATCTGCCAGGGAATTCTATTCCAAGAACTGATCACGTGAGTCACGTCTGTGTGTTACATCATGGCTGTCCCATTCGATCGGAATGATGAAAATAACTGTTTGTTCGTCAGCAATCAGTACCCTACGCGATGACTGTGTACGTCGTTGTTTCGAACAATTGGCATTTTACAGGATCTTCTTTATATTGTCAGAAATTTTCCAGACAGGCGCCAATGTAACATTGTCGTTTGTCCGTCTGACATTCTAGAAAACAGCGCTAAAGCTATAGACGGAAAGATTTTCATTCTCAGTAATCGTCTTGGCAAAAAATTGTTTCTTCCAACTCTACGACTACATTCCTACCATGTTACACAGGAACGGCTTGTCTGAGAAAATCAGGAGGAGATATGGAGAGAAAATGTTGCCCAAGAAATATATGATTGATGAATTTTCTCTTAGTCTTAGTATTGCGAACCTTGGCCCTGGAATAGAAGTTCATGTATGCAATATTAACAGAAGACAATCGATTTTGAAATACTTTCAATTTCTAACGAGTTCCGCGAAAATGAAACATAGCTATAACGACCCCTTAGGTAAACTAGCGTTAGAGCGTGTTTAATCATTCCATTAGTTTCGCCCAATACATCGTAACAGGTCGCAGTGCTGGGCCATAGTACTCCCCTCTCGTAAATTCCATTCTATTCCAATCATTCCATTAAACTCGAGTTCGGTACTCGTAAATGTAAAATACGTCGTATCACACGAGTGTTTGCAAATGAAACAACGGTTTACATAAAAATGTCATTTGTTTCTACGAACTGCCAACAGTGGACTATCTTAGGAGAAATTAGTTACAAAGAATATGCACTTAACATCGTTTTTCTTGGTTGTTTGCGAAATCTAAATTGTAACCAGTAATTTAGTAATAAATGGATATGCTTTAGTAATCAATCGAACTCTTTTGCTACACTCCTACCACCTCTGTGTTCGCTCGGTACCGCTAAGTGGCCCCTCATCCTGTTCAGTTTTTTGTCTTTTTTTTTCCCAGTACCCGAATTTTATAGGATTGTGAATATTTTATTTTTAAATGTCTCGACATTTTGAAATTTGAGTCCACATTTTTCTTTTTATTTTAAAATTTTCAGTTTTAAATTCATCCGTAAACAATTTTTCCACTGTTATTTTGTCGCCCAGTCCACATCAAATCGTTTGAGTGGTCAAACATGCGTGTAGTTCCTCCGGTTACAGAGTTACGACTGCGGAACGGCTCGAAATTTGTTAATTTTTACAACGCGTTCGACCGCATTCCTCTCTTATGTAATATACGCGCGACCCTTTAAGTCAGCTATCTCAGCACGCTTACACCCTCGCCCTACCAGTGCCGTCCTCATCCGACTATTACACGCCGAGTTACAAGCATTTCAAATATCACTACTCTTCTTCAAATCTGAAATCACCATACCAATTACGGACAAAGACGTTTTCAACTTTAAAAGTTGTGACAACATAAGCACTGTTTATTCAGTCACAATCACTAATTTTTTTCACGAATTTGAATGTAAGAACTATCATTTAGTCTTACTATAGTCAAGATATTTTTATATCAGCTTTACATCACTTCTTCGTATCTGTCTTTGCTTTTTAATCATGCCGCTGCCGTTGTACTACCAGCTGTTTTCATCGGCTGATACAGGAGAATTAAAGGAGATATTAGTGACTGCAATGCTGCAGAAGTTGCTATGATACGGACTGAAACATCTCTTATTTACTGCTAGGTCCTACTCCACGATTCAAGTTGCCCGAATAGCCCTTTTGATTCAGAGCATCGGTAAATTGAGGCAATCACTACCTCACCGCAGTTAAAATTGCATGAAACTCTCCGTTCGAAAGTAGCGCTTTGCCACCGTGCCTTAGTTTTGTTAAGACTTCACTTTAGTATAGCCTATCTATATCAAATACGCGAGGCATATTAATACAGCTATGAAATAATTTTACGATAAAGATTTCAGTACCGTACATCTCTTCCAAAGTTGTCTCCTTGGTCCATTTTAGAATTAAAATGTAATATTCTGAAGCTTTATTTCACACATAACTCGGCAGCAATGATATCTGCAGGTATTCCATTATTACTTTCTTCATAAAACTTCCCGTGTAGGAATTTCATGGTATTAATATCAGTTCAATTTAAATTATTTGACCATTAAACGTATAAGTAATAGCTATAGCACATATGATACATTTTAAAAAGTTAGCTACTATGAAAACCAACGAAATATAACTAAAATTATTAGTTAAAACAATTTCATATGAGGGGGTCAGAAGCAAAGGGATACAAGTGCCCTTAAGTTACTTGTGAGAAAATGTGGTTGAAAATATTTAAGATTTCGTAAATTCCAACGAAATGGTTTATTTCAATTTTAGTGTGTAGTGTGGTTAAAAGATGTATCCTTTGCCACTAAAGTTTTGAATGCTTTAGCTTGCCCTGGATGCACTTAACTCATGTTCTTAGAAATGTCACTTGTACCCCTCATATATGATATATTAAAACTGAATCTGCGTTATGATAACTTATAAGGCAATCCCAAATGACACATCACTGTGTTATTTGTGTTAGTTAGGGTACGTACGATTTTTTAGTTGTGACAACTCTTACCGCCTTTGGTGAGAGAATAGACTGCAATTTCATAGAAAGGCAGTTCCAAGAAACAGTTGCCAAATGACACGTCTAAGCAACTGCACTGAACGTTTGGGTAATGATTAATCTAAAATGATGCTTTTGTCGAAAATTATTAGGTGAAAACTTAATTTTTATGTGTTTTATGTGAATGTTGGAAAACACGTATTTACATTAATTTTAAAAATTCAAAATATATGTTTTATGTGAAATAAAATTTAAAATATACACTCAGATGACCTTGTCCGAAACTTAAAATATTTAATTACCTAAGAATCTTAGTCCTACTAATGACTTTCTTTTGCAAAATAAAAAAATTTCCATTTTGGTATCATTTCCCCAGAAAATTAAGGCATAGCGGATTATCGACTGTAAGAAAGAAAAGTGAGCACATCTTAGATAATTAAAAAAAAACACGTCACTAGTTTCTGTAATAAATGTAAAACTCTTGATAATATCGTACAAATATAATCAATATGTTTTTTCAAGTGAAAAAGCTCTAGAAACTTTATATAGTTTTGACTTTGTTCTTATTTTAAAATTATGTTGACAATCTTCACATTATTACACAAAAAATCATTAGATTCAAACCATAGAGCCATCTTATCATTGGTAAGAGTGTGCAATTCATTATCAGCCGAGCTAGTAAATAGGAAAGTATTGTCATCGGCCTATATAATGGTTATAGCATAAATAAATTATATCAGGGCAACGAGAGGCAATGTAGTAGTTCAGCGTCGATTTATGTGAAAATGGTAAGGAATGTTGTAAATTTTTAAAATGGAAATATGGGATTATGAAAGCTGTACAAAAATATATTCATTAAAAACCTGCATAAAATCCATTTTTCGATGAAAAATTCAAGGCCTGACCGAAACTCGGACCCGAATCGCTTGTGTGACAGGCCGAAGATCACACCACCCAGGCACCACATACATTTTTGTTACCAGTAACTCGAAATCTTTTATCCCCGTATAAGTTTTGTTTTCGTGTATTTACTTCAGATGATTATTTTCTATTAAAACATTGTCATCAACATCTGTGATACAAAGACCGTACCTCTACTTCTCTGGACAACCCTGTCATGTTGATATTGCAAAGCCCCCCGGATTACTAGACACTTCGGGTAGATTTAGTTTTAAGAGAGCTGCGATATCGCACTGATCGCCTGTAGGAGCCGTCACTAGAGAACAAATATCTCTGATGAAGAGTTGGTAATGAGGGACTGGACAAGGTACTTCCCAAACCACCCTCGTTATACATATAATGATCAGTTTGAGGCGCTCTATCAAGACATACAACTTCAGGGTGATCAACCCCTGCTCAGTGGAACGCAGCTGGAATGAATCAAACTTTATCTCTATTTTCTACCCTATGATTATTCCTTCTTTCTTTTGACTGTCGACAAACATCTTGAATTATTATTATTATTATTATTATTATTATTATTATTATTATTATTATTATTATTATTATTATTATTGTGCTGAACTATAATTCGCCACTGGCTGTTGTACAGCATATTGAATAAATAAATAAATAAATTATTATTATTATTATTATTATTACTATTATTACTATTACTACTACTACTACTACTACTACTACTACTACTACTACTACTACTACTACTACTACTACTACTACTACGAAATGGAACTATAAAAATTGGAGATTTATCTTTCGAAGAGGTGGAAAAATTCAAATATCTTGGAGCAACAGTGACAAATATAAATGACACTCGGGAGGAAATTAAGCGCAGAATAAATAAGGGAAAAGCGTGTTATTATTCGGTCGAGAAGCTTTTGTCATCTAGTCTTCTGTCAAAAAAATCTGAAAGTTAGAATTTATAAAACAGTTATATTACCGGTTATTCTGTATGGTTGTGAAACTTAGACTCTCACTTTGAGAGAGAAACAGAGATTAAGGGTGTTTGAGAATAAGGTTCTTATGAAAATAATTGGGGCTAAGGGGGATAAAGTTACAGGAGAATGGAGAAAGTTACACAACGCAGAGCTGCACGCAATGTATTCTTCACCTGACATAATTAGGAACATTAAATCCAGACGTTTGAGATGGGCAGGACATGTAGCACGTATGCGCGAATCCAGAAATGCATATAGAGTGTTAGTTGGGAGGCCGGAGGGAAAAAGACCTTTGGGGAGGCCGAGACGTAGGTGGGAAGATAATATTAAAATGGATTTGAGGGAGGTGGGATATGATGGTAGAGACTGGATTAATCTTGCTGAGGATAGGGATCAATGGCGGGCTTATGTGAGGGCGGCAATGAACCTCCGGGTTCCTTAAAAGCCAGTCAGTAAGTAAGTACTACTACTACTACTACTACTACTACTACTACTACTACTACTACTACTACTACTACTACTACTACTACTACGACATAGATTATCTATCAGAAAGCTTACATAAAAGTAAACTAAACTCACATCTTGTTCCGCGCCGTGGCATCGTGGTCTAAGGCATCCTGCCTAGGACTCACGTTACGGAAGCGCGCTGATTCGAATCCTCATGGGGAAGAAATTTTCTCATGAAATTTCGGCCAGTATATGGGACCGGTGCCCACCCAGCATTGTGATGCGCTTGGGGAGCTACGATAGGTAGCGGAATCCGGTTATGCAAACCAGCTATAACGGCTGGAGGTCACATCGCGCTAACCACACGATACCGCCATTCTAGTTGGATGATCGTCCACCTCTGCTTCGGCATGTGGCCGTGAGGCCAGCAGCCGGCTGGTCGGTCGTGGCCCTTCGTGGCCTGTAGCACCACGGATTATTATTATTACTATTATTATTATTATTATTATTATTATTATTATTATTATTATTATTATCACCATCACCACTATCATCACCACCACCACCACCACCACCACCACCACCACCACCACCACCATCACTATTATTGTCCTTGTTGCTCGAATGTTCGATATTTTCGTTAACTTGATATTCCTGCTACATAGGAATATCGACAACGATAGATATTTTCGGGAAAAGGAATAGATACTTTTTGGTTTTTAAGAGGTTCTAATTATGTATTCCTTCTTTGTTTCTTTATTTATTCTTTCTTTCTTCTTTCCTTCCTCCTGTTATTCTTTCACTCTTCCATCATAATTTCGATCTTCTTATTTTGTTTTTCTTTCTTTTTTTTTGCTTTCTACCGTCTTTCTTTCTCCGTCTTTTTTTTCTTTTTCTTCCTTGTTCCTTCTTGTGTTTCTTTTCGTTTTTTTCATTCTTTGTTTCATTCTTTGTTTCTTGTTTCTTTTTTTCCTTTCTTCCTTGTTTCTTTTTTGCTTCTTCATCCTTGCTTTCTTTTTTCTTTATATCTTCTTTCTTTTGTCTCTCTTCTGTCTTTTTTCTTTCTTCATTTCTTTCTTTCTTCTTTCTTCGTTTTTTTTTCTCTCTTTCCATTCTTTGTTTGTTTTTCTTTAATGTCTTTCTTCTTTCTTTATGTCCTTTTCTTTTTTCTTCTTCATTTTTCTTTTTTCTTTATTTCTTCTATCTTTTTTATCTTTTCTCTTTCTTTCTTCTTTCTTCATTTATCTTTCTTTTCTTTGTGTATTTTTCTCTTTCCTTAATTCTTTCTTTTTTATTCTCTCTCTTTCTTTATTCCTTTGTTTTCTCTTTTCTCTTTATTTATTCGGTTTTTCTTTCCTCTTTCTTTCTCTCTTCTTTCTTTCTCTCCTTTCTTAACGCTTTCTATTTCTCTTCCTTTATTTATTTATTTTTTCCTTCGTTTTTATTTTTTTGTTTTTTCTTTATTTATCCTTTCTCTTTCTTTCTCTTTCTTTCTTTCTCTTTCCTTCTTTCTACTTCCTGTCTTTTTCCTTTCTTCTTTCTTTCTTCTTTTCGTTTTCTTTCTGTGTTTCTTCTTTTTCCTCTTTTATCTTTTCTTCCTTTTCTCTTTCTTTCTCGCTCTCTCTCTCTCTCTCTCTCTCTTCCCATTTCAGTGATGGATGCACTTCCAGTGTGGCAAAGTTTTTGGGGTCATGTGCTATATCCATGTCTGTTCCGAGTTTTATAGCAATATCTTGTATTTTCTTTGGCAAACCAACAATTTGTAGGGTTGGTACATTCTCAGTTGCTGTGCGTAAGTCTAATTTAGGGAAATAGACGAAACGAAAAGGTTTTAGTAGAACCACCGTCCAACCGGAATGGTTTCCTGTCGGATATAAAACGTGTTAATGAACTACAGATGTCTAACTAAAATTGGCAAAGTCCAATATTATCCAGAAATATTATTTATTTAATTCTAGGAATTCTTTCTCTGCTTCTTAAATAAGACGTGGTCAATGGGAATGAATATATTAGCTAAGACTAACAATTTGAATGGTCTTTAAGTACGGGTATAATGCCATTTAAAAGTTAATTGAAATTTTAAAGCGTTCTAAATATGAAAATATTTGAGGTAAGAAAAGAACATCACTATGTTGCACAAGTAATAGTGTTTATTTTATGTCAGTCACAAAATTGTGTGTCCGATAGCCAGAAACAGTTTACATAGTGGCCATAGTGTTTAAATTTCATAAGTATGTAAAAAGTTGTTTGTATTCAAACTGCACCAATTTTGTGTTTTTTAAATTGAAAACAACTTATATTGTGCCTATATTTTCTTTTCAAATAACACAAAACATAGATCTATTTTTACTGTTATTTTTTATAATATCAAAATGGTATTCTTCCTAAAATATATTGTTTATACAAGTTTGTCTTCTTTGTAGAGCGGGGAAAAAAATTGTAAACTATTATGTTTCTTTTGGAAAATATTTGTACATGTAGGCTATGTGTCAGATCCTGAATAGATGTTATTATAACAGTGTCATTAGGGATCAGAAGTTAATGCCCTGATGAGCTACTAAATATGCATGCAAATATACTCTTAACAGTGCGAAATATGCATTCGCGATTTTTCCGGATCTTTGGAAACCTTAAGAATACTCTGTATCATCAAACTACATTGCAGGATTTAGCACCTAGTCGTTTTGGTTTATGAAAATAATACTGGTTCCTTTCCCCTCGATTGAGTCCATTTCACTAAAATTTCTGTAATCTCTGACTCATATGATTTGCCTGATGATTCCATTTGGTATTCTTTCGTTCTTTACCGATGGAGTGCAGCACTTGCCATGCGCCAGTTCCTTGGCCAGCTGTTATTAGGAAGAGGATTGCTTTGTTTTGTTTTTGTTTCTCCATGGCGTCTCTATGGCCATGTGCACCCATAATTGCGAAAAATCATAAAAGGTATATAAAAATTCAGATCAGAAAGGGATAAAGAATATTTTTCTCTAAAATCGTAACAAAGTAAAATGTCGAAGAACTTATTGTTCGGTTTACTTCAACTATCCCTTGCTGTAAATTAATGCATATTGTTCCATTGTGCCCTATTCTTGCAATAATTTTTCATCTCGTGTGTTTCATTGCAACTGTAACATAGTCTGCAGCGCAGTACCGAATGCCACATTTCGTTGGCTTTAATATTTTTGTGGCTTCGCGTATCAATATTTTAGATTCCATTGAACAGATCTGAGGTTTCGAATACAGATATGCATGGTTAATTGGGAGGATTATTGCGGGCGTTTAAATATTTAGTTAATGAAAAGCTGGAAACCGAGATGCATTTTATAATGATACAGCTTCATTGTGCCCTGATTCGTATTTGGAGGCCGATTATTTAACATTTTATCTCTATTTCGCTTCATTATGAAATACCGTGTGGGGGGGAAAAGTTACTCTTTTTGTCTTTATTTGTGTTCTCTACGCATTAAACTGTATTTTGTATGAATCGAGTTTATTGAAAAACTGCGAAATGAGTTTACATTTGAGCTTATCAGTTCGTCTGTAAAAATGAACCTACGCATCATATTGCTGATCAGAAAGCATCATTGACGCAGCACGAAGGGTGGTGTAGGGATGGGGAGTATCTGTTAATTTCGAATGTTTGTGTGTCGAAGAGTTCCCTTGCAACCCCTCAGTTATTTCTCTCTGCAGCTTTATTTAGATGAAGGATTGAGTTGTTCATTTTATAGTCAGCAAACCGATGACTGAAATGGGAAACATTGGCTTATGTTCAGGGTTGCGATGTCCGTTCATTTGGTTAAGAATAATTAAGCGCTTCAGATTCGTAAGTTTAGTTCGGTACGTCCTAAGTATGGATGTAACTTCGGACACCGAACTATGAAGTTAACTACTTCGCGTGTTATACAAGTCATGTTGTTTACATCAATTCAGGATAGTTTTTTTTACTTGGTTATTTAACGATGCTGTATCAACTACGAGATTATTTAGCGTCGATGAAATTGGTGATAGCGAGATGATATTTGGCGAGATGAGGCCGAGGGTTCGCCATAGATTACCTGAAATTTGCCTTATGGTTGGGTAAAACATCGGAAAAACCCAACCAGGTAATCAGCCCAACCGGAAATCGAACCCGCATTCCACACCTATGGAGTACCGGTTAGCACGTCTGGCCGCGAAACCAGGTGGCCCGGGTTCGATTCCCGTTCGGGGAAAGTTACCTGGTTGAGGTTTTTTCCGGGGTTTTCCCTCAACCCAATATGAGCAAATGGTGGGTAACTTTCAGTGTTGGACCCTGGACTCATTTCACCGGCATTATCAATTATCACCTTCATCTCATTCAGATGATAAATAACCTCATTCAGACGCTAAATAACCTAAGCTGTTGACAAAGCGTCGTAAAATAACCTTACTTACTTACTTACAAATGGCTTTTAAGGAACCCGAAGGTTCATTGCCGCCCTCACATAAGCCCGCCATCGGTCCCTATACTGTGCAAGATTAATCCAGTCTCTATCATACCCCACCTCCCTCAAATCCATTTTAATATTATCCTCCCATCTACGTCTCGGCCTCCCTAAAGGTCTTTTTCCCTCCGGTCTCCCAACTAACACTCTATATGCATTTCTGGATTCGCCCATACGTGCTACATGCCCTGCCCATCTCAAACGTCTGGATTTTATGTTCCTAATTATGTCAGGTGAAGAATACAATGCGTGCAGTTCTGTGTTGTGTAACTTTCTCCATTCTTCTGTAACTTCATCCCGCTTAGCCCCAAATATTTTCCTAAGCACCTTATTCTCAAACACCCTTAACCTATGTCCCTCTCTCAGAGTGAGAGTCCAAGTTTCACAACCATATAGAAGAACCTACTAAAAAAATCGAACCCGCGCCCGAACGCAACTCCGGATCGACAGGCAAGCGCCTTAGCCGAAGAGCTACGCCGGTGGCTTTCAGAATAGTACAGAGATTTCTACTGAGCACTGTTATGCTTGAATCAGAATATTTCTCCGTATAGTTAGGTGATTAAAACAAGCAAATTATAACACACATTTACGAGAACGACTTACTTCATTCTCTCCATTGTAGAAAATGGTGGCACAATTTAAATGAAAATGAATAGTTTTATTGCAATTTACAGGTTAGGCACAAAGTCCCGTTATCCTCTATAAATACCTGAAATACACGTATACACATTATTTATGTAATTCCGGTCATAATGCAGACGTACATCCACTTTACACTAACTGTGTCTCCTAAGTGTCCAAGGGTCAGTATGTCCCATATCATTCTTCTCACACAAAATAATGCATCGCCAGGTTGGATGTGACATTCGCCTCAGCATTGCTGGTATAATCTGTGGGAAAGCGCGTCGCTCGGTGTCCTTTAAAATTCAGCAGTTCTCTTGATACAACACCATAGCACATTTTCACAGGTTTTTCCACAACGCTGGATTGGTCGTGAGTCACCCATCTCCCAGCTCCTCTCGACTGGCCACCTCGCAGTCCTGACCTCACAATCTGTGACAGTGCACTGTGAGGTTTCATTCTAAAACTATTTCATTCATATAAACATTAGACAATGTTGGCGATGAAGAGCAGTCTTGTCTGACTTGATGTGTTTCAGGCTTCATATCTTACTATTTATTTGTCTTTGTTGTTCACTTTAACACTTAGCCTATATAAAAATATAAAACTTTCTTAAAATTAAAACTTTGGAAGTGTTAAAAAAATGTTTTAAAAAGTAATATACCTTAACGACAGACTGGTCTCTTTCGACACCAGTTTACTGACATCATCAGTGTGTCTCGAACTACTTTAAATATTTTAATTTGAGGAGATTTTTATATTTGTATAATTTATGTTTGTATTACGATACACTTCTATAATATTCTCCAGTAGCTTGTCTGTAATGTGTTTCTTTGAATCAGTGCTCGCGCCATAATTGTGATACCAGAACTCTGCGCGAGTACTTTGAGCGTATTCCGAATCTCAGCGCTGAGCAATCTGATGGCATCACGGTGTTCCGAATTTCACCGATGCCGTCACTGATGCTCCACCGGTGTCGCACCGGTGCCATCAGCTTGCAGAGGTGGTGGCAGTCTCCATCAGCCGCCATCAGTGAATCTGATTGGTTCTTGTATAGGGCGGGAATTAGCAGACGAGCGACAACGTGCACTGTTGTGTCATGGCGGTGTGTTCTGCTTTAGTTCTGCTGTATTGTTTGCAATGAGCACAACGTAAAAACAATATGTTAATGGTTTATGAACGAACATGTCAACGGACCAGTGATTACTACCGCTTCAAGAAATAAATTGTTTATGCTCTCTTTTCTGTGAACGAGATGGCAGTACGGAAGTTTCGCAAAATTTTGCTAGCGTAGCACAGACAACAACTTATACAGTCGCATTGACAGCCATCGATCCTTCCAGCAGTTTTGTTCCTATTTCGCTGCAGCGTGACGTCATTGTTGTCCACCGGTCCGGTGAGATTCGGAATACGCTGTTTGTAACAATTTGTATAGCATACAAGAATCAACAGATTTTATGCGCTTCGCTTCGGATGCCAAACTTTGCAGTCGCGGATAAAATCTAATTTTACTCCTTTATTAAAGAACAGTAACAGATGTAACTGTTTATCACATCAAAATTATTTTTAACAAACAGAACTGCCTTTTCTTTTAATACATTTATGAGGCTGATAATGTTTTTTTTTTAACTTTGTTTAATACTGTTACTTAAAAAGCATAAAATATACAGTAGTGGCAAAAAGAACCGGACCGACCCTTGTAGCTGATTTCAGAGCTTTGTTCACTCTGAGAAAGATAGACTGGTAACCAAGATTTTCGTGGTTCGAATCCTGCCTGGAAAGGAAACTTTTTCTGTTCCTTATTCAAATTTATTCCCAATACCTTTCGATTGAAGCGATATTTTACTACTTAATTAACTTATTATTCCCAGAACATGAATTTTACCAGCAATCGAAAAGTATTTGGAATAAATATGAATAAGGAAGGAAAAAAGTTTCCTTCCCAGGTAGGATTCGAACCACGAAAGTCTTAGTTACCAGTCTATCGTGCTCTGGAGTGAACAAGGCTCTCAAATCAGCTACAAGGGTCGGTCCGGTTTTTTTTTGCCACTACTGTACCTCCATATTCGCAGTTATACACATTTTCAAACTGAGCCTTTGGTAGGCCTACATTTTAAAGTATGTTACAAATTAGCCCAACCCTTTTTTACTGTATCATATTTGCCCTACTTGACCCTATTAAATTCTTAAATGTGAAACCAAAGAAGAGAAATAAAAAGCAGAAGAAGAAATTTTGTTGAACAGTAAGCGACAATGTGTCTTGTTTCTCGCGCCATGTGGAGTCTGCTCAGATGAATGAATTAGTCCCTGGAAGTTGTAACTCCATCCATTCATCTTAAGACAGCAGCGCAAAGTGTCGAATAATTCTCGAGCAGCGACTCGAGCTTCGTTCTCCCATTCACAGGCGTGCTCATTAAAGCCGTGTACATCCGGCGTGATTCGCCACGCCTAATAAAGTCACGTCAGTGTTCAGGCAATAAAATTTACGGCTTTCTAAATGTTCGTAGTTAGGAATGAGCGATATATATTAAGGAAAGCTGTTTATATAAACTCGGGAATATTTTCCTGGGTCGATTCAAAACTACAAACTCACTGACACAAGAAAATATAACTGACTATTACTTAGGATAGAAAATGGTTCAAGGAAGCAAAAACATCATAAAGCAATCAGCGGGGCGATGCGAGATGTTAGTTCAGTGCTGATTTCTTACATCTGATGCTTATTTTTTTATGTCTCTTCCGCTAAGAAATCTGAATTGAAAAATAGAGAGTTGAGAAAGGTGGGGAAGGGGGAATTGGTATCCCCCACAAAGCTTGGTAGTGGTTGTGTATATATCTTGCCAGCAGAATTGGCGGCAGTGATATATGGGAACGAACGACACCAGATTCACTCTTCGTGGAGATCTCGATCTAGCTGAGGAGGAATGGTCAAAGTAGAATGGAAATTGTTCTGAACAAGCTAATACCGATTTGCTTGATGTAGTCGAATAATCTTTGTGTTCAGATTCACTATATAATTATTTATGACTGTATTCTAGATCGCTCTTTGTTAATGGATCTTCGCATTATTAATCTGTCTTCAATTTTCTTAAAATCTTGTGATTATATTTTAATTATTTTATTTATATGTTTGTTTATTTACCTATTTTATATATATATATTTATTTATTTATTTATTTATTTATTTATCTATTTATCTATCTATTTATTTTCTCAAATACCCCGCGCCCTCGAATAATCCGCGCATCCCACTTTTGAAAGGTAGAAAAAAATAATAAAATTGAAACTTGAAACAAATGTATTCACGATAAATTAAAAACAATTAAACACAAATAATTTTCAATAAATAACGAATTTTATCCTGGAACAGGACGCATTTCAAACATATATGGGCACGAACTGCATGCACGCCAGTTGTCTTGCTTAATTGGCCGTTTACACGATGTCCTTCAATATCAGTAAATTAACTTCCTTTATTTTATATCATACTACGTGGTTTGTTATAATAAATAGCTGCTATCATTATTAACTTCTTCATTCTGCGCTGTCATTTTTTTTAATTTTTGCTTTTGCTTTAATTAATTAATTTATTTATTTATTTATTTACCGTATTTTCTCAAATATCCCGCGCCTTCAAATAATACATATACCCCACTTTTGAAAGGTAGAAAAAAATGAAACGTGAAACAAATGTATTCACGATTAATTAAAAACAATTAAACACGAATGCTTTTCGATTAACAATAAAGTTTATCCTGGAACAGGACGCATTTCAAACCCATCATATGCGCACCGATTGCATGCACGTCAGTTGTCTTGCTTAATTGGCCGTTTACACGATATCTTTCAATATCAGCAAATTAACTACCTTTATTTTGTATCTTACTGCGTGGTTTGTTATAATAAATAGCTGCGATCACTATTAACTTCTTTATTCTGCGCTGTCATTTTTTAAATTTTGCTATTGCTTTAAGGTATTTGAAGGGTACACGGAAATAACGATCAGCTTTTCGAGAAAAACGAATTTTAAAGTTTAAGCACTTAATACTGAGTTATGTGTGTATTTAATAGAACTTGACGTAGTGGAATGTCAAGAACGATGATTTCTTATTACTAGCTAGACCACATGATAGTACTTTCTTTCCACTATAAGGTAGCATTATTAATTCAATTTCGATTTTTTATGGACCTTGATCGTTTTTCCCGTGTACCCTTCATTTATTTATTTATTTATTTATCTATACATTTACTTATTTATTTACTTATTAATTTTTTTATATATTTCTTTATTTATTTTGGCAGAGTTAAGGCCCTGAAGCTTTCTCTTCCACTTTACCTGAAGAGACGTATGCATACAAACAATTATAATAGTAGTAATAATAATTATATTAATATTTAAATATAAAATCATTATCTAGCAGGTTAATGACATATTGATTAAACATGAGAGTTTCAATTCTTCGTTTAAACTGATCAACCGCTTGGCAATTCTGGCATGACGACGACTAAAGGAATTTCATTGGCGACAAACTGACACGGTGAAAGAGGATGAATAGAAAGAGGTACGATGATAAGGAATTGACAATAAGACCTGATTTTGATTACACAACGTTGTAAGGCATTCAAAGCGAGTTATCAGGTATTTTGGAATAGAGATGAGTAATATTCTAAATATAACAGATAAATAATTTAAAGAGGAAGACAATTTCGCAAATGTCTTAGAGAATGGAGCAACGAAAATACTTTCTTACAGATGTGAGTTACATGGCTACTCTAATTTATATCTCTTTCCATTAATAATTCCAAGTTTGTTTTAAAGTGTCGCTGTGCACAATGAACGATCCATTTATTGACAGTCGTGGTATGGTTTTCTTGTTAGTGTGCTGAGAAAATGTGAATATCCCATTACAATTGCTGCGATTTTTCCGTCTTCAAACTTAATCCATACTTTAGAGCGCAAAGATAACTAGAGTTTGTGTTCAGTCATTTTAACAACTGTATCAGTTAGTTCATCAGGACGAATCTGTATATAGATCTGTAAATCGTAAACAGATAAGTTACTCATTCAGGCAATTGGCTTCGTTACTGATTTATACAATTAAAAATAAAATATGTTTCTAATTTGGACATAAGTTTACGAATTATTCATAAACTCGAGACTATATTCACCATTAAGTTTAAATTACCATAACGAGACATCCAGCGTTCAGATGATTGTGAAATATTATGTGGAAATGCTTCCAGAGCCCCACTGTGTCCGATCTTTTGTTTGGTGTTAATTTACAAGCAATTCATCACGTTTGAAATGTTGGTTTAAGTCTCAAAATCTGTAAATGACTACATTAGAAATTCAAGAATCTTCAAAACTTTGAAACTGTTACTCATTATTAATTTTGCGAAGCGCGCCGATGAAAATTAATAGGGACTTGGAAAAATTACCAATTTAAAATTTCGCTGCATATTCAGCACTTCCAATTAAAAGAAAAGAAATCACTTGAGGGATGTTATGAATCAATCATTCATTCGACGTGATACGGAGGACACTTGACATTAATTTGTAGACTATACATGAAACTTGTCAATGTTCTGTTGCTAGGTGGTCTTGTTCTTTCACGGTGAACTGGCTTGGACAGGATTTAAGAATGTGGTTGACAATTTATTGGGGAATATGAAACACACCTAGATTTCAAAAACATTGTAGAAAATATGTTGGTAGCTATGAAAAATTTAGAATGCAATATGAGCATTAAAATCCGTTTCCTTCATAGCCATCTTGACTTCTTTCCTGATTCTCTTGGAGATTACAGCGAAGAACACGGAGAAAGGGCTCAACAAGACATGAAAGAAATAGGAAAGCGTTATCAAGGCAGGTGGGATGAAGTGATGATGGCTGACTACTGTTGGTCTATGAAAAGAGACAATGTGGAGCTGCAACATAGAAGACAATCTCGAAGACAAAACTTCCAGATGAAGAAGAAGCAGTATTGAAAAATGAAGTGTAGGCAAGAGACTTAGAATGAGTTGAACGTAAATTGTGAATATGAACAAGATAGTGCTGTTTGATTTTGTTTAATATATAGACATTTTAAAAGATTACTTGATTTATATATTTAAATATGTTAATATTGCATGAATGAAGCTATAAATATGGCAATTCTTCAAATCATTATACATTTTGTTTCATACGTGATAGGCAAAATCTGACGGATCCTTCAACAGAAGCCAAAAATTAATTGAAATCAAACTGCGATATTAAAAGCCTTGAAACAAAATTTAATTTCATAACCCTGTGTAATAATTCTTTGTTTACAAAAGATAAACTTCTACAAAAATTGCTCGAAATGGCCACCATAACATCTTAGACAGGCTTCTAAGCGCCACAACATGGACTGCCCTCGTATTCCAGTGTCTGTTGTATCTGCTGATATTCGTGTCCAATACGTTAATGAAGAATTTCCACGTTCGCAATAGGTCTGGAATATACAATGACCTTCAAATGACCCCATAGTAAAAATCCAATGGATTGACGTCAGGAGAATAAGCATGTAACTTAAAAACAAAACAATAACACCTCGAATAGAAAAGAAAATTACGTGTGGCTTCTTTATCTGTACACCGCAAACAATGACTGTAGTTCAGAAACTAGACGAAATTGACCAGATGTTTATATGTCCTCTACCAATCTCCCAGACGTTTCCCATATGTTTAGTTACATCCTGTGTACTCCCCTACACCGCTTTGAATTTGTGTTTGTAGGAAAGGAGCAAGTGAAATATGAAATCAATAGAAAGTAAAAACTACTGATTACACTGAACAGCAAATTGTTACAAATAAAAAAGTAGGTGTGTATTACTAATATGTATGCCCTTAATATGAATTTAAAAGCCAAATAGCCCCATCACGTACCATTTTTCGGGGAAAGTGAATTTAATTTTTTTATGAAAAACTTCTTTTTTCTTTAATTTTCCACTGCTACTGATAAAATTACAACACACTGGGGATTCAAAATGCCTCATAATACCTGAAAAATGTGCACTGAATACAAAAACGATGTTGCATAGTTTAAAATATCACTACAATAAAAATATTTAATGCGTATAATGAAAAAAAATGTCGGAATTTGAACTTAGCACTTAAACGAATTTTCTGAATGACTTCAGTTTATAACAAGACCCGGGACTGTTTTTACAAGGAACCAACAATAGTCTGCAAGCATGCTGGATAATGTTCTTCCTTTATATCACCTTCCCATTTCAGATATTTCTTGATGAAATATTTCCCCATGCTCGTCGCTTACCGCTCCAAGAATAAGAGGAAAGAAATTCAAATGAGAATGTAAAAATATATTTTTAGAGCCATATTATACCCCATTTTCTCATACGCATTTAACATGGTTTCTACAAGTTCGATATAGTTGTCTACCCTAGATTTTCCAAGGAAATTTGAGCAAACATCTTTGAAAGTGCGCCATGCCATTTTTCCTGTATCGGAAAGTTTTTCCCAAAACAAAGAGCCAGTCATACCTTTGTGAATTTGTGGACCGATGAAAATGCCCTCTTTTAATTTGCCTGCAGTCAAATTGGTAAACATTTTATTTTAATACTGAAAACCACACTCTTGTGCGTTCATTATGTAGACCCCACTTTGAACTGTTATGAAATTTACTGAGTAGGACGGACCAATATCTGTTTATTTATTAGAAGTACAAAAGAACATGCCAACAACCATAAGAAACCGGAAATAGGACATAAACTCATAAAATGTATTAGCTTTTGTTTTGGTTTACAATCTCTAACCCGCACCGAATGTTTCCTGGGTAGCGCTTATCGAAAACTGAAATCATAGTATATTTTAAAAACCTTACGTGATACGAAGAAAAGAGATGCGTTTTCGGATTCAGCGCACACCAAACCATAAGGGACACATTGTTTAAAGTCGGAGCAAAATTCTGTGGTGTTTGGGTAAAGGGAGATAAGTCATAAAAATGAGTTTGGAGAAAAATGAAAATCAAACTTCGAACCCTTATTGCAAATAATTTTCTACATAAATAAAGCACATCAACTGATGGTATTTTTTTATTTTTGCACACTCATTTATATAATTTAACTTGTGTGTTCATCTGGGAAACAAAATTTCATCTACAAAAAAGAAATGGCTTATCCCCCTTTACCCTAACACCACAGAATTCTTGTAGTAAAATATTTGCAATTCTTTTAGAAGTTTCGCGAGAAGGGCGGCATTTTTATTGGTCGCAAAGACACGAGCCTTAAACCTCTGGAAAGGCAAAACTAAATACCTCAAATTACAGTACATGACCGCGTCGTTGTGTCTCCATTCTATTGATCCTGAAGCAGCGAGTTGTGTGTACGAGTTGTGGCAACTTAAAACAACTTGTAATAATAGCCTACGTTTCATGAAGCACAGCCACAGAAACTGCGTTTATTGATTTTATCGTGTATTAAATCTTAAAGAAGCATAATTATAAGCTGGAAGTCTAGAGAATCTACATAGCTTTGTATTTTGTCTGTTGAAAGTTGAACATTTATTTCAACATAAAAAGATATATAATTATCCAGTATTTTTTGTAGGTATACCACACGCATGTTAGTTTCTGATGAAGGTAGCAATAACACATTTAATAAGATTGTTACATCATACACTTATGTACGCAATGAGAAAAATATTTTAATTATTTTTATATAAAATATTTCACTTAAGTTAGCATTTAGAAACGTTTATGCTGTTGAACCTGTTAAAAAGTTTAGTTTTTTCAGTCTTAAAAATTCAGCATTTTCTGTAAATTAAAATATAAATAGGTTTTTATTGCTAGGTGTAGTTTTAAGCCATAAACTCATCTTCTTAACAGTCCATTCGTCAATTTAACACTTTTTGGAACATTTGTCCCGTTTTCTTAGAAATAGTTAAAGCTACTTACTTACAAATGGCTTTTAAGGAACCCGGAGGTTCATTGCCACCCTTACATAAGCTCGACATCGGTCTCTGTCCTAAGCAAGATTAATCCAGTCCCTACCATCATATCCCACTTCCCTCAAATCCATTTTAATATTATCCTCCCGTCTACGCCTTGGCCTCTAGATTCACCCATAGGTGCTACATGCCCTGCCCATCCTAAACGTATGGATTTAATGTTCAATGTTAGGTGAAGAATATAATGCGTGCAGTTCTGCCTTGAGTAACTTTCTCCATTCTCCTGTAACTTCATCTCTCTTAGCCCCAAATATTATCCTAAGCACCTTATTCTCGAAAACCCTTAAAATCTCTGTTCCTCTCTCAAAGTGAGAATTCAGTCCAGTAACACCTGTGATGCACACGTCATATTTCTTTCATGCTTCACAACCATATAGAACAAGCGGTAATGTAATTGTTTTATAAATTCAAGCTTTCACTTTTTCGAGAGCAGACTGGATGATAAAAGCTTCTCAACCGAATAATAACAGGCATTTCTCATATATAGTTAAACTTTCTGTTCCACAAAAGATTTTTCTGCAGTAGTACTTTACTCCATACTTACAAATTAGCAATGAAGTTTCATGATTGTGTTCCGCAAAATTACTAGTATTTGTAACTTACTAGTGAATTATCAAGAATTCTCTATCAATGTAAGGAGACTAATACATACACTGTACTAATGCAATTTAAATGTATTTATTTCATAATATTAAGATATATTTTGATGGATATGTGGTATAGAATATCTTTCTTGTTTCTATTTTCTTCATCTCCTGTGGCACCATTTAAATAATTTTGCAGTGTTTGTAATTTTGTAACAGTTGTGGACTGGACAAGGAAAACGATATATGTGCCAAAATAACAAAGTGTAGGAAAACACAAAAAAACTATATGCTTTCAGTTACTATTTAATTTTCTCAAGTCCACACCTGTGGAGTAACGGTCAGCGCGTCTGGCCGCGAAACCAGGTGGCCCGGGTTCGAATCCCTGTCGGGGCAAGTTACCTGGTTGAGGTTTTTTCCGGAGTTTTCCCTCAACCTAGTACGAGCAAATGCTGGGTAACTTTCGGTGCTGGACCCCGGACTCATTTCACCAGCATTATCACCTTCATTTCATTCAGACTCTAAATAACCTAGATGTTGATACAGCGTTGATAAAATTTAAAAAAATTTCTCCACATAAAGTGTCTCAACATCCAATTAAGTTCCCTGCAAACATATTGAGCTGTGAAACAACCCATTACTGACAATATTATGTAGTGTAACTGGCTCCCACATTATCAAAGTCTGACAACGATATAAGTGCCACGTATAATTTCCTTGAAAACGGTACAAACAGTCGAGTGATTTGTGAATATTAAAAGATAGAACACTAACAATTTGATTTGTGAGCATTAGAAACTGTTTATTTTTCTTACTGGCACAGGTCCTTATAAAAACCGTGGTAGTTAGTGTCCATGAAATCTAGCATTGCCAGAAGATCTGTCTTTAAAAAGTTCTTAGGAGTCAGCATAGCAGACTTCTCCAGATTTGTAATAGACTGCAGTGTTCGTCCTCTTCTTAGAACCTGACATGTCTTCCACTGCTCAGAATCACTCAAGATAAGGACCAGTGTTGGATGATCACAAGCAACTCGAATCCATGATACTTGAGTAATGCGCAATGTTAACGCATTTAGAGCCCTATCAGCTTCTGAAGCCACAACCAAGAAGTCTTCAGATTTCATTGAAATCACTTTGAATGATTTTTTTTTTAATTCTGGCAGACCTCACAATATCCTGCATCTCATCAGGAACCATGGCTTTACAAACCCTCCCACTTAGCAGTTGTGTATGGCTTCCCTTGCTGCCATAGTTTCCTATTTTCTACACACTTCTTTGCCTTATATACTTTCATAGTTAGTGGCCTGTTATTATCCATGATAAATGCTACAAAACCGCTACATTCACTGCAGATCAACACAGCGAGTAACTCTCCATAGAACATACACTAAGTGGCACTCGTTTGACTATATGGAAGGATGATTGGCACATATATCCATTACTATGACATTGGCGCTGCTAGATATCACATTCCATGAGAAAAACAAACTTATACCGTTTTCCATGTCTGATCCTCAATTAAGTTTGAGGTGAAGATCGTTATTAGTGACATCTATTGGCCAATATGGGAAACTATCAGGAGTATTATGCGGGGATCGCTGGAGAATATGATGATATTAATAAGAAAGTAAACGTTTCATTATTAAAGAAGTAAACTAAAATATATAACATTGCAGGATTACGAAATTCATAGAATGTACGAAACTTTTCTGTATAACCTACCTTAAAACACATTACGATTGAAGAGACAAACATAACCTAATTCGATGAATGAAATTCGGAGGAAACCAGCTGTTTCATGTTATGACGTAGTATGTTTATTCATATGACGTCACCAGTAGCGATTAATTGGTAATGTACAACACACTTTAATTCTTTCGTGGAACAGAAAGATATAACTCCATATTTTAAAACATCTTTCACAAGTAGGGGAGAGTCGGGTAGTATCGGACATCGGGTAATATCGAACAGTGAGTTTCTTTCATCTACCACACGATGATAGTACCTGATTGACATGGTTACGTTTCTGTGATGTCGCATAGAGAGACGTAACCATGTCATTCAGGTACTACCATATGGTGGTAGATGAAAGAAACGCACTGTCCGATACTACCCGACTCTCCCCTAATTTGTAATGTACAACACCGTACATTTGTAGAATAGGCTCCAGGTGTCTCGTGGTTTACCACGTGATCCGTTTTACTCTTTTTTTATGTAATGAGCTTCTTGATTGACCATTTGTGCCTCCCTTACAAGTTTCGGCATTTTCCCAAACATGTGTAGGACATACGAGTAAACCTAACAAGTCCACCTTTAATGCCTGTACTTCACATAGGTCTAAGTAAAGTGTGGTTTTAATTTGCATGTGGTTGTTCTGGGTTAGTTGAAAATTAACTGTTTGTGATGTTTTTGTAAGCCAATTTACTTACCGCACGACAGAGGGCGCTGTAATTAATCATAACAACATTGTTATTTCTACGGTTTATATAGTAACAAGTCAACGTGTAGTAAAATCAAAACTTACATGCTTATACCACACGATAACTGGTTACTATAGAAACCCTAGAAATAACAGTGTTTATAATTACTTTGACTTGCATAAAGATTACACACAACCATTTCTCAAAGCGCTGAAATTATCCCTTTTATATTCTCGTACAATATTATATGAAATAAAAAACTATAATAATAAAATGTATTTATTAAAATATAAACAATGATTAACGTTAAAAAATAATACACACTACGTGTTTGATATGTGCATAATAGAATCAGTAATGAAGTACTGGGGAAGAATTATTGGTAATCCAAGACAAACAGTTTATTTTAAGGGGGCAACCCACTGAGTTCCGTTTTTCAGTCAATTTTCACAATATATTTGTTAATTATAGAATGGTTAAGAAATAGACTCCCACCAAATTTGAAATGATTTGGGTACATACCTTTTGAGATATTGCAAATTCAAAAAATATATATATTTGAATTTGACGACTGGATGAAACAGCTGATGTAGATAGCTTGCATAAAACGTGATTCAGTTTCACATAATGATGTGTCTTCATTAATTTTAAAAAGCAATCCATAACTACCAGCACTTTTGAGAAATATTATTTTAACTTTATCTTCATCTACAGAATTCACGTTACGCGGCAGATGGTTGTATTTTAACTCTCATTATAAGCAATATTGACACGTGATATTCAAGTCTAAACATGTCATAACTTACCTTAGGTCCCTATCTCTCTGTTTATAATAATATGTATATAATATAAATCTTCGAACCAGGCAATTTTGCATACTGAAAGAGCTGCTTTTAAACTGGATTAACAAGCGCTAGTTATCACCAAATTAACTCGCGGGAAAATACAAGAACTACGTATTTACAGAAGAAAATGCTTTAATGTTGTGAAAGTTCACTTCATGTACTTCAAAGAAATATGGAAATTTCAGACAAAAGATAATTTTAAAATTTAATGCTTTTGTCCTCAACTCTTTCCGCCCAAATGAGTCCATGGAATCACATTTCTGAAATCTCTGATGCATTTGATTTTCCTGAAGATTCCATTTGGTATCCTCAGAAGTAGTTTCGTTCTTTACCGATAGAGTGCAGCACCTATCAGTTCCTTGGTCAGTTATTATTAGGAAGATGATTAGCCTACTTTGTTTTTTTGTTTCTACATGGTGTCTCTATGACCTTTTCACCAATAAATTCAGGTCAGAAAGGGGTTAATTTTGTGGCATGACCCATCATCATCATCATCATCATCATCATCAACATTCATCAAAATTAGGCCATTATGGACTTGGTTCGATCTCATCCAGTAGTCTGTTAACAGGTCTCAGTATGCGATCGATATATCCTAATGTTGTCTATCATCTAGACATCTTCTTCTGCCCTCAGCTTTTTCCCAGTCACCATTCCTTCCATCCTTCCAGTGCACCCTTCAGTAGGCAGTTTCTTCTTAACCAGTGATCCTGCCAATTCCTTTTTCTCTTCCTAATTAGATTGATCATTATTCACCCACTCTTTCTAGGATAGCTTCATTTCTCCATATCCACATTTCAAATGCTTCTAGTCGTTTTTCTTCTCTTCCTCGTAATGTCCACGTTTCTTTCAGCCCCATGTAGTGTCACACTCCACACAATGCACTTCACTTGTTTCTTCCGTAACCCCTGCGGAGGTTGAGTAGTCAGACCTCTGATATGTCACACAGGCGGCCCGGGTTCGAATCCCTGTCAGGTCTGGGATTTTGTCATTGAAAAAATCAATAGTGGCACTTGTGGCAGTTTGGGTTTTTCTCGGGATTCTCCCGTTTTTCCCCATATTAGGCATTTACATCATTCCGTCACCATTTCTCCATTTCGTCATCATTCCATAGCATTTCCCAATCACCGGCTGGCCACGCACGGAGTGGGCTCGCATAGAGACGAGGAGGTTGCCTGCTCGACACCTGGGTACGCAGCGAACCTTAGTGTAGTCAGCTGGTATGGGTTTGGGAATGCGCCTAGCTTGAGGGTTAGTGCAATAGATCTTAACAGTTCGCAGTGCTAGGCCATAGTAAAGTCAATTCAATTCAATTCAATTGTCTCTTCCTTATCCATCTTTATATCTGCAGTGCTTGGGAAAAGTGGCATAAGTCAGTTTCCGTAAACATTTTTTAATAATCTATTGATAAATTACGGAACATCTGCTCGCTTGGAAAAAGATACATAAGTATTTCTCCCATTACAATAATTCATACAGAAAAAAATCAAAACTATATAAACCAGTGTGAAGACAGTTTTTTTTTTTCCCCCTTCTAATGTAAGATCAACATTTTTGACTTGTGCCACTTTTCCCGAGCACTACAGATATGATTCCCTCGAATGGCTTTGTTACTAATTTTGTATTTTTTCTTTAAAAGGATGTCATGTCCATAGAGATCTTTCTTAAATAATAAAAGAAAAAAGAAATAAATGACATTTTCAAAAAAAAATATTGTTTAATAAAGAAGATAACGAATGATGCAACGTATAAATACTTTTCAAAATATTGTCCTCAAAATGCCCACTTTAGTGCTGTATCTTGTCTTTGTTCCATGTACACTTCATATATCCTATAGATGAATAAGTGAAATTTAAACACAACGAAACGAGTTTGTAATTGAAAATGTTATCAAGCCACTCCAGAAGTCCGTAAAGCGTGTATTTTCTATTGTGTTGTTAATGAAAAACTCTCTCTCAAAGTAGCTTAACCTGGACAAAAGTTCCATAACGAATCTGGCTACTGAGACTTCATTTACATTCCCATCCCAGCCTTCTCCTCGCGGATCCAAGTCCATACAATGGATTTTCAGTTCACGACGTGACGTCAGCACACGCCCAGATGCAGCATGTTTACGTTGAGTAATGTGTTGGGATTGTTTCCCAGAAGAGATGCTTTGACTGCAGTTGCGGTCATTAACATTTTACACGTATTTATTTACGTTTCGCATATGCAAGCGGACACACCACATGTGGGGCCCATCTTCTATCGACACTGCCGTCCTTTCTGCTTTTCGCCCAGTCTTGAAATGTCTTTCCTTCATCCAAGTCATCGTTCCGCTCCAGTTAGTCTTCCTACTGTTCTGGTAAAAATTTCCGTTGGGAATAATGGACGAAAAATCTTTCACATGCAAACTGCAAGTTCTTACATTCTACTTGTATAATGTGTAGGCCTATTTTATTCATTTTTATTAGTATTAATATGTTATCCAAGAGCAAGTAGCCAATAGGTTTCCAAAATTAGAACTTTTAATGCAATAATAGTGATATTTGTAATAATAATAATAATAATAATAATAATAATAATACATATGCTAAATGTAGTTAATTAGATAAAAAATTTAAAAGCGTCAGATACCTTGGAATGACTTAGATGAGAAGCTAACATGAAATGCACATATTACTACACTAAAGTCTATCCCAGATAACCTGATAGGAACTCCTTGTCTTTACTACCGGCAGAGAGGAGGATACTACCACAGTCTACTGGGTGTTCAGTTCAAAGTGTGTCATGGCTCGCTGTATGCCGTCATGTGGCTAGTCGATGAGCCTAGAGAATTCAATCTTCCTGCACTTCCGCAGAGGTGTATTACTAATGTGCTAGAGAAGTTGCCTAGCAAGTACGGCTTCAGTCAGAAGAGTACTTACTGATACGTACGGTAACATCGGTAGTGGCGGGAATGTGAACTTTTTCGAAACGTGTACTGAGATATTTTTTTTTCTTACTGTCGGGATATGGGGAGAGGGTTAAGACGATTACTTACGTATTTCTTTACATTAACTTCGACGGTCAACATGGACACGGAGCATTTGATTTGTATTGTGGAATGTTTCCGTACGCAACCGATGATAACAAATACCCTGCATACGACTTGGCCGCGCAAAACACAGTTCGAAAGAGGTTATGGTAGCACACAGACCGAACAGACCGCCATCTGTTGCTACGACGTTCAAGTTATACAGTACACGTTCTCAAGTTCAGATTGATTAATAGGCAACTTCTCCGACACAAAAGCTGAAACTCGCTTCAAATCGTTGACTCATCAACAGTGACGTCATGACACACTTTCAATGAACACCCAGTAGTATATACAGTCGCGAAGCTTAATACGTAGTAAATATGCAAACATTAGATAGTTGCTCACTACTAGGATCGCTAATATCGCCTCATTACAGGCAATGCAAAGTAGTACCGTCACAGTCTATTGTTTCTAGCACCCTCAAAACTCAAGCTTCGTGACTGTATATAGTAGACTGTGATACTATGGTCTATTTCAAAAACATTGCTCATATGAATTCATTACTCTGTAGTGTGTATCTTATACTGTAAGAACAATCATACTAAAATATAAAAATAACGATGTGAGAAGTACGTCATAAGTTCCATGTATGAAAGTTGAATTAATCTAACCAAAATAAAAATATAGCTTACAGATAAAAAATCAGCATTTAAAAAAATTACGTCAGAAAATAATTCAGAAGGGATATTTGTATTTAATAACTAGGCCTACGTACAATATCAATAGAGTCTGTTTTCCCGTCATTTCAGCCAGTTCTTCAAGAGTCATAACAGGATATTGTTCCTTCAATGAATTAAACACATTTAAAATGCATCTCTTCTCCCCACTTCTTAACGCTTTGCCGTGCTAGTGTTTTACGATCGAGTTTTCTGTCATTACGAATCTCACTCGCTGGGCTTATATAGACCTACTATACTGTTTAAACTGTACAATTCGGTAATATATTTATAAATTTAAATATAAATATTATGTTTTATTTAACGACGCTCGCAACTGCAGAGGTCATATCAGCGTCGCCGAATGTGTCGGAATTTTGTCCCGCAGGAGTTCTTTTACATGCCAGTAAATCTACTGACATGAGTCAGTCACATTTAAGCACACTTAAATGCCATCGACCTGGCCCGGGATCGAACCCGCAACCTTGGGCATAGAAGACCAGCGCTATACCAACTTGCCAACCAGGTCGACTACATATTTATATTACTCGTAGATCTATATACACTATATACGGTACACTATTTACACACACACGGTATTACTAAACCACATATAGAATTTATTATTATATAACTTATGCAAACAGTTGGGAAAATTACTTCGCGAACACTTTCGGCTGCAGAAACACAATGCTTTCTTCAAGAATAGTTACCACAACTCTAGGGGAGCTACCGCATTCCTAAGTTTTCTCACCCCCCCCCCCAAAGTTTAAATAAAGAAAACATCATTAATTAAAATTAAGGCTATTATATATTTATTTCACTTATGTGATTGCGAAAAGGACATCTAAACACTTTTATCTCTATTATCTATATTTATATTATGATGACAGAATTTCAAAATCTGTACTTTTTAAAAGTAAGTGAATTATGGCGAAGCAAGGGGGTAGAACGCGGTAAGAGGAACAGCAATGCTCGCGCTGGAGACACGAAGAGGCTGCAAGGAGGGGGTGGAAGTTGTTTTGTTTCCCTATCAGGTTACCCGAGGTAGAATTTAGTAAAGCGAATCAGGAATAGAATGTACCAGTTGACATACCTAATTAAATGGTCGTCACCATTACCACTAAAATGCAAATGCATTACCATTGCGTGTACAGTTGTTCAATTTGGGGCTGTGCTTCAAACTCCCATGTAAGAAGAATCCAAACACTACAGAGCCGGGTACTTAGAATATTCCTGGATGCACCTTGGTACATCCGCAACACACCCCATACAAAGCACTTCACTAGCCTCTTCCTGATGTTATTATTATTATTATTATTATTATTATTATTATTATTATTATTATTCCATTATTTTATGTATTGATGTTATGTATAATTTGCTAGTGTGTATCTTTATACTGGCCTTCCCTAGTACAAAGGCATACTCGAAATCGCCTATACAAGACCTTGGCTAGACCTGTCCTTTGTTACGGCAGTGAGGCATGGACATTGAGAAAGAAAGGCGAAAGCAGAATAACGGCTAATGAAATGAAATTTATGAGATATACAGCGGGATATACGAAATGGGATCACAAATGCAATGAAGATGTAATGGAAGATTTACAACTAGAATCTGTAAGTAATCACGTAAAACATTATCAGAACAACTGGATAAATCATCTGCATCGTATGCGTAGAGACAGAATCCCAAAAGTCACGGTTCACTATCGTCCAAACGGGAAGATATCTCTCGGTCGTCCAAAGAAGCGCTGGATTGAAAAGTCAACTGTGAGATCGTAACAGGCCATATGGGCTAATTACTTGAGGGAAGAAGAAGAAGAAGAAGTATTTTATACTGGTTGAATAGAAGAGAATTTCTTATGGCCTTAACTTTGCCTGTGTCAGTAAAAATAAATCAAATAAATAGATGAACAAAGAATTTAAAATTATAGGAGAGGTTATAGTAGCATTAATCTTTATTAATGGAATGCATTTTCAATAGTCTTCGAGGTCTAGTTTTGAATAATGAACAGAACGCCAACTGTAGCACAAACAAGATATAAGTGTTTCCTTATACGTAGTATCTGTGCTACGCGCCAAACATGACGTCACGTCTATGAACAGCTAACTTTATTTCCGTACGCCCTGAGACAGAATACGGTCCCTAATTATAACATTATAATAGTAGAGATCACAACCATCATCATAATCATAAAGTTCACTACTGAATCCTTGTCAGATCTGCTGCATCTCCCTCCATCTTTTCTTCTTTACATGGTCCCTTGGATTCCAATTTCGAACAGTCTCTGCATACATAATCTGACATTCTCAGAATAACATTTGAAGTTACTGTCGCGCATACTAATAATTTCATAGATGCCACACTGACTCCATGTGTTCAAACGTTTAGTGAGTGGCATTCTTCAGTCGGGGCTTCCCCAACGCGATCTCACGACGTGCTGATTTCCACGGTGACATTCCTCGCCACGTCTGCCACATTTTCCAATACGGGATCAATCTTCGGTTCGGCGGGTCACGCCAACATGCGCCTCTCTAAATCCCCAAGAGGAGGGCTGGTATTTCCTCCGCCGTCAATTGACGTCGTCACCCTTATTCCTCAGGGCTGCAACCCCCCGTATTTATAATCTCTGAGGAAGGAAATCTACTGTATTAAAACAGTATAAATTCAGACAGGGACAGAGAGAGAAGCGAGGTGGAACTTGATTGATTAGCAGGTTAGAATGGAAGAGAACTGCCGGCATTCAAATGTTGCTCGACAGACCACATCTCATTTCTTGTGACAGTTAATACTGTTTATGCAATAAACTAATCCTTCATGTCCCTAACCGGTCGTACATAGTCGTACCAAAGTCTAGTATATACAGTCACGAAACTCAATACGTAGTAAATATGCATCCATAAATAGTTGCTAACCACTAGGATCGCTACTATCGCCTCATTACAGACAATGCGAAATGGTACCGGCACAGTCTATTGTTCCTAGCACCCTCAGAACTCAAGCTTCGTGAATGTATATACTAGACTGTGGTCGTACTTTGTAGAGTATTGCTTACCATGATTGTAATTGGTTCAAAGGTTAACGTGTTTAAACCCGGCTGAGGGATATGGACCTCTAACACAGATAATAACAAGAGGATTAAGACAAGGATGCCCACAGTCACCTGTACTATGTAATTTCTATAGGACTTTTGAAATGTAAATGTTTTTGCAATGTGATTTTCCTACCCTTTATATTTTATTTGCTGGCGATAAGATAATTATTGTCAAGAGAGAAGATATTTAATTTTCAGAGATCTCTCTTTGTTTCAAATAATATGGTAGGTAATTTTCGTAATATAGAAATAACGTAATGAGTTTTAGAGGAGATGAATACTTAAGGGAAAAAATAATAATACAAGATAAAATATTGGATCAGATTTCTGAATTTTGCTATTTAGGTTAGTGGTTCTCAACCAGGGAGCCGCGGCCCTCCAGGGGTCAGCAGAGCTGTTAATGGGGGGCTGCGAAGAAAATAATAATAATAATAATAATAATAATAATAATAATAATAATAATAATAATAATAGTAATAATAATAATAATAATAATAATAATAATAATAATAATAATCCATGGCACTACAGCCCTGAAGGGCCAAGACCGGCCAGCCTGCTGCTGGCCTTACGTCCACATGTCGAAGTAGAGGTGGACGATCATCCAACCAGAATGGAGGTATCGTGTGATCCCCCCAGCCGTTATAGCTGGTTTGCGAAACCGGATTTTCGCTACTTATCCTAGCTCCCCAAGTGCATCACGATACTCGGTGGGCAAATTTCATGAGAAAATTTCTTCCATCATAATGACTCGAACAAGCGCGCATTCCGTAACGCGAATCCTAGGCAGGATTGCTTAGACCACGACGCCACGGCGGGGGACAATAATAATAATAATAATAATAATAATAATAATAATAATAATAATAATAATAATAATAATGTTTAAAAGCTGTTCTGCGAAAATTTAAACATACAGTTATTTTCATTAAATAAAGACATAATTTAATTATTTTCTTTCTAAATCGATACAGAATTCCATATCACTCTGTTCTACATTCTCCTCCAGTGGCAACCTTTTGGGACCATCTGACCTTAGTTGTACAGTGATATTCAAAAACTTTCCCCCATATATTTTTTTTATTGTACCTTGTTTTTTTTTTATTGTATCATGCAGGCATATGCTTATAAACCGAGGTGTCCACACCTGTGGAGTAACGGTTAGCGCGTCTGGCCGCGGAACCAGGTGGCCCGGATTCGAATCCCGGTCGGGGCAAGTTATCTGGTTGAGGTTTTTTCCGGGGTTTTCCCTCAACCCAATACGAGCAAATGCTGGGTAACTTTCGGTGCTGGACCCCGGACTAATTTCACCGGCATTATCACCTTCATTTCATTCAGACGCTAAATAACCTAGATGTTGATACAGCGTCGTAAAATAATCCAATAAAATAAAAAAATAAAATAAACCGAGGTAACCGTCGAAACGCTCTCGCTCTCCTGTGTGCAGTCTAGAGCACAACATTCTGTTGCTATGTCTCTGTTGCCGACGTAACATAGCAGAGTGGTATAGTGTGTTTCGAAGACATGGTTGCTTTTTCTGTGCAACAGAGAGCTTTTCTTTTTGAAACAGAACAGAACAGGCAGCAAGAATGGAGATGGAAATTAAAGTATAATAGCCTATTTGTGATTGTGAAGAACAGTTTGTTTCTCATTTTTCCTGACTATGTAATCACTCAAAACTTCCACAGAAATCTTAATAATTTGGTTAGTAAATTTAGAGAAACCGGATACATAGAACTGAAAAGGTGTGTTGGAAAGGCTACAAAACTAACAGGAGATTTATTTGCAAATGTAAAAGAAAAAATGCAGAAGAGTCCTCATAGGCCCCTAAAGAGACTGGCTGCAGAAACGGGTATTTCTTACGGAATTCTTAAATTAACTCTTAAGTCTTAAATTTATAATCTCGAGGGATTCATTTTGTTTGTTTATGTAATTGTGTTAAACTTTTATTTCATATTCACATGTCGGTTTCAGGCACATAGCTTTTTCAGTTCCTCCAGACTTAAGTGCTTGTGAATGTTGCTAACATAAAATAAAATGTGTTTTGTTGATTTCTTAATGACTCACTGTATCACTGCGAGGTGGAGTATGATGCTAAGGAATGGATTAATCTTGCTCAGGATAGGGACCGATTTTTTTATTTTAGTAGGTTATTTTACGACGCTTTATCAACAGCTTAGGTTATTTAGCGTCTGAATGACATGAAGGTGATAATGCCGGTGAAATGAGTCCGGGGTCCAACACCGAAAGTTACCCAGCATTTGCTCATATTGGGTTGAGGGAAAACCCCGGAAAAAACCTCAACCAAGTAACTTGTCCCGACCGGGAATCGAACCCGGGCCACCTGGTTTCGCAGCTAGACGTGCTAACCGTTACTCCACAGGTGTGGACTGATAGGGACCGATGGCTGGCTTATGTGAGGGTGGCAATGAACCTCCGGGTTTCTTAAAAGCCATTTGTTATTATTATTATTATTATTATTATTATTATTATTATTATTATTATTATTATTATTATTATTATATCCTATCTTTATGAGCTACAGATGATACAAAACCGTAAAATAATTTTACAATTAATTGTAGTAGGTGATTTTCGAGTAGTCAAACAATCTGAAAGGTAAACTTATTGGACCCCCTATAGCTTGTTCCACCTGGTTATAGCGCTCGCTGCTCGACCATGCTGCTGTGAAGTCATTCGTCTATGTAGCATCGCCATTTCGACACAGTTTTGCAGCTGATTAACGTAATGCGTTACATTTACACCATACGATAAAATTATATGTTACACACATGGGCGAACCTCGCTGTGACAGTCTCTCTGAATCCAACACGCAGTGGGCTATACCTGTGACGTTTACAGACTGTGAATATAATATATAACCTATAATAAGCTTTAATAGTTTCCTCTAATAGTTCTGCGGCCATCGTTGTAGCTCAAGCGGTAGTGCGATTACCTGCTGATCCAGAGGTGCACCCGGGTGTGGGTTCGATTCCCACTTTAACTGATTTCTTGGTTGTTTTTTTTTTCGGCATTTTTATCAACTGTAAGGCGAATGCCAGGTAATCTATGGTGAATCACCAAGTACGATCTCGCTATCACATATTTTATCGACGCTAAATAGCCTGAGGTCTGGTAGTTCATACAGAATCAAAATAACTAACAGAAAAAAAATCATTTTGCTATAAAATTTCAGTCCCATGTCTTTTGCGCTTGCTTCATATGTTACTGTTTAAAGTACTATGCCGTTATAACTGGAGTGTCTCGAGATTGAAAGGTTATGGTCCATTCTTGTAAGCGTGAACTGATTTATAGGCCCTGAACTCTATTGTAGATTTCGTTGATTGTTGATGTCCGTAGGAACGGATTTCTGTAGGTATCGTGATCTACTATTTGGTGTCATCTATCGGTTCAGCGAATTCAATACTCAGTTCCGATTAAGTTCGTTTTGAACACTCCTTCGTATCTCTTTCATTCACAGTATTCTGCCCAAGGACAGGATTCGCGAAACCTAAACTTTCACAGTTTTGTTTCTCTTCATCGAACCACGAAACCTTGTTAGATACTTGTTTATGCCCCTTATTTGGTAGCTATTACATTACATCCATTTTCGGATTTCCTCTTTCAAAATTTTATAAAGTTCCTTCAGTGGAGCGGCGAAAATCGGAGTGAGACAAGTGGACAACAGACTTGGAACTCACATAATTTTCAAAATTTCAAATTTATTCATAATTTACATTTTAAATGAAAACATATGAATAGATACCCGAAATGAGCATATGCTCGTGCTCTGGTACAGTTCAGTAAAAGGTAAAGGTAAAGGTATCCCCGTAACATGCCATGAAATCACTTGGGGGGCATGGAGGTAGAGCCCCATGCTTTCCATGACCTCGGCACTAGAATGAGGTGGTGTGGTCGGCACCACGCTCTAACCGCCTTTTACCCCCGGGAAAGACCCGGTACTCAATTTTATAGAAGGCTGACTGAACCTTGGGGCCGTTCTGAAAGTTTGGCAACGAGAAAAACTACATAAATTTTTACAGAGATCAATAATAATGTTGATGATAGAAGTAATAATAATAATAATAATAATAATAATAATAATAATAATAATAATAGAATAACCGTGACGAAGCTGATACAAGAAGATGATTTAGTTGTTCTCGACCCCAAACTCATGTACAAGGATGCGTTTTCTCGTATCTTTTAAATGTTCCTTTTCCCATTTCTCGATTGACATTAACGTTGTTATGTTGCATTAGCTTTGCCAAATGGCTCTTCCTTATACAGGTTGTTTTAGGAGTAGTGTTACAAACTTTTAGGGATGATGGGGAAGGGCACATGTATCAATTTGAGATAAGGAACCCTGGTCCGGAAATAACTGAGTCGAAAGTTACAAGCAAAAATAGTTGTGTGGAAATGAAATAATTTTATTCCTCTGTACACCTTATTTAAGTGTATTTATCTGTACATGTTACACATACTGTATTCATCTGTCGTTGTTTACGTTGTCTACTTACAGTATTCCATTCAGTGCGCTGTCTGAGGTGTGGGAACAGGAAACTACACTAAAGCAATGCAGATAGCGTAATGCGTAACGGACATGGTCGGTCCTGATATGCACTCTGTAGACAGCAGTATACAAGTTGCAGTGTCCAGTCGATCAGTCCTAGTGAAATGGAGACACGAGAGCGGAATAAGCAGACATGATTTTCGAATACGAATGAGCCAATGGGAACAGTAGACAAGCTCACAGATTGTATCGGTGCAAGTACCCACGTAGGAGACATCCTGCCCATACCATCCTTCCACGACTGTTTCAAAGGTTAAGGGAAGGAGGGCACGTGGTGCGAAATCACAATTCCATTTCCACACAACTATTTTTGCTTATAACTTTCGACTCAGTTATTTCAGGACCCAGGGTTCTTTATCTCAAATTGATACATGTGCCCTTCACCATCATCCCTGAAAGTTTGTAACACCAGCCCGAAACTACCCTGCAGATTTATTGTGTTAGTCAAAAATACATGATAATCTAAGTTATTGTTCGGGTGCTTTTTTCTAGACAGCTCTATTAACTATTTGTTCCGATAGTTATTCTTTTCTCCGTTCCATCGCGATACGACTTCGGATGCTTCCGTTTGTGTTATCCTCTCTTCACGTTATATTTACCGGATAAACTGTGATTGCAGATTTTGCTGATGCTGTGCCTGCAATATTAATTTAGCGTCAGTTGTGATGCTATATCAAGATTCTTACGGATGAGAGAGTTATATCGAGACGTTCCGGAAATTGGAAATAATTTCACTGCAGCGGGAGAGGAACAAAATTGGAAAACTGTAACAGCGCTCTCTGTTGGGAACTTGTGAACTAACTAGAGATTCCAATCAGTTTTACAGGCGTGATTACAGCTGGATTAGTTCGCATTTAACTTTCAACTACACTAGAGTTAGTCCCGTACCACCGGGTGGGAAAAAAAAGCGGGGCGGATCGTGTGTTTTATGTGACTTGGGTAAGTGAATTCCATATACAAGATTATAACTCCATAGTGGAAGTGGTGATTTACAGCTTGGATTCTAAAGTTACAGGATATACAGTATGTAGATATTCAGAACTGCTATAGTCGTAACTTTATTAATAAATCAAGTAATTCCTAATTTGCAAAATTATCTGTCATACATTAATAATAATAATAATAATAATAATAATAATAATAATAATAATAATAATAATAATAATAATAATAATAATAATTTCGCGTTCTCTGCAAGGAATTCGCTTAACTATGGAGAAGAATGGTTATTAGCGGAGAAAATTTCGCTCCGGGGCCGGAAATCGAACACAAGTTCTTGGTTCTACGTACCAAGTGTTCTAACCACTGAGCTAAGCCGAAGTTCAATCCACAGCACCATAACAGATACATTCTGTAGGACCAAAAATTAATCTTTACTTAGATTCTTCGCCCAACTTTGCATAATACTGTGGAATCCCGGCCATCAAGTCACTTAATTGAGTGCACTTATTGTATAATGGCAGTTGACTTAATATATCATCGTTGTTCCTGCAATAACTCCTATGTTACATATTTATCGATTTTCAGATTTTTGCTCTATTAAATAACTTATATAGTGATACAGCAAATAATAAAATCACCTATATGTAATTATATTTATTTCCTTCGAAAATGTAAAAATTCACAATCTTCTATACACTACTGCAATAGAATGAATAAATATGTTTTCCCTTCCTACAGAAAAATTTAAATTTTGCGCATAGGAGTTATTGCAGGAAGAACGACGATATGTCAACATATATGTCGAACATGAAGTAAGGCCACAAAGGGAAAAACACTAGAGATGAGGGATTCGATCCGGTGTTGTAGATTAAACTTCGGCGTAGCTCAGTGGTTAGAGCGCTTGGTACGTAGAACCAAATACGCGGGTTCGGTCCCCGGCGCTGGAGTCAATTTTTCTCCGCTAATAACCATTGTTACCATAACAGATATATTACGTAAGACCAAAAATTAATTTTTAGTTAGATATGGGGAAGAAACCATGATAAGGTATTGTGTTTTAAAATCTACCACCCTCGCACGGATTTGAACAGCAAATCTTGAGTCGAATGGTGACCATCGAGGGTGTGCATATTAGCGTCGTGCATTACAGACGCTATGTTCGGTTCAAGTTTGTGGAGTATGGTGAAGTTCGATATTCGCCGATGTTCGGTCTGCAGAAGGCTGCCTGTTCGGCCTTGTAATGAAAATATTCGCTGTCCTCCACACCCAACCCTTCACGTTTTAACCGCTTAAAGATTTTAGCACATATCTTGGGATTAGTTTTTCATGAGGAATGAGACGAATTTTGTAATATCCTGGTCGACTCTTTCAGGATCGAATATTGCAGGACACTAGGGCATAATATGTATAATACGTATATATTTATACTCCCTCCGTTCCAAAATATGGTATACTAACAAACAAAACACGTTTGATTATTGCGCACACGCGCACGAAATGTTTCGCGGTGTGGTATTCTGTTCAGTAGTGAAGGGACTATCAGACAGTGCAGTTGTGAATGTTTCTAATCTTCTGTAGTGTATTAAACTATAATATTTAAATAGCTCATTATGAACAGAAATAAAATGGGTACCTGCTGTGGTGTTCCTGTTGCAGAAAACGTAACACTAACCCAGTCAGTTTTGAATAGAAAAACTAAGGTTTAACTATCGTACAAAAACGGATGGTAATTTATTGAAGTTTTAATGTTAATTGGCCTCTCTCAAAACAATGTTATTTTTCTTTTATTAATTAGACATCACACAGAATGAAATGTACCTAATTTTTATGTTTTTCTATGTTAATTTATCAAACAAATAAGTATATCTAGAATATGTATTAAAGTTACATTATACTACCTTGAAATTTAATAAATATATACCATATTTTGGAATAGAATTAATGACATCGATCCCGGGACCCTTCGCTTAGCGCACGAATGCTCTTCGGACTGAGCTACCCCAGGAACTATACACGACACCGTCACAATTTTTCCTTTATATCCACACAACTCAAATGGGTTGACAAGACGCCAGAACTCAACTATGAGTGCACACAAATTCTGTGTGACTTAAATTGTGGCTTCCTGTTAACGTACCTCCAGTAACGACCCCGGAACAATTTTTCCTTCAAATTATTCAAACCTGCTTTACAGGGAACTACTACCTGAAAGCCAGATTTGCAGAATTAATGACATCTTTCTATACCATATTTTGGAACAGAGGGAGTATAAAATTTATATACTATATAATGAAGATTATTGGAGAAATAGTTGGATAACGACAGGGGACTCAAAAAGTTTCTCTGCGAAAACCTACCCCAAATATAGTCTCTACCAACCACGAGATTTGTTCTAGAAACTCTGATATAAAAAGTCTGTGTTGTAAACAAACTCCACACATACATATACGTATATTTAGTATTATCTATGATAATCTATATTGCTAAGCATCGATTGTATAGCTGCCCCAACACTAATTACAATAACATATATTGAGTGCGGGTCGCTTTGTTCAGTGTTATGCAGTCCCACAGCAGTAAGCTGACAATGCTGTATGGCAACAAACATAATACTGTACACCACATGCCCGTATTGATCAGACATACTGTGCACTTCCCATGAAAACCGAGATCTGTGGGTTGTCCCACGTGCATCGGTGCATATATTACGGCTCTCTGTATTAAAAATCAGTTGCAGCAAATGAATGGGAAAATGATACGAATATGTATCAATTTGTGTTTGTTTCAAAGTTTCCCCTCTCTCTCTTGAAGGAAATGTAGTTCTGCAAAGTACCTACGTACTTGTCCCTTTGTATTACACAGTTCACGGACAATTTTGAGACATGATAATGTTTAGCGTTTCTTTTGAACTATAGAGACTATTCCGAGACAATGAGATGATTATAATTTTAGTTTCTTAATCAATTTTTTTTTAACTTTAGAGACTAGCATATTCCGAGACAATGAGATGATTATAATTTTAGTTTCTTATTCAAAATTTCTTTTAAACTTTAGAGACTAGCTTATTCCGAGACAATGAGATGATTATAATTTTAGTTTCTTATTCAAAATTTCTTTTAAGCTTTAGAGACTAGCCTATTCCGAGACAATGAGGTGATTATAATTTTAGTTTCTTATTCAAAATTTCTTTTAAACTTTAGAGACTAACCTATTCCGAGACAATGAGATGATTATAATTTTAGTTTCTTATTCAAAATTTCTTTTAAACTTTAGAGACTAGCCTATTCCGAGACAATGAGATGATTATAATTTTAGTTTCTTATTCAAAATTTCTTTTAAACTTTAGAGACTAGCTTATTCCGAGACAATGAGATGATTATAATTTTAGTTTCTTATTCAAAATTTCTTTTAAGCTTTAGAGACTAGTCTATTCCGAGACAATGAGGTGATTATAATTTTAGTTTCTTATTCAAAATTTATTTTAAACTTTAGAGACTAGCCTATTCCGAGACAATGAGATGATTATAATTTTAGTTTCTTATTCAAAATTTCTTTTAAACTTTAGAGACTAGCCTATTCCGAGACAATGAGATGATTATAATTTTAGTTTCTTATTCAAAATTTCTTTTAAACTTTAGAGACTAGCTTATTCCGAGACAATGAGATGATTATAATTTTAGTTTCTTATTCAAAATTTCTTTTAAGCTTTAGAGACTAGTCTATTCCGAGACAATGAGGTGATTATAATTTTAGTTTCTTATTCAAAATTTATTTTAAACTTTAGAGACTAGCCTATTCCGAGACAATGAGATGATTATAATTTTAGTTTCTTATTCAAAATTTCTTTTAAACTTTAGAGAGTAGCCTATTCAGAGACTATGAGATGATTTGAAATGTAATTACTTTCCATTTATACTATAGAGACTATGAGATGATTTGAAATGTAATTACTTTCCATTTATACTATAGAGACTATTTAGAAACTATGAGATGATTATAATTCCAATTCCAAATAGACTCAACATTTTAAAATGTTGAGTCTAGTCACAAACTATCACATGATCCTTTCCATAACGTTACTTTCAGACTACAGAGAACACTTTGGTTCTTATGATAATAATACAGCTTACGAGAAAGAATAACACCACGTTGACTGATTTCTAGTTGACTTTTCCTCCGAGATTTTCCCCGACCATAAGTCGACAGTCAGGTAGCCCTAAGGTGAATCCTTGGCCTCATCTCACCTAATACCATCTCGATATCACCAGTTCCATCGACGCTAAATAACTTAGTTGATAGAGTGCTGTTCAATAACTGATTTATATAAATAAGAAAAATATATATAATGCCTTTTTCTTACAAGTAGGCCTATCACAAAATTTTCCCGTGTTCGATCTCGGATACCGTTTCGGTGAGAAGGCCTCAATATTTCAATGAGTTACGGTCAGACCGCAGATGAATTGAAACATATTTTATAATGCAGTTCTTGCTGCACGTAAATAAGATAGCATTGTGCCCAGTTGAGCCTTTTGTTAGGAGACAGACTGTAGCGGTATGTGCAGTAGTTTGCAGTGAGCAAGTGGTTTTCGCCACTCGTTAATGACAACCTCTGCGAGCCAGCATTGATTCCGACCACAGGGTGAATAATTCAGCGGTTAAACAGCGATGACAGTTAAAATGGGGAAGGCTTTTACTTGATCCATTTACACATTGTTTCCACTGTACCTGCCAACAATAACGAGCCATGCGTTCCGCAGACGTAATGCGCTTTCAAGAGAAATCGCCTTTACCAAAACGTACTTTAAAATGCACCCATAAAACATTCGGGGATTATCGAAATACTATTACCATGCCAGGGCGTTTTGTTCAGGGTCATTTACATACGTAACTTTGTGGATAAACTGTATACCGGTTTGATTTATTCAGATGTTTGGTGCAATACTCTATCATCTCTCGTAACAATGTTATTCGTTTTATATTGGATTGGAGGGGGATGATCAGAAAGTGGAAATAAATACGTTGACCTATAGCGGCTTTACACGATCAAAATACTATACATCCCTCTGATTGAAGTTCTGGCTGATATGTACATCTATTATCAGGGAGTACTTCTCACTTGACGATATGTGCCAGAGGAAGAAGAAATTGTTTGTATCTGAAGTCTGATTAGTGAAATATGTAACTAATCGGCTATGTATGCAATGGAAGTGGAAAGAACCTTACCTAGTTGCCTCATAAGTGGTGCTTTTTGTATCACCTGTAAGGTGTCTTCGGACAGTTGACTAAACAACATTAGAATAATTTTGAAAAGTGCAAAGTTATGTGTTGAAAAGTGAATGGGGTTTTTGGAAAAAACCAAGTCTCTTTACCATCAAGATTAAATTCACTGAGTATATTTCTGCTTCGGATTCCAAATAATTTAGAGAAGAAATATGATAAGGAGGGGGAAACTTACTATTAAGTGATTTAAGTGACTCAATACCCCCCTAGAGAGATAATATGAAATAGGATAAATTTCCATAACCTAAGTTTGTCTCAATTTTTTTAATGTTTTCGAATTTTCCTAATTCAAGCTCATTACGTTCTTATAAGGACTGGGCCCATTTTAGAACAAAAGAAGAGTAAGTTTGTCTTGTTTAATCTAAAGAATAATTTATTACTCATATTATGTCTTTTGGGTAGAAAATGGAGCTGAACAAAATGAATTTTCAATGATTACGGTGATATTCAAAGACTTCGCAGAATGAAATGAGAAGTTCAAAGCAGTCTATATTTTGTGGAGGAGTAGAGAAACTTCGCAATTTTGTCAAAAGTTGAAAACTGAAGTGTTACAAAATTGCAAAGTTTAATTGAGGAATATCCCCGAGGATCCTAGAAATGTTATGTCGAAAATTACTATTAAGTCTATGCTTAGGTCTAATTTTCTTGTGGGACCTGTATATTATAACAAATAAATCGTTCACCGAACTGATAGGGTTTCGTTTTCGCTCGCTGGAAACTGACATCAGATTCTAGTGAATCTAGAGTTAAAAAAGCAGGGCTTTTATTTGAAAATAGAATTTTTCACCAAAAAAAAAAAAAAAAAACGAAAACATGACACGTGACATGACGCTTATTTTGAATATTTTGCATATAATAAGATAAATTGTTAATCTTAGTTAAAATTAAATGTATACAAAATTCTTAATAGTAATTAATTTAATGAACTGCATAACTGCAGCCTACATATTTTAAAATAAGTTTATATATTTTCTTTTTCATTTTGTGATTGTTGGTGCTTCTCTGATGACGTAATTTGTTTGAGCAAGGAAAGTTATTTATCATCCAGTAAATACTTGTGAAAATCCACACGAAACAGTTGACATTACATTTTACGAACGTAACTAGTACAGACCGATTATTTAGATCTGACAGCTCAGCGACGCGAAAGACGGGAAGTAGTAGGAGTAGTGGAGAGAGTTCCAGAGTAGAGATAAAGGCGAGCGGTCGGTAAAGGAATGCAGAGGCCTACAGCTTAACTGTACTGGAAACACAATGCTATACCGTATGCGTGACGTCCGATCGCTCTGACTGCAGGCAACAGACTAACCTGAACATCCCTTGGCGTAAATTAATGGACTCGCCTAACCTAGACGCACATTGCCGGCGACTGTCAGGACTAAGTAATCGCACTGTACGACTAGAATGGAAGAAGCGTATGAATGAGGCTAAAAAGCTCCTTCGGTTTGAAGTGCCATGGAAGTAAGTAATGCTTGTTGCTCACGGTCAAATTTTTCATTAAATTTATTATACAATAAATGTGATGAAAGTTTTGATAAATATTTTATGAAATAGCCTAGGTTCCTTCCTCACCGCCAAATTTTTCATCCAATTTCTCTCAAAAACACTATTTCCATATGTCTATGCAATGAATTTGACACTATTCAGTTTAGCCTGCCATCTGTGAGTAATATTTTGTACTGTTTCCTCCTGTGATTGTCATTCTCTTGTAAAAGACTCAGAACTTCTTTGTTCCACCCAAAGAGTTTGTAATATATAACTAGAGACACCAACGGCGCTAGTTTCGCGTACAAAATTGAACCGCTGTTCGGCCGCCATTAAAGGGAGTTGATGCTTCGCCGGGAGTGCGAGCAGTTCGTGCTTATTGAGGAGTACGAATAAATATAAGTACACTTGAAGGGAAATAATTAGAAAATGGTGAAATACTGCGCCGCAAATAATTGTTCGAACATAGCCTACTATTGTAGGATGCTCAGGAAAGCATGCATATCTTAATATTTGAAAGAATGTTCCAAATGCAGTTCCTCCTTTGAATGTGTTTACAGAAAGTCGGAATATTTCTTGGATAAAGTTTTTCCAGAAGCAAATTAATCAGGTTTACAAGGTTGGTTTCAACAATGTCTGTAACGGTTAGGTGCCATCATATTACAGTGGATTATAATAGCAAGAGTGCATAAGAAAATCCTCAGACTATATCTGTCTAAAACTGTTTTGTTTCACAATAAATGAATTAATAATGTAATTTCCGTATTGTACAGTATGTACTCCTAGTTTTTGGTTGTATTAAATGCAAAGAAATTAGTGAAAATATAGCTGATGGCCTAGTTAGGCCTATTATTACCACTACTACTAGGTCTACTATGACTACTACTACTAGGCATACTATTACCACTACTACTAGGTCTATTATTACCACTACTACTAACTAGATCTCACTACTACTAGGCCTACTAATACCACCAAAACTAGGCCTATTATTACCACTACTACTAGGCCTACAATTACCACAAAAACTATGCCTACTATTACCACTAATACTAGGCCTACTATTACCACTACTACTAGGCCTATTATTACCACTACTACTAGGTCTACTATTACCACTACTAGGCCTACTATTGCCATTATTACTAGGCCTACTATTGCCACAAAAACCAGACCTACTATTACCACAAAAACTAGACCTACTACTACTGCACCTACTATTACCATTACTACTAGGCCTACTATTACCACTACTCCTAGGCCTATTATTACCACTACTACTAGGCCTAATATTACCACTAGTACTAGGCCTACTCTTACCACTACTACTAGGCCTATTATTACCACTACTACTAGGCCTACCATTACTACAAAAACTAGGCCTACTATTACCACTAATACTAGGCCTACTATTACCACTAATACTAGGCCTACTATTACCACTACCAGTACTACTAGGTCTATTATTACCACTACTACTAGGCCTACTATTACCACTACTACTAGGCCTACTATTACCACTACTTCTAGGCCTACTATTACCGCTACTAATTGCATTAAAAAGTCTGTACTGACCTCTAACTTGGTGGTCATCAACTACACAATGAATAGATTGTTTTATGATAAAACTTATTCTCATTATGTTTTAAATCTGTTTCCAGAATTTTTATGATCTCATATTTCACCACTAAATATTTTCTTAGCACCATATACCTTCCTCTTCCTTTGCATGAAAGGACTGAAATATAGATCACTTGAAATATTACAGTAAATATCCATTATTATGTCCTTAAAACAATACTAGTAATACTGAAAATTAATGCTGACATTGCCATTATTCACTATTTCACATACTTATTCCGAGTGTATATGGGTAATTTAATTTATTTTTTAGAATATCGCCAAAGATGAACCATTATAATACTTTAATAAATATAGCGCTCCTCTGCCATTCATGTTTATTTCATCACGACTCATCCTTTGTAAAAGATGTTTAAAAAAGTGTCTCTATCACTAGGCTACATCAATGTATTGTGGTACTGTTTTCGAATTTTGCGCCGCAAACACTCCCTTTAATGGCGGATGCTAGCCGATTCAATTTGTGACATTTTTCTTGCCTGCCACTCACGGGTATGTGTCTCTAGTAAGTATTACAAACTCTTTGGTTCCACCCAACGAGTTAGAAAGAGAAGAGTATAGAGTGGCTATGTTGTCCTGTACAGCGCTCTTTGCGGTGCCACCGCGAAACACGGCAGATGTGAGCTAAGCGCCCACCTTTGTAAAAATTCGTCTGCTTACAATGTTGTATAACGGAGGTAAGAAGTACAAAAAAAAACCGCAGAAAAAACATGCCTGTTGTGTGTGCTGTATATAACTGCAATGTCAAAAGGAAAAAGACAACTGATATAAACTAAATACGGATAAAACCGCTACAATTCCGTTTCAAACCTAGTAATAGCAATCAAATATTAAAATTGTATTTCGACACTCTCATCCAAAATAACGCAAAACTCTGGGGTAGGTCGTATTGTTGTTAGTAATTTGACTGGAGGGACATGAAAGAACATAATTGAGCACCCACGTGCAATAATGGAGTAAGTATGAATATATTTCGTAACTACTTACCCCATTACTGTACGTGGGTGCTCAATTATACACTAATAATTATCTGTGGTGCCACAGCCCTTGAAAGGCTCAGACAGACCAGCCGGCTGTTGGCCTCACGTTCACATTTCGATAATAATTATACTTTACTGTAACAAAAAACTGAAAGTGTGTTTTGTCATGTTTCACCCACGTTACAAGCTTGGAGGTAAAGGTTGTTTACTACAGATAGGGCCTACTTTCATTCTATATCTTATGGTATATTAAATAATTTTGCAACGTGTAGAGACTGGGAAAACAATTTAATAAAATCATTCGAATCATACTCGTTCATTTTATAGGCAATTTTGCAGGTCGCATTTAACATTTTCTTCAGTATATTTGCTAGGACTTCTTGTCATACTACATGACAATTTTGCTTAGGTTATTCTTTTAAGCATTCCTTCTAGGAATAGCTCAAGTGTTTTAAATTTAGCGTACATAAGTTTAGATTAAGTTCCTAGCACGTATTTGACGAAATACTAGGTTTTTCCACTTCAGTTTAACTGATTTATGCAAACGAAATTAAGACAGCTGACGATTCTAATGTCAGTTATCACCACGCCCACTTTGTTTTGGGCGCATAAGTTCATTACCGACGGTCGTTCAATTTTCTTCAAACATGGCGGCACAATGACCACTCTATATCTTTCTCTTTCTAACTCGTTGGTTCCACCTACAGTCAGCCATGCTTAATGTTTATGTTTGAACTTCACAACCTGCAGAGAAGATAGGGCTGCTTCCACACATCCGCGTCGCTAATTGGTTGGTTTCAGACAATATTTGACGAAAATAGGACTTCTCTATTTAGGAAAAGTTGTGTTCGACGTTTAAACAGCCTCGGTTTTACTAAATTGTGATCGTGAACAACAGGAATTTAATACAATTCAAGAGAATTAAATTTCTGGAACAGTAGATTTAACGAAAAATTGACCGTGAACAACAGAACTCCTTTAAGGGGTTAGGCACAGCTCACAGCAGTAAAATTTTGGAAATATTCAACATTTTTTTCTCCATTACTGTATCTTGTACAAGAATGAAAATTGGTATGTTTAAAACACTGTTCTTCTGCTATATGAAAAAAAAAAAATAATTTTACAATTTAAAAAATATATTATTTATTTATTTTTTTCAAAATTCAGTTCACTGTGCAGTGATGAAGCGTTTCCCACATAACTCAAAAACTATCCAACATTCTGTGTTTAAATTTTTTGTGTATATTTATACATGTTATATCACCAATATGATGCAAGATCACTCTTCTACCTTTGCTAGATTATCTGATAAAAAAGAAATTCTTTTAAAAATGGTCAAATATCAGTATTTTCTTTTAACACAAAATAAAAAAAAATATTATTTATTAAGGAATGTAGTTGAAAGAGCATGGTATTGTAAATATGAGTTTCAGCAATAAAATAAAAGAGAGAGAAAATGAAAAAGTTGACAAGTTTATGAGTTATGAGGGAAATACTTTATCACTGCACAGTGAAATGCCACCATTTTTTTATTTTGAAAAAAAAGTATTTTTTTAATCGTAAAACTATTTTTTTCATATAGCAGAAGGACAGTGTTTTACACATACCAATTTTAATTATTGTACAAGATACAATAATGGAGGAAAAAATATTGAATACTACCAAAACTTTTACGCTGTAAGCTGTACCTACGTCTTTAATATAGACTACAGACAGACGGTTTCTTTTTTTGGTCCACTGAGAATTGACTAGAGAGAAAATCAGAACAATTTCTAATTTCCTGTAATGTCTGATCGAATGTAGGACACATACTTAAAAAATAGGACATGTCCTGCGAAATCCGGACGTATAGTAATCTTAGAAGAATTCACGAGGAATTTGTTAGGCCTATACAAAAACATTCTTGAGGAAGGTTTAAAAAGCAAAAGACTTCATTTAGGAAGATTCAGTCCGTAAAAATATCGGCATTCTTATAAAGTAACATAGTGGGGAATGTTCAATGCAATGTTGACTGTGGTGACGGTTGGCAGCCCTGCTGCTTGTACTAGGTTCTGTCAGGTGTGTCATATTATACGAATGATAATTACGCAGTACGCAACAGGCAGTGCAATTTGTATCTGACGCATATCCGCACACGGTGCACGCAAATGGGCCAATTTGTGTCAATTGGCTGCAAGTTCTTCGAAATTGTAATAGCAGAGCTAATAGGCGGGTCACATGGCGTGATTAGTTCAAAGGCTCCGCTCGACCCTGTAGCAGAGATGCGCCTGCGCGCTGACGTTCCTGCATATGTTTATTGATATATTCACATTAAATTCAGATTCTGCAACTTCTGAATCCAATGTCTGCATATACTTAGTGCGATTTACTACAACTGATATAGTAGCCTAAGCATAGAGTTATACGTTTCTTAAGAATTCAGTTGACTTGTCATTAGCGACCGTATTTTTTGGTAATAGCGATACGCTCGAAATTTTCCACATTTATTTGTTACATTTACTCTTATAGATACCTAAAATACCATATTTAAGCAAAATAAATTCTCAAAATAAAGCAAAATTTGAGTAATTGTGCGAGATACATCAGAAACCACGAGAGATACCCCTCCATCGCAAAAACTAAGAAATAGATACAAAAAATTTATTCAATATTGGTTTAAAAATTATGTTTGTGACTTTTGTTTCAGTGAATTTGTTAGATGCGTAGCTAATAATAATAATTTTTATTCGATTATTTTACGACGCTGTACCAACATCTCTGGTTATTTAGCGTCTGAATGAGATGGTGATAATGCCGGTGAAGTGAGTCCGGGGTCCAGCACCGAAAGTTACCCAGCATTTGCTCGTATTGGGTTGAGGGAAAACCCCGGAAAAAAACTCAACCAGGTAACTTGCCCCGACCGAGATTCGAACCCGGGCCAATAATAATAATAATAATAATAATAATAATAACAACAACAACAAGGAGCCACCGGCGTAGCTCGGTCGGCTAAGGCGCTTGCTTGTCGATCCAGAGATGCGCTCAGGCGCGGGTTCGATTCTCGCTTGGGCTGATTACCTGGTTGGGTTTTTCCAACCGTAAGGCAAATGTCAGGTAATCTATGGCGAATCCTCGGCCTCATCTCGCCAAATATAATTTCGCTATCACCAATTTCATCGACGCTAATTAACCTCGTAGTTGATACAGCGTCGTTAAATAACCAAGTAAAAAAACAATAATAATAATAATAATAATAATAATAATAACAATAATAATTTTTTACTAGAATAAAGATACATCATTTTAATAAATGTAATATAAATCCTGTAACATATAGTAACATATAACCCATGACATATAGTAAATATTGTAACTATGCTGTTGTAAAATTGACAATTAATATGTAATGTAATTATTATTATTATTATTATTATTATTATTATTATTATTATTAGTAATATTTTTATTATTATTATTTTTATTATTATTATTATCAGTTATCACTATCATCATTGCTATCTCTGTTTTCTTTCTTTTTTTCTTGTATTAGCTCGATGAGAGCTCTGTAGTGTTCTTTTGACTCTGTTGACCCTCTATAGGGCATTAATTTAATAGGTATTATTTTCATCAGTGTTTGTATTTCTTTTTTGTATTTATATGTGCTATCTGGTAGGATGGAAGAGAAGGCCTTATGGCCTTAATCCTCTCAGATTAAATAAATAAATAAATAAATAAATAAATAAATAAATAAATAAATGAATAAATAAATCACTGTAACACCCCTAGAAAAAGTATATACTCGTGCTCAGGGGGCATTCCACAAAATCTACATTTTGATGCGGAAAGGTTTTTGGGAGGACTAGTAAAGGACCGCAATGAATTTGATGTGAACTGTTTGCAGAAAATGCGGTTCTCTACATATGTCTAATGTGGACAGTGACAGAGGTTTTTCTGAGTTCACGAAAATACTCACAGACTGTCGTACAAATATTCTTACGGACAATGTACAAACCATGCGTAGTTTTAACGTTTTATATCAAACATACTTACTTACAAATGGCAGGTTCTCACATAAGCCCGCCATCGGTCCCTATCCTGTGCAAGATTAATCCAGTCTCTATCATCACATCCCACCTCCCTCAAATCCATTTTAATATTATCTTCCCATTTACGTCTCGGCCTCCCCAAAGGTCTTTTTCCTTCCGGCCTCCCAACGAACACTCTATATGCATCTCTGGATTCACCCATACGTGCTACATGCCCTGCCCATCTCAAACGTCTGGATTTAATGTTCTGCGGGAATAATAAAATTAAGCCTGCAAAGCGATTGATAAACGTATGGAGTACTTGTAGAGGGAAATGTAGCGAAAAGTGCCAAAAGTTACAGATTTATAAATTAAATCAATAGGACCGAATTATCCTTTTGTATATTTATTGAATTAGCATTATTACTCTTCTTGTTTTCTAAATGTTAAGTTGATAACTAACTGATTGGAATCAGCCCAATATGCAACATGTCAATATGGGACAATTTTATATGAATGATATGTTGCTCGCGTGACAAATTAATTTCTGTGATGTGATGTCCCGTGACAATTTATATTTGTGTCACTAAACGTCATCGTTGGGTTTTTCTTTTTGTACTCATCATTTGACATCTAGCTTAACAGCGGCTTGCAATTTGTGTAATCCAGTAATAAATACGTTTGCATTGACCCAGCTCCTGTTATTTTAACCTCGTCTGTCCTTCGGTATCATGATAGCTTAGAAATTTATTCATGTCATCCATTATGCGCTTATATAGGTCCGTGGCCTGAGGTATCTTATTCTGTACCATCTGCGCTTTCTGGTTATCATTCAGTTTCTTCTATTTTCTTGTCACTAGATACCTCCAGTTGATTGAATTTATCATTCCGTCTAGTCAGCAGCATGACTGAGGAAAGCAAATATAATTGCCGATTTCTTATATGTTAAATGAAATAATGTTAACTGTAGATACATTCTTACACATTAGCTATTCACGTAATAATAATAGAAACATTGTTTGGGTTCTCATACAAGCGTACAACACTACATTGGCGATACCTTTGGTCACTAGCATGACTTTTCATAAATCACATTACTATAATTTTCTATAATAAGTAGAATAAATAATATTGTACAAACCTGATAGCTGTTATTTCATGCTCGCATCATTTTCGAATAATCAAAATATTATTTACAATATAATACGCTTCACTAAAAAGTGACACTGATATGAAGAATAAAGTTAGGGGTAGTTACGAGCAAGTGGTGAGAAATGACGACAAACGAGCTCTACTAAAGTAGTTTGACAATACGTCCATTTCTATGTCATCGACTGAATTCGGTGTGGAACTAATAGAAGACTATAAGTGCTGGTCAAAAAAAGAATACTGTGCCCGTGTTTTGCATAATACTCCAATAAGTAGATGGACAGTTTAGTAAAAAATTGTGGACAGAAACAACTCGTATAAGTCCATGTCTGTAATAGGGAGTGTGTGAAGCTACCAATCAGATTTGATCACTGTATCCGTGTGTTGTATAATACTCCAATACATGGACAGTTTAGTAAAAAATTGTGGGCAGAAACAATTCGTATACCAAGTCAATGCCTGCAATGGAGACTGTGTGAAACTGCCAATCAGATTTGATCACTGTACCCGTGTATTATATAATACTCCAATAGGTTGATAGTTTAGTGAAAAATTGTGGGCAGAAACAATTCGTGTACTAAGTCAATGCCTGGAATATGGTCTATGTGAAACTGCCAATCAGATTTGATCACTGTACCCGTGTGTTGTATAATACTCCAATAGATGGACAGTTTAGTAAAAAATTGTGGGCAGAAACAATTCGTATACTAAGTCAATGATTGTAATAGGGACTGTGTGAAACTGCCAATCAGATTTGATCACTGTACCCGTGTACTGTATAATACTGCAATAGATGGATAGTTTAGTAAAAAATTGTGGGCAGAAACAATTCATGTAAGTCAAAGGCTGGAATAGGAATTGTGTGAAACTGCCAATCAAATTTGATCTCTGTGCCCGCATCTGGAGCGAACTACTGTCGAGATGCATTAGGTACCTTAAAACGGTATAGGCTTTGGTTTAGGACGGGGTTCGTCTGTATAGCCACAGGGAACATTTTGCAATATTCTGCAAAATGCCTGTTGCTACTCGTGTGTGTGTGTGTGTGTATGTGTGTGTGTGTGTGTGTGTGTGTGTCACGTAATGTTGTTGCTATTATTCTGTTGTTATACTTCAGATTTTTTTACCGGTAGTATAGTTCCTTAGTTCCTGGTACAGGGCATCTTTATAGATCATCTTTTTTTCCACGAAAGAAATATATTTTGTATATAATGTATATATTTAACAGAGTATTATATTTGCCATGATTTCTAAGCGTAGTGTTGCTGCTGGAATACAGATACTTTCATTTCATTATTTGTAAGCAATTGTATGCATTTTTGTAAAATAAATAAAACTCAATGGATACCAAATTAAGTCCCCATAGAATCCCAAGGTATCACATATGATACCTAGCATAAAACAAGAATTGAGGTCATGATAAAAATTTGGATTGGTTAGTGTTTGTCTTTGTATCGCCAATTATCCAATAAATAATATTTTAACATTTTTTTGACTTCAAATTTGTCTCGGGACTGAAGAGGTTAATGTACGTACATAATGCAGTAGTACCGGCAACAGCAGCAGCAGTGGTGGTAGTATTATAGCAACAGTAGTAGCAACAGCTGCAGCAGTAGTACGTAACAGCAGCTAAGAAGTTGCAGGAGTGACTACTAGCAGTAGCAGTAGCGACGGCGGTAGTAGTAATAGTAGCAGCAGCAGCAGTAGCGTCGGCGGCAGTAGTAGTAGTAGTAGTAGTAGTAGTAGTAGTCAGTAGCGGCTGGTGATCTAAATCCTCGAAGAGGCCAGATGCAACTAGTTTTTAAGTGCCTCCGATAGGAAATATTTATTCATGATATTAAGTATTATTATTATTATTATTATTATTATTATTATTATTATTATTATTATTATTGAAAAATAATAATGTCACTCACCAAATAAGTTGTTGTGCTGTGAGTTTCAGTGATTGTTTGAGTGTGATGAAGGAACCCATATTATGGTCTGTGGAGAAACTTCGGGGTTTATATCGCGTTGTCTTGGTGTTGATGGCTGACGTTCGACCGCTTTGCTGTGTTCGTCCTTAGAGCAGTTGGATTCGTTTTACAAGAATATTGTGGAGGGAAGTGGCAGCAGAATCACTTAAAGAATTCGAGATGCACCCAATTTATTCTTTTCGGAAAATATTTGTTAGCTATTTACTAATTTATCCAACTGTTCTGAGGATGACCACAACACAGCGGTCGAAACGTCAGCCACCAACTTCAAGACAACGCGGTATAAGCCCCGAAGTTTCTCCACAGACCATGTACACCAGCCGCGGAAGCCTACGCGAACACTCAACCAATATTATGTTTCAAATTCTCCTTTCTTTTTTTCTTTCCTTTTTATTTTTTTCCTTTGACAGCAACAAACAAGGCCAACAGAAAAGTTTATTTTGCACCACATTACCACTTAATCATTTATGTTGCCCATACCAGGCTGCAATAGAAACTCGCGTGTTAAGATCTGTCAGAAAAATTGTCAGCGATGTCGTAGGTATCTCGGTAGGTTAATCTTTATTTAAAACTTCCTTTCTTTCAATATTATTTCTTCTCGAAAAAGGACACTGTAACAATGAATTAACCACATTATCATTATTTCTCGCATTTGTTTCTATTTATATTTTCCCGAAACACACAACAATATTGGCCCAGATTCACTACTGTACTTCGAAATACAATAGTACAACACTCTCGCTTAAGTCATAAACTGAGACATAAGAGGAGAAAACAGTGTCAGTCTCTGCCTCCCAAAGAACGGGAATTTTTATGTTATTTATGAAGACAAGTCACCACAGCTATTCCCACCCCATTCTACCCTTGAGACCGGTCCATGGATGGGAGGAGTGAGAACTGACCAGGCCACGAGGCCAGACGAATTGTGCCTCTACTACAGGTTTTCAAGTGCGATATCAAAGCCTAGGGAAACATAGGAAATACAGAAGCCAGACACGGCACGAGCGATCCTGGCTTCAGAAACAAATTTTACTGCAAACCAGGTCGCTTCTACAGCGATATATGCTTCATTCCAATAACTAATATATTATATAAAAACACACCTGGCCTCACTTGCCTCAGTCAATCAGCCGCCAATGGTGGTGGTAGTAGTGGTAGTGGTAATGGTAGTAGTTGTTTCCACCGTAAAGACCAATGCCCGATACTCGTCTAGGTTATGAAGGAATTTGTAGTGGACAAAGCGAGCTCAAAGGGTTTTTCTCGAGATTTTCCCCTTTTCCCCTTATCAATACTTCATTCCAGCAATACTCCACAATCACCTCTCAATCTGCGAGGTCCATAGCCAGACCTCAAGAGAACAAATAAAAATGGCTGAAATTTGTACACGTTATGTTTAATATAGAATATTTAAAACGTATTAATAATTAATAACAGCAGTACGGTGGTGGTGGTGGTGGTGGTGGTGGTGGTGGTGGTAGTGGTAGTGGTAGTGGTAGTAGCTAATGCATACAATATTCTTCACGAGTTTGACAGTAACCAATGGTTTTCAGGCCAATAATGTTTAGTGATACGGCCTCTTTTTATGTTTTCGGACATAGCATATCCATAGACAATTTGAGACTATAGGCTCAAGAATATCCACATGCTATGAGAGCAGTAGTCTAGAATGTAATGTGTAGTGTAATTTTAATTTGTCATTACAGCTAACTAGGCTATTTCTGGGTAATCTGGTGCTTCTAGTGGTAGCACATGCAGATCTCAGTTCGGTCGGTCTCCGTAACTCTGCTCCAGAACTGAAGCAGGACGTTTTAAGACTTTATGTGAGGGCGGAACAGCGTAGTTTGCTAACCTGGTGAGGATGCTTTAGAAATATAAGGCAGTGGTGCAGTGTCAGCGTAAATTTATTTTACAGGAATTTCGTGGAGGGAAGTGGCAGCAGAATCACTTAAAGAAGTCGAGATGTACTCAATTTATTCTTTTCGGAAAATATTTGTAAGCTTTCATTTTATTGTAAGAGGCAGGTTTCATTAAATATGTCAGTTATTTATTAATTTATTTGTATTTACTTAACAACCAACAAGAATTTGCACAAGGATGATGATAATCTATCGCCGTCCGGGAAATGTATTCCTGTTCCAATCTCAGAACTCACCATATGTTACATGGTCTACAAACATTGTTTTTTTATTATTACATCAGAATTTATTTCGGTAATCTTCCTGCATTTGTTCTTAATACGTGTTCGTTAGAGTTTTCTTCATTCTCATTGACTTTATTAACGAATGGAATATACTGTATTTAGGCCCACTCTTTTAATTCACATCTTCGAGTAATTCACGTACGTACCTGGAATTGACTCATGAAATTAAAGAAAAATGCATATCCTCGTAAATTTTATGCAGTAACTCTTCATAATATATGTTTTTGCAAGATTGTGTTTTTTTTTTTTTGCTGTATTTAAAGCTATCGTTGTCAGGTTTTGAAAGTTAGGTTCCCATACGGAAACTTGTTGCTAGGGATAACATTCTTCATAACATAAAACTATACTGAAATAGACTCATTACAGTGCACTTATTGTTACTTAGTTACCATTACAGTGCAGTTTTTCGAAGGTTTTGGAGTAATATTGTTCTACATTTTCAATGCAAAATATATTGTATTTGCAATTTAAAAAATATGATCGTGGGAAAATAATTGTGCAATACACATTTGTGAAGTGCAATACAAAATATCGGAAATTAAAAAACTCGCTCTTCTCTTTTTTCAAACTTTTCCTCGATTTTGTAAAAATCATTTTCCAATCCTGTATCGTAGCCTAATATATAATTATCAAAATCGTGAGTATCATTATTTTGAAAATTGAATATCCGTCCTAGAATATTTATTTTAAAATACCATAGAAACTGTATAACTGTATATGTGAAATGACGCACGGATACCTGGCAAAACCTCGCCTTTTCGAGTTCTTGGAAATGTCAAAACTTTCCGTGACCAGGTAAATGTAGATAGAGGTTAGAAGCATTGTATTGTGCTATAGGTAATATTGTATTCTTGTCCAGTTGAGTTTGTAACTTGAGAATGTGAATATAAAATAGAGAGTTTTCACACCCTCAACGCCCGCTAAACATCTAACACTGTTGACGTCAGTAGTGATGTATTTGATGACGTATGTTCATGTTCGCAAAACTTCGGAAAGAGTCGAAAGGGATCGGTGCATTTATTCCATTAACGTAAGGTTCTTGTTTGTTGTTTCTGTTACACGATATTTCCCGCTCCGTTAACATTAGCAAGCCGTAGCTCCTATGATAGTCAATCAATCGCCCTGTAATTTGTTTTAACTGATAGTTCAATGTTTAAGAAAAACATAGAATAAAAATTCGAAATGATTTTTTTTTAAAGTGAGAAAAGAATACTAATAACTTCAATGTAATCTGTTCAGAATAGACATTTACACTTTCAAAAGTTATTAAGCGGTAAACTTTTTTATTTTTCACGTTAGAGGGGGGTCAAAGCGAGAGAAATGTTGAGAAAGAATAGAAATTACTTTTTTTTTTAAATGGTCGCTCCTCAAAATCTTTATTGGTTTTCCAGTTACAGCGAGTTAAAGGAACATTTTCGCTTAGCGGAGTACTCACGATTCAACCTTTCGTGTATTGGAATCTCAACAAAAAAATTCTTTCCTGAGTCTTCTTGTACTTTTGGCCTGAATAATTTATCCATCTAAGTAGATAAATATCGCTGCAGCTGCTCTATTGTTATGCGTTTCAGTATGGTTAGAATATCGCTATTTGTTCTTTGCTAAACTTTAACACAATCATATATTTGATATTAGAGAGTTTTCGCACATTCGTGGTGCTCTAAACGCTAAACGCTATTTTGACGTCATTGATGAAAGAGCCAATTAGAGCCATTCACCGCACGTTATTTTAATAGCGGAACCCGCTGTCTATATAGGCGGATAACGTGGATGAACGAGTTTACCGATGTACAGTAGTGGCAAAAAAACCGGACCGACCCTTGTAGCTGATTACAGAGCCTTATTCACTCCAGAGCGTGATAGACTGGTAACTAAGACTTTCATGGTTCGAATCCTGCCTGGGAAGGAAACGTTTTTTTTGTTCCTTATTCAAATGTATTCCCAATACTTTTCGATTGCAGTGATATTTTACTACTTAATTAACTTATTATTCCCAGAACATGAATTTTGTCAGCTTATTTTCTAATGGCTTTCGAAATGGGCTACGTCAGCAGTCGAAACTACAACAATTTCAATTGATTACTCGCTATCTTGTGAATGCGGGCGAGGCATGCACAGTGGCTCATTTCGGGGACTTTGATTATTTCGTCGGTCCGGTTTTTTTTGCCACTACTATATTAGTCAGAACCTCAATCAGAGATAGGAAATATGGATATGGAAAAGAATGGTGTATGTGAAATAGACAGACAAAATAAGAAATTAAGCTGTGGAAAAGAAAGAGTAATTCTGAAACTGATCAGGAAAAGAAAAATAATTTGGCTGTGTCATTGGTTAAGAAGAAACTGAAAGAATGGTAAACGGCGAAGAAAGTACGAGGCAGAAGAAGATATCAGTTAATAGACGACATTAAGATACATGGATCGTATGCGGAGACGAAGAAGGCGGAAAAGAGGGAAGATTGGAGAAGGCTAGGTTTGTAGTGAAGGACCTACCCTTGGCCAGAAAACTATGAACGATTGAATATAAGCTTTAATTTACTTATTAAGTGCAAGGGTATCCCTCTTCTGTTTAATATTTTCTGTAATTTACTTCTTTTGATTTTATCGAAAGCCTGTATACAAACTACAAATAAAAAGTATATTGTTGGAATAATTTTGTCAAATACCACCTTACTCGCTGTAACCAATATTATATCGCCGCTATACAACCTCGCGGTTGATAATAATAGTATTTATTTATTCTGGCGAAGTTAAGGCCATCACGCCTTCTCTTCCACTTAGCCAGAAACAAAAGAAGCTAATACAGTTTTACAGACTAATATTTAAAGAACACTAATAAAAAATGTATATAGTCATATAAGTACAAGTAGAGTAAAATAATGCAAACATACTAAAGAATAATTACAAAATAATATAAGGCTAGAATTTACATTCAGTGATTATGCAAGCAGTAAGTGGACCAATATTACAAATTACAAGAATAACAAATTCAAATGTAAATTATAACTATACAACACTGAGGAAAATTAAACACACATACACACAAAGGAGAATTAAACCTGAATACTGGTCACGTATTTAAACAATTTACTTTTAAATTGCAATATGATTCGACAGTTCCTGTGGGAGCTGAGTAGGGAATTCGAGGAACGAATTGCTGATGCTGTGAAAGAGGAAGAATAATGTGTTGTTTTATGGCACGGCATAGATAATAAAGGGTACAGCATCGTTAAATAACAATTTAAAAAACTGATTTCATTTAATTTGTCTTATAAACTATATTTCAAGAAAATAAGCTAGAGACAGAAATGTTGTTAAAGTTATGGTTTATTTAACAAAGCTCGCAACTGCAGAGGTTATATCAGCGTCGCCGGTGTGCCGGAATTTTTGTCCCGCAAGAGTTCTTTTGCATGCAACTATACCTGGTAAGGTTTATCTTGTCTCATTTGTAATAAAACCAAGTCCCTTCAAATGAGGGTGGAGATTATAGGAGGGTTGTAAATTTTCAGGATTCCTTTCAAAATATTGTTATTGTACAGGCTGCCAGAACTCAGTTTCTTGAAAGACAAGCTCAGTGACGGAACTACACAGTACGAAGAGAGATATTTTGTTATTTTATTTTGCGCTACAGAATGTATCAACTAGTCCCTTCCGCCACTGGATGGATGGACGGCACCGCTCCACCCCCCCCCCACTTAAATGCCATCGATCTGGACCGGGATTGAACCCGCAACCTCGGGCACAGAAGGCCGGAGCTATACCAACTCTGCCACCAAGGGCGACTACAGAAATGTCGTTGGTCAGATGAGAAAGAACTGAATTTTCACGAAACCCGTAGAATGCGTAATAAGAAAATGTCATTTTTGACGCCGATTTTTTTTATCAACATTTCTGATATAAGCAAGCCATCTTCATAATTCCACAGCTCTCTCTGTATTTGTGTAAAACTGGTAGAGAGGCATCCCCGGACTACAAAGCTTTATTCATGCAATGAAAATGAAAAGCACAAAAAGTGTGTGTGTGTGCAATGCAGAAGACATCGGGGCACTTTGTGTCCCTTGTTAACATCGAGTCATAAAGGGACGTATTCACAACGTTCACCAGCCAATTAATGGACATGTACACCCCCAACCCTCGCACTCAATACAAAACCCATAAAGAACAGTGTTGCGGCTAGGTGTTCCACCCCCACCCTTCATTCTGGTGAATGCAAATAAAGGGCTCTCACCCCAGCGCGTTACTCTACCCGCCCTTGTGAAATCTAAAGTCAGCAACAACCCCTAGCTAGGGTCAATAGGGGACAGTACTTCCCGGAAGCTTTGGATGTTATAACAATTTAGAACAATCGGCAGGACGAGGGTGTAAATATTGGTGCGAATAACCGAGCAGTTATCGCCGTGGCGAGATGTACGGGCCGGTTCACGCTCGCTGCTTCGTGTGTTAGCAGCGCCGGAGTTCTGCTTTCCCGTTTATGAAATACACAATAATATTGTTTTGCTGCAGCAAAATTAGTTTTAAGACTCCTAAAAAGTTTAAAGTCTTGACATTCTAGGTACAAAAAAAAAAAACAAAATAAAACAAATATGTCTGCTCGTCCGTGTACAGCCCTTCATCCTAAATTTTAAAGGAATTTTAAAATGGAACTACAGTAGAACTTGGTTATAACGGCCTCTCTTTGTGCGACATTTCGCCTATAACTTCAAATATTCTGTGGTCCCAAATAATTCCCCATATGACAAATGTTTTTCTACCTTGCTTAATATGACAAACGTATATGCGTCTACCTCGCACATAACGTCATTTTTAACCTCAGTTTGGAATAAGATTTTCTAAGAACCAAAGTATTCTAAGAAATACTTACTTACAAATGGTTTTTAAGGAACCCGCAGGTTCATTGCCGCCCTCACATAAGCCCGCCATCGGTCCCGATCCTGTTCAAGATTAATCCAGTCTCTATCATCATATCCCATCATAAGTGCACGCATTTTAATGCAGTATGGCCACTAAAAGAAAAGTTTTAACGTTGGAAGAAAAAGTCAAAGCGATTCATTAAGTTGAGAATGGAATTTAAAAAACTGACGTGTGTCGTGAGTTTGGCCTAGTTAATTCCACAGTCCAAACGATTTGGGAGAGCAAGGATGAAATTGTTGCATTTGAACAAAATTGATCAAGCTAGGGGTGGGAGCAATGAAATTGCAACAGAAATAATGAATATAGAACGTAATTTAGAAAGTGTGTATTGGGCAAGTATGAGACAACAGAGTAAAATGACTGATTACTTGGCTCCAAAGTAGACTAAAGGAGTTTGTTGATTTCTGAACAAACTGTTTTAATACAAGGTACTGAATTTATAATTGTACATGTATTTTATTATGTTCATGATAGGCTTAAAAGTGAATACATAAATCTAAAATAAGGCTAATTAAGTTTGTTATTTTCCATTTTCCACCTTACTAGAATGATAGTATGAATCTCGGTTACTACGACACTCGTTTATAAAAACGTAATTTTTGAGGTTCCTTGGATGTCGTTATAACCAAGTTCTACTGTACATCTGAAGCCTGATTAGTGACATATGTTACTAACCAGAGATATACATATACAATGAAGGGTCCTTCTTGTCTTCCTCTTGTTTTTCCCTTATCTCTCCTTGTCTTTCTCTTGTCCTTTTGATTTTCCTCTTATTTTTCCTTTCATTCCCCTTGTTTTCCATATATATTTCCCTTTTTCCCCTTCCTTCTCCCTCGTTCTCATAGTATTCTACTTGTTCTTCACGTATTCCCCTTGTTCTTCTTGTATTCCCCTTGTCCTCCTTTGTATTCACCTTGCCCTCGTATTCCCCTTGTCCTCCTTATATTTCTTTGTTCTGCTTGTGTTTCCCTTTTAACTACACATGGATGGAAATAACAAAGGAATATTATAACCACAATGAAATTTTAAAGCATAAAATTTTAAATAAATGTAGAATTATAGAAATGATATCCCCTAAAAGTAAATTTATTGAGTGTACAAATTGATCATTTACTGAGGAACTTTACATTCATTGATTGTACGTATCTGAGTCGTTGATAATTATGTTATGGTGTTCCTTATTGATTTGTATGGGCATACTGACATTTCCATTGCCTTCTAAATATTTACGTAATTTACGGAACAGACAGCAGTTGTAAAATATCAGCGGCAAGACAAAAGTAGCAATATAAAATCGACAATATTGCAGTGTAAAACGGTTGTAATTGGTTGAAATATAAGGGATTCTTACACTTGAATGGTGAATTTGTACATGAGCGAAATAATCTATTATTGTTTTTGGTCTGAAAGATAACTCCATACAATATTGAAAGAATCGCATTAATAGTTTGTACTGAATGAATGAATGAATGAATGAATGAATGAATGAATGAATGAATGAATGAATGAATGAATGAGCGAGCGAGTGAACGAGCAGACGAACGAACAAACGAACGAACGAACGAACGAACGAATGAATGAATGAATGAATGAGCGAACGAGCGGACGAACGAACGAATGAATGAATGAATGAATGAATGAATGAATGAATGAATGAACGAACTTAGAGAAGAAACATTAAAAGGTACATTATTATGTTGTACCGAAGTACATATGATATTTTCGTGCAGATATTCTCCGTCATCATATGATGAAAGATGAGTGGAACGGAGAAAAATTCTCTCCGACACCGGGATTTGAACCCGGATTTTCAGCTCTACGTGGTGACGCTCTATCCACTAAGCCACACCCGATTCCCATCCCGTTGTCGGATTGAATCCTCTCAGTTTAAGTTCCACCTCTTGGGTTCCCTCTAGTAGCCTACCCTCATGCACTGCGTCATAGATGTATGACAGTGGCACAATGTTCACATGCCGGAGAGAATTTTTCTCCGTTCCACTCGTCTTTCATCATATGATGACGCAGAATATCTGCACGGAAACATCATATGTACTTCGGTACAACATGATAATATATGATATGCGAAAAATAATCACTTCCGTCGGATCCCGCCCGCTTAGTCACTCATAACGAGTGCACCTCTGGACATTGTGCTACTGTCATACATCTATGACGCAGTGCATGAGGGTAGGCCACTAGAGGGAACCCAAGAGGTGGAACTTAAACTGAGAGGATTCAATCCAACACCGGGATGGGAAACCGGTGTGCCTTAGTGGATAGAGCGTCAGCACGTAGAGCTGAAAACCCGGGTTCAAATCCCAGTGCCGGAGAGAATTTTTATCCGTTCCACTCATCTTTCATCATTAAAAGGTACGCAAAAACGCATCTTTGCCATGGAAATTGGCGCTAAAATACTTTATATGTGAGCTCTAACCCTGTTAGCCACTTGTCTCGCTCCGAATTTCAATGTTTCACTGAAGGAACTCTAGAAAATTTTGAATGGGGAAAACCGAAAATGGACGTAACCTAATAGCTACCACATAATGAGACTTTGCCTAAAGCTTATGATTAACAGTAAGTTAAATTTTAAATCGGCAAATTTCTTGCTGGCAAAGTCAAATAACATCTGAACATTAAGCAACCAGTTTATGCATGTCCAAATTCTCCTACGGAAGTTTCGATATTCATAATTAATAGGAAGGGGAGTTATATCGGCGTCAGATTAATTACAGCACTTGCTAACGAAACAATAGAGGGACTAAAGCCACTATCTGATGACTTGCAGAAAATTGTTAATATATAATCCAGTCACAAAAAGTTCCATATCTCATTTTTATCCAATTTACTTTTCTTTCTTTTCAAATAACGAACCGACTTTGATACGATCTGGACCTGTTGTCTGCATGGAAAGGGGAGGGACTTCACGAATTATCAGCTTTACAAAAAGTGAAACTGGTTTCCTTCAAGCACGGCGATCTGGGACGATAAACAAATTGACTGCACTAGAGTTCCGTCTTAATTTGAGCCAGTTGGGTGGTCCCTTCATTCAACGGGTCCGAGCGCGCACGACCCAATTGAAAACAAAACAAAGAACATCCGTCTGCCAATGATGTGGATGAATTACAGCCAATTAAATGGGAACCTTGAAAGGGCTAGCGCCCAGATACGGGTCGCGCTTTTTCATTTGGGATGAGTGATTCCCTGTCTTGTACCGTAACCACGTGGTCTGAGACGTCATGCTTCTGACTAGCTGTACGAAATGAGCGCAAGTTCGAGTCCCCATGGAGGAACGAAAGTTCTTGTGAAATTGATACCTTATAAAATTAAAAAAAATGAACGCTATTTCAGAGGGATTAGCCTCCTTAAGTTGAGAGAATGGTATTTTTTAAAACTTTTTTCCTATTTGGTGTAAAATATTAATTTTTTTTGTATGTAGAGAGTTCATAGCTGTAGCAATTCAACCAAATATAAATATTTTGAAAAAATTATTTGGGGGCCCAAATTTGAAAAAAATATTCCCAATGCAGAATTGTACTAAAACCGATATATCTTTAAAGATAAATTCAAACAGTTGTTTGCAATGTATTTGCAAAAGCTTGTTCTACAAACTGTCTGCAACAGAATTTTGATATTTGTCCCTACGTTTGTAAATTAAACAATTAAAATTTAATAACACTTTTCTGATTTCATTTATTGCAAACAAACGGACGTATTTTTTAATGAAGTCAATTAACAAACTTCTGTTACAAGTCTAAAGAATATGTGTTATAAATTTCATGCATGTATCTTTAATAGTTCAGAAATTATATCCATTTTTGTGTGGCAATGTAGCAAAAAAAAAAAAAAATGAAATCCGATAAGGGCACAAATACCCACAAAATGTTATACAATGCATTTCACACATATCAAAGAGTATTTTAAAGAAACAAATTTTTTTTTTTGAAAATATAATTTACCAGAAACAACAATAGAAGAGGGCGAGTGATTTAAAATCCATAATGCAGGAAGTTTAAAAATGGCGACTCAACATCCGATAAGGGCACAAATACCCACAAAATGTTATGCTATGCATTCCACAAATATCACAGAGTATTTTAACGAATTTTTTTTTTAATTTACTCATTTTTTTACCAAAAAATACCATCCCCTCCCCTTAATTCAGGCTATAAATATATGCCAAGATTATCTCTCAAAGACTAAACAAAATTGCAGAAGTGCTATTAACAGAAGAACAGAGTGGGTTCCGGAAAGGCAGATCATGTATTGATAATATCTATACAATTATAGTTTATTGATGTCTTACATTAACGTTTTCGGTACCTCAGTGTACTATCTTCAGATGTATTTATGATACTAAATTTAAATTTAAACCTGGCCAATAGGTACATATGTTGTGGTCTTGGATAGTGTGTGTGTATCTACTGGCCAGGTTTAAATTTAAATTTAGAATCATAAATACATTTGAAGATGGTACACTGAGGTACCGAAGACGTTAATGCAAGACATCAATAAATTATAATTGCAATACAGATAAGCAGAGACGGTCTAATTGAATTTTCATTACTTATTAATCAGCTTATCGGAACAATCAATACAAGATGAAACTATTCTCTCTAAAGCTCTAAATTGAAATATATTTTTAGAAAAATTGTGTTTTGTTCAATCTTGAATGATTCTGAGTCCCGCAGAGTTTTTTTTACACATTATTTTAAAGGGAATTTCACGACCTTCAATTTGAGTTAGATTTCCTAAATTCTAGAACAAGCCAAATCGTTTTCTCGCACCCGGACACGGACGATTCACCCCATTACATCAAAATCATTAATACCGTTTTCAAATCAAATTTACTCGCTTATTCGTCTTTGATTCAGTTTCTTCACCATATTGCGAGTGATTTTTTCCTTAAACTGTTATTCAAGAGAGATTTGAAATCATTTATTCTGATTTGGAATGCTTTGCGGTAAATTCCTGATATGAAGCACTTAATAAAAATTCTGATTCAACGTATCTTACCACGACATTTCTGATTCAGAATAGTCTGACAAAAAAATCTGGAGTCAAAAGTATCAAACAGTATAATTTTCTTTAAATACCGTCTTAAACATGAGACCAGCCAGACACAAAGCAATAACGCCACAGAGCAACCATAAAAGAAATTACATAGCTGTTACACCGTTCCAGTGTTTTAGAGAATGGACTTCTTTCCCGCAGTTACGAGGTAATTACGACCCGTAGACATGATGAGCAAGAATGTGTTCCATGACATCACGAGATGAAACTTGATTCTCTTCCCAGCTATAAAGTTGCGTAAGCAAATAAATTAATTGAAGCTATGACTTCCATAAATGCACGCATCCAGCTGAATTGGTTTGAGAAAATCAAATAAAAGTTCATGTTTTTAGTTAATAGTCTATATCTCCAGCGACAAAACGTAATACGTAATAGCTATCGGTTAAGTAACGAGACTGTTTCAACTTCAAAGCTATCTAGGATTACTGGAATTGGTAATAGCGTGATATTTTGGCAAGTTGAGATTAGAGCTTGCCACGAATTACCTGACATTATCCGTATATTTGGGAAAAACTTTGGAAAAACCCAAACCAAGTAATTAATCCAAGCGGGAATCGAACACACTGCCTAGCAGAACTCCGAATTAGAAGACTAGATCCTTATCTCTGAGCTTTGGTCGTAACAACGAATTAATTTTATTATGTATTAATTTAACCGGTTGAAATCTGTATACTTCCCAAAAGAATTTTTACTTTTTCATTATAATATAGGCCTAATATATTGTGAGAATGCTAAAAAGCTATTCCAAGATTTTCGCGGAAACTCATGTTGTAAACATAGCAGCAGCGAAGATTCATTTTGAACTCCGGTCCATAAGAGCTCTGCCATCTAAGCTACTAAGGGATCTAACAGTTCCTACGCAAGAAAGTAAATTGTTTTGGAAAGCAAACAATGTTTAAAGAAAAAGTACGTATCAAACTTAGATACTCAATTCTTTGAGAGTTGATTGTGATTTTCTTATCTGATACGAAATTCCTAGTTAAGGGTATTTCATCATGAATTTCCTGACTGAGTTTACTTCATCACGAAATCCTCGACTGAAGATATTTCACTTTGAAATTCCTGATGAGGATACCTCATCGAAATTCCTGATTGAATTAATGAACATTTATCAACTACAAGTGTGTTTTCACCCGGTGGCAGTTACGCACGCACACACACACAGTATATATATATAACAAAAAGGTAAATAAAAATATAAGTAAATAAAAATGATAAATGTAGGAATAAAAATAGACTACAAATGAATAAAATAGGCTACAAAATTTGAGATTATTCTTCACGAAATTCGCAACTCGGGATATTTAATCACGAATTTCCTGACTGATGACACTTCATAACGAAATTTCTGATTGAGGATTTTTGATCACAAAATTCCTGACTGAAGACATGCCATCAAGAAATTATTGACGGGATATTTCATTACGAAATTTTTGACTGAGGATACGTCATCGCAAATTTCATGACTAACTATATTTCATCACAGTATTTCTTCACCAAATTCCTAACTAAGGATACTTCATCACGAAATTCCTGACTGAGGATATTTCATCCCGAAATTGTTGACCGAATATACTTCGTCAAGAAATACCTAACTGAGGATACTACATTACAAAATTATGGGCTAAGGATACTTCACCACGAAATTCCTGAATGAGGATATTTCATCCCGAAATTGTTGACCGAATATACTTCGTCACGAAATATCTAACTGAGGATACTACATTACGAAATTATGGGCTAAGGATACTTCACCACGAAATTCCTGAATGAGGATATTTCATCCTGAAATTGTTGATCGAATATACTTCGTCACGAAATACCTAACTGAGGATACTATATTACAAAATTATGGGCTGAGGATACTTCACCACGAAATTCCTGAATGAGGATATTTCATCCCGAAATTGTTGACCGAATATGCTTCGTCACGAAATATCTAACTGAGGATACTACATTACAAAATTATGGGCTGAGGATACTTCACCACGAAATTCCTGAATGAGGATATTTCATCCCGAAATTGTTGACCGAATATACTTCGTCACGAAATACCTAACTGAGGATACTACATTACACAATTATGGGCTGAGGATACTTCACCACGAAATTCCTGAATGAGGATATTTCATCCCGAAATTGTTGACCGAATATACTTCGTCACGAAATACCTAACTGAGGATACTACATTACAAAATTATGGGCTAAGGATACTTCACCACGAAATTCCTGAATGAGGATATTTCATCCCGAAACTGTTGACCGAATATACTTCGTCACGAAATACCTAACTGAGGATACTACATTACAAAATTATGGGCTGAGGATACTTCACCACGAAATTCCTGAATGAGGATAATTCATCCCGAAATTGTTGACCGAATATACTTCGTCACGAAATACCTAACTGAGGATACTACATTACAAAATTATGGGCTGAGGATACTTCACCACGGAATTCCTGAATGAGGATAATTCATCCCGAAATTGTTGACCGAATTTACTTCGTCACGAAATACCTAACTGAGGACACTACATTACAGAATTATGGGCTGAGGATACTTCACCACGAAATTCCTGAATGAGGATATTTCATCCCGAATTTGTTGACCGAATATACTTCGTCACGAAATACCTAACTGAGGATACTACATTACAGAATTATGGGCTGAGGATACTTCACCACGAAATTCCTGAATGAGGATATTTCATCCCGAATTTTTTGACCGAATGTACTTCGTCACGAAATACCTAACTGAGAATACTACATTACAAAATTATGGGCTGAGGATACTTCACCACGAAATTTCTGAATGAGGGTATTTCATCCCGAATTTGTTGACTGAATATACGTCGTCACGAAATACCTAACTGAGGATACTACATTACAAAATTATGGGCTAAGGATACTTCACCACGAAATTCCTGAATGAGGATATTTCATCCCGAAACTGTTGACCGAATACACTTCGTCACGAAATACCTAACTGAGATACTACATTACAAAATTATGGGCTGAGGATACTTCACCACGAAATTCCTGAATGAGGATAATTCATCCCGAAATTGTTGACCGAATATACTTCGTCACGAAATACCTAACTGAGGATACTACATTACAAAATTATGGGCTGAGGATACTTCACCACGAAATTCCTGAATGAGGATATTTCATCCCGAAATTGTTGACCGAATATACTTCGTCACGAAATACCTAACTGAGGATACTACATTACAAAATTATGGGCTAAGGATACTTCACCACGAAATTCCTGAATGAGGATATTTCATCCCGAAACTGTTGACCGAATATACTTCGTCACGAAATACCTAACTGAGGATACTACATTACAAAATTATGGGCTGAGGATACTTCACCACGAAATTCCTGAATGAGGATAATTCATCCCGAAATTGTTGACCGAATATACTTCGTCACGAAATACCTAACTGAGGATACTACATTACAAAATTATGGGCTGAGGATACTTCACCACGGAATTCCTGAATGAGGATAATTCATCCCGAAATTGTTGACCGAATTTACTTCGTCACGAAATACCTAACTGAGGACACTACATTACAGAATTATGGGCTGAGGATACTTCACCACGAAATTCCTGAATGAGGATATTTCATCCCGAATTTGTTGACCGAATATACTTCGTCACGAAATACCTAACTGAGGATACTACATTACAGAATTATGGGCTGAGGATACTTCACCACGAAATTCCTGAATGAGGATATTTCATCCCGAATTTTTTGACCGAATGTACTTCGTCACGAAATACCTAACTGAGAATACTACATTACAAAATTATGGGCTGAGGATACTTCACCACGAAATTCCTGAATGAGGGTATTTCATCCCGAATTTGTTGACTGAATATACGTCGTCACGAAATACCTAACTGAGGATACTACATTACAAAATTATGGGCTAAGGATACTTCACCACGAAATTCCTGAATGAGGATATTTCATCCCGAAACTGTTGACCGAATATACTTCGTCACGAAGTACCTAACTGAGGATACTACATTACAAAATTATGGGCTGAGGATACTTCACCACGAAATTCCTGAATGAGGATAATTCATCCCGAAATTGTTGACCGAATATACTTCGTCACGAAATACCTAACTGAGGATACTACATTACAAAATTATGGGCTAAGGATACTTCACCACGAAATTCCTGAATGAGGATATTTCATCCCGAAATTGTTGACCGAATATACTTCGTCACGAAATACCTAACTGAGGATACTACATTACAAAATTATGGGCTGAGGATACTTCACCACGAAATTCCTGAATGAGGATATTTCATCCCGAAATTGTTGACCGAATATACTTCGTCACGAAATATCTAACTGAGGATACTACATTACAAAATTATGGGCTGAGGATACTTCACCACGAAATTCCTGAATGAGGATAATTCATTCCGAAATTGATGACCGAATATACTTCGTCACGAAATACCTAACTGAGGATACTACATTACAAAATTATGGGCTGAGGATACTTCATCACGAAATTCCTGAATGAGGATAATTCATCACGAATGTCGTGATTGGTGATACTTTACCACAACATTGTTAACTAAATATAGCCTACATTGAAATGAATACTTCGCAACATAAATAACAAAAGCTGATCTAACTTGGATATGAGTAGCTGCACGCATAGCAACCGCCCGCCCAGCTGTGTGTTACAGCGTCCTGCTCGTATGTTCCTGGTTAGTCTCTCTTCATCCCAGCGCGCTGTGTGGTGCTTGCGGTTCGGACTGGTCATGTGCCTCCAGGATTTAATGAAATTTGTCCACTTGTGACACTACAATTCAGTCCGCGACATGGAGCTGCAGTCAGTTCATACATCTCAACGCACAGTTGAATGCGGTGAAGCTCTCTGTTTCTAACCACATAATTCGGCTTTTTATTCTTTGTTCCTTTCATTCTATTAGAGGCGTTTTACCTTAGGATGTTTTAACTTTGCCCTTTCATATACGCCGTCTTATAGTCTTGTTCATAAAGAATATTGATAAAGACAATGATTTTTCTTAAATAATAAATATTTATTTATATTTCTGGTGGTAAGAACTGATAGTAAACACTTTATTTTTAGATTATAAAATATATTTTAACACATTCTTTAAATAATAAATATAGAGCAATAACAAATGAAAGATTTAAGCAACTTTTCGTTCATTTAGTGATTTATGTATGTTTACATACTCCGTATAGGCAAACAGTATCACAAATGAATTCACATACTTAGTGCTTTAATACAGGCGTGTCCATTTAGTGAGATGTGATGCAATAGTAATATGCGTTACAAGAGCGGTATGTTGACGTTTTCATGTTCGAGGAAAAGATTGAAAAAGCGAAACGTAGTTGAGCTTTTTTAATTTCCGAGAACATGAAAACAAACATACCGCTCGTGTATCGTACATTATTTTGTGCGAAGATCGTTTATTACATACCTGAAAGACGAATTTCTAATTAGTTGCAATGAAATCTCCATCTTGGTTTCTGTTTAATGACGGCAACTTTGGAATACCAAAATATCTATCTTCAACATTGTTGCTATAAAATGTTTTCTGTGTTTACTATAGTCGAGCAGGCCGTGATATACGTCTGTCTTTTTTTCCCCCAGTCTATAAATGCGAACTTAAAACAAACGGTAAGGTTATGTAATGATTTATTTTTCATTTTAATATTTTAACAATATTATTTATATACCATATTGCAGTAATAACATCGGCATCTGGAATCTTGTTGATTTTTTCACGGCTTCCTTAATGTTACTTGCATCAGGAATGCAATAACTTTTGTGGAGTAGTAGTGTTTACTTAATTTTTGAAAATATTTAAAAACAATAATTGACAGTGCAATTTAGGTGAAATTGCAGTGGTAAGTTTCCAATTTATAATTATTACTATGTTAAACGTCTCTAAAAATAATATGTTAAAAGCCTAAAGCAGTAAAATGAATGTGGCGCCTAAGCGGTAAGAAGAGGGAAATTGTTATGTGTGTTACGTTGGGAATACTGAATGTGGTATTTCACACTTACCGTGTATTGGTTTTGTGCGGAAAGCAAGCAAATACGCACGATCTCGCACAAACGTAATTTGCGAGCATTGAGTACTGTAAGACGTATGCAAAAGTGGCTTTTCCAAATTTATAAAAAATAGCTTTCAATATTAATCTTCCCAAACCTAGTAATCTTTTCCACGTATTTTTCAGATTATAAGACCTCACGTGTTACGAACGTTACGTCTTTTTTCTTTACACATGAAGCTGTATATCCACTTCGGTTCGTTACACCATCAATTTGTACCAACTCGCCGAACTAATATTTTATAAATGCAATCATCATGCTGTACCTGCTATATAATTTTACAATACATGGATTTGTTTTAAGACTACACGTCCTTATCCGCTGCTATATGTCACCTTCTCTACACAGTTCTATTTTATATACAGTGTGTTTCCGAGGTGGTGTTACAAATTTCAGGGATGATGGCGAAGGACACATGTATCAATTTGAGAAAAGGAACCCTGGTCCGGAAATGACTGAGTCGAAAGTTATAAGCAAAAATAGTTGTGTGGAAATAAAATTGTAATTTGGCACCACGTGCCCTCCTTCCCTTAGCTTTTGGAACAGTCGTGAAAAAATTATATGGGCCGGATGTCTCCTACGTGGGTACTTGTCCCGATACAATCTGTGAGCTTGTCTACTGTTCCCATTGGCACATCAGTATTAGAAAATTAGGTCTGCATATTCCGCTCTCGTGTACTCCTCCATTTCACTAAGACTGATCGACTGGACACTGCAACTTGTACACATACACTGATGTCTACAGATGTGCATATCAGGAACGACCATGTCCGTTACACATTACGCTATCTGCATTGCTTTAGTGTAGTTTCCTGTCCCCATCCCTCAGACAGCGCATTGAATGGAATACTGTAAGTAGACAACGTAAACAACGTCATATGAATACAGTATGTGTAAGATGTACAGATAAATACACATAAATAAGGTGTACAGAGGAATAAAATTATTTCATTTCCACACAACTATTTTTGCTTGTAACTTTCGACTCTGTCATTTCCGGACCAGGGTTCCTTATCTCAAATTGATACATGTCCCCTTCGCTATCGTTCCTGAAAGTTTGAAACACCACCTCGGAAACACTCTGTAGATTAGAATGATTAATCATATTTTAACAATTTTATTTTTGATATAAAGATTTTATTGCTAATGTTCAATATTTTAACCCATTCTACTTGTGATTTCATATGTACCATTGTATTCTATCGCATACTCAGGTCTACTTCACATTAAGTCTTCACGGTTTGTTTATAATATAAGTTATCTGTAAGTTTATTAATGATCTGATAATGGTTCAGCCGAACCGAAAACGTTGATCTATTTTGTAAAAAAAAACAGCACTTTTGTATTTGTCACACTTGTAATTGATAAGTCTGAAGTCTTAACAATAAACACCTAAATAAGTTTGAAAAGAGCTCCTGGACAGAGATGTTCTTCCACATTATATCCCGTACAAAAGAGCGCAATTTTGAAACATACTTAAATTAGAGACAAGTAAGATTTTTTTTTGTAAAATGAACTTTTCATCCTTTTCATTAAATTCCTTCCTTTTGGTTTTCCTATCGAATTCTTCCAAGATCCTTGATATTTAAATTAATTTACTATATTGTACTGTTGAATGTTTTTCACCAATAGTTTCACTTATTTCTCTTGCAGATTTGGCTTGAAGTGCAAGTTGAACAATAGTTTTCTTCGGTGCTTCTATTAATTGGTTCTACGGAGAAATGCAAACTAAGAAAGCTACAGGTAAGCATTTTTATGTCACCACCTAGCACATTTTGAATCAATTAAAATGGCGCAACGTCACAATATACGAGCATAAACACCGCACAGTTATTACAAATAATAAATGCAGAGTTTTTAAAATTAAAATCATTTGATTAAAATATAGATTTAATCAACTATATTAGTAATTACAACCAAATAAGTAAAACAGTTTATTTTAAAATATAGAATAAAAAGATACCTGACTTATTTAACATAAAATCTGAGCTGAACGAACAAGACTGTTATTCGTATAGCCCATAGCTGTCCAATTGTAACTCGTACGTGGTAACCCCTGGCGTAAGCAACCCGCAGCGCATATTATTTAAAGTCGTTTTTCCTATTTTATATGGAAAGATATTGACCTTAGCAGAGCATGCTTGACGTGCAATATCTCCTGGTTCTATAATAATAATAATAATAATAATAATAATAATAATAATAATAATAATAATAATAATAATAATGTTTTATTTTCGCTGGCAGAGTTAAGGCCATAAGGCCTTCTCTTTCACTCAACCAGCCTTAATCAATACAATACATAAATTTAAATTACAAACATTTTCACTACACTTAAAAGGTTCTCCAGCAATAATCTTCACTACACATTTATTTAAATTTAGATAAATCTATAAGGTAAAGTAGTAACTTAATTTATGAGCTAATTTAATTCAATGCATTATAATTAATTTAATATTTGAGATAGCTAGTAAAACGATGAAAATTAATTTAATATAAGCTTACTAGGACTATGTTACAGGGAGAATATATATATTTCTATTTCTATAATGAGAATATTAATGTAATTGCCATTAGAGGTTTTGTAAATCTATTTAGAGAAATTAAAGATAATAATAATAAGAATGGACAGATGTTAGTTTCATTATAAGTAACAAATATTAATCAGCAATTCATCTGTTAAGTAAGAATTTATGTAATTTTGACCTAAATGAAGCTATTGTCCAACAACCCCTTATATCACTCGGAAGCGAGTTCCAATTTCTAGCAACTGAAACTGTATAGGATGAAGAATATAAAGATGTCTTGTGGTAGGGTATAATGAGTAAATTGGTATAATGAGATCTTGTACTTAGCTGATGATATGCGGATAAATTTTGAAAACGAGAAGCCAAATATATTGGGGTAGCGGTGCGCAGAATTTGAAATAAGAGAACAAGAGAATGCAGGGCTCGTCGATCGCTTAGGCATTTAGATACCCATGGTATAGTCCAGTGGTCGTCAGCACTCGCTGAAATGGGTAAAGGATAAGCGGAGCTGTCCCGTGTGCCCCGTCGTGCAGCAGGAAGAGGTAGAGAGTATACCCGCTAGCAGCTTCGAGTGCACCATAGTGCAGTGTGTTTTCTGCGGGTAAGAGAAGCTAGCCCCAGGATGCTCTGAGCTGATGATCGCTGGTATAGTCTATAATCTATTGTCTATAGTATAGTTTCAAACTCATCACTAGATACTGAATGTAGTGGTACTTCCGGACAATATGATGATGTGAAAAGATATCGGACATGAATATAAGATAAGACATGGCATTAAGTTTACAATGAACAGACTATTTTAGGAGACGGAATATCTTGTGTAGACGGAATTTGTTGTATTGACCGTAATTTTCAGAAAAATTAAAATCTACTAAGTCCACCTAAATATTACAATCTGAGCTTCAAACATACTTGTTAGAGATCGAGCATTGTTCACATCTTGTTAAAGAAATTGGCTCATTCTGTTGGTTGGAGATATTACAAGGAAAAATTTATAACAGGAGCATTTGTGGGACATTCAATATCCACCACTTACTCATTTCCTAGAAAATAGATAAAGGTTAGCTGAATGGGAATAGTTATTGACTAAGTAACTATTGAACTAAACAACATTTGTGAATCTTCTTTGACGCTCAGTAGGCTTGCATATGGTTTATAATTACTTCCAGAATGAAAAGCTCGTCCATTTACAAACTGACACTTTATTTCGTCGTAAGGCATGGCGATTAAACAACGCATCGTCACGGCAGTTCCGCCGCGTCGTTGTCTATCGACTGTCTAGTTGGAAAAGAAATTCTAAAGGAAAAGGGTACAAATCCCTAAGGTGGAATAGAAAGTCGCGAAATTGAAGCGAGAGACTCTCTTCTAGCAGCAGAGGGAAAATGGGGCTTCTTCCCTAGTGAATAGTACGAAATTTATTGTGGAAAAAGACTTCGGGATAGGCTTTGCTTAGGTCCTGCAAGGAACTCTTCTCAGTCCCTTGCAATAACTGCAGAAGGGCGTCAAATAAAGAACTAAGGTTATAGTCATACATCGTCATTAATACCTCCTACTCTTGAATAGAGACTTGGAGTAAAATTACAATTGCCATCATTTCATCGTACTTCAATAACTTCTGTAGTAGCTATAAGATATGCGTAACAAAATTCAATTTATTTTACTATCATTTCCTCCTTTCTGAATATCTCTCTAGTTCAAAATGGACGTTAAGTAAATAATTTCAATTAAAATCATCTCGTAATCCCCAAATGAAACTCCCTAACTTTAAATGGACATTGAGTAAAGAATTTAAATTAAAATAAACTCATCGTCTCTGAATATCCTCCCTATTTAAAAGCGTCGTCAATTAAAGAATTACAATTAAAACCATCTCATCTTCTGTGAATAGACTCCCTCGTTTAAAATGGACGTTAAACAATGGCTTACAATTAAAACCATCTCACCTCCTCTGAATAGACTCCCTCGTTTAAAATAGACGTTAAAGAATGGCTTACAATTAAAACAATCTCACCTCCTCTGAATAGACTCCCTCGTTTAAAATGGACGTTAAAGAATGGCTTACAATTAAAACAATCTCACCTCCTCTGAATAGATTCCCTCGTTTAAAATGGACGTTAAAGAATGGCTTACAATTAAAACAATCTCACCTCCTCTGAATAGACTCCCTCGTTTAAAATGGACGTTAAAGAATGGCTTACAATTAAAACAATCTCACCTCCTCTGAATGGACTCCCTAGTTTAAAATGGACGTTAAACAAAGGCTTACAATTAAAACCACCTCACCTCCTCTGAATAGACTCCCTCGTTTAAAATAGACGTTAAAGAATGGCCTACAATTAAAACTATCTCAACGTCTGTGAATAGACTCCCTCGTTTAAAATAGACGTTAAAAATGGTTTACAATTAAGCCATCTCACCGTCTCTGAATAGACTCCCTCGTTTAAAATGGACGTTAAACAATGGCTTACAATTAAAACCATCTCACCTCCTCCGAATAGACTCCGTCGTTTAAAATGGACATTAAAGAATAGCTTACAATTAAAACCATCTCACCTCCTCTGAATAGACTCCGTCGTTTAAAATGGACATTAAAGAATAGCTTACAATTAAAATCATCTCACCTCCTCTGAATAGACTCCCTCGTTTAAAATGGATGTTAAAGACTAGCTTACAATTAAAATCATCTCACCTCCTCTGAATAGACTCCCTCGTTTAAAATGGACCTTAAAGAATGGCTTACAATTAAAACCATCTCAACTCCTCTGAATAGACTCTCTCGTTTAAAATGGACGTTAAAGAATAGCTTACAATTAAAAACCATCTCACCTCTCTGAATAGACTCCCTCGTTTAAAATGGACGTTAAAGAATGTCTTACAATTAAAACCACGTCACCTTCTCTGAATAGACTCCCTCGTTTAAAATGGATGTTAAAGACTAGCTTACAATTAAAATCATCTCACCTCCTCTGAATAGACTCCCTCGTTTAAAATGGACGTTAAAGAATGGCTTACAATTAAAACCATCTCACCTCCTCTGAATAGACTCCCTCGTTTAAAATGGACGTTAAAAAATAGCTTACAATTAAAACCATCTCACCTCCTCTGAATAGACTCCCTCGTTTAAAATGGACGTTAAACAATGGCTTACAATTAAAACCATGTCACCTTCTCTGAATAGTCTCCCTCGTTTAAAATGGATGTTAAAGACTAGCTTACAATTAAAATCATCTCACCTCCTCTGAATAGACTCCCTCGTTTAAATGAACGTTAAAGAATGGCTTACAATTAAAACCATCTCACCTCCTCTGAATAGACTCCCTCGTTTAAAATGGACGTTAAAGAATAGCTTACAATTAAAACCATCTCACCTCCTCTGAATAGACTCCCTCGTTTAAAAGGGACGTTAAAGAATGTCTTACAATTAAAACCACGTCACCTTCTCTGAATAGACTCTCTCGTTTAAATTGGATGTTAAAGACTAGCTTACTATTAAAACCATCTTATCTTCTCTGAATAGACTCCCTCGTATAAAATAGACTTTAAAGAATGGCTGACAATCAAAACCATCTCACCTTCTCTGAGTAGACTCACTCTGTAATTAAAGTGGACGTTAAAAATAGCTTACAATCGAAACCTCTCACTCTCTCTTAGTAGACTCACTGAATTTTAAAATGGACGTTAAATAAAGAATTACAATAAAAATCATCTCGCCTTCTTTGAACAGCTTCCATCCTGTAAAATAACGTTAAATAAAGAGTTAGAATTAAAATAATCTCATTGTATCTGAAATTTAAAATTTAAATTATGGTTTATTTAACGATCGTAACTGCATAGATTATATCAGCGTCGCCAGTACCGCAGGAGTTCTTTTACATGCCAGTAAATCTACTGACATAAGCCTATCGCATTTGAACACACTTAAATGCCATCGACCTGAGCCGGGATCGAACCCACAACCTCAGGCGAAAGGCCAGCGCTATACCGACTACGCTACCCAGGCCGATTCGTATCTGAATAATCTGCTAATTCTAAGCGTACGTTGAATGAAAACTGCAATTGAAATCATGTCATTTTGACGTAAGAATAGCTTTCCTAATTTGAAATGGACTAATCCTTTGTTAAATTTATTATTAAAAATCTCGTCTTTGTTAATTGAAAGTATTTTAACTTAGTTAATCCAGAAATCTGAAGATAGCGCATACTAAGTCTAAACTAGTCATTAACTATGGAAAATGTCATAATAGTTATAATTAAAACAGGGAAGTAGTTGTATAACAAATTTAACAATTAAATATTGATACACGTGTTAGAAGTGTGTAGGCCTAATGAAATTTGTATTAAAATTTACGTTAAACAAAAATTACAATTATTACGAATAAATAGTCTAATTGTTTTTGATTAAGAGCATCTGTAATTTAAAATGTACGTTAAAGAAATAATTACAATTAAACATAATTCCACTATCTCCAATTGGACTCCGTTTTTCAAATTGGCCTCCAATAAATTATTTATTACATTCATCTCGTCATATCAGAATAACTGCTGTAAGTGGAAATTGATATAACATAAAGGATTACAATCGTCTCAGATTATCCTCTGTAATTTAAAATGGACGTTAAATAGAGATTTACGAGTACAATTGCAATCATAATTATCTCGACGTCTTGAATACCTCTTTACTGCCTTTAAATAGGTGTGTAATAAATAATTATAATTATTACAATTTTTTTGTCTCTCACTATCCTCTGTGGTTAAGAATGGACAATAAATGTTGAATTACATTAACCTCGTCTCTGAATACTCACTCTATTAAATTTTGAAACTGACTTTAGATAAATAATTACAATCATGTCATTGCCTTGGATATATGCTTTATTTAAACGAACCTTATGCAAAAAATTACAATTAAAATCACCTCATCGTCTCTAAACATCATCGTTGATTTTATGAAAGCTCCTATGTAACTTTACAGAAAATAATTTTTCAGGAGAAAGAAAAAATTAATTAAAAACAATGGGCCTACATAAGAATATGAAGTAATTCGGTAGAAAACGTTGGTGAATATGATGAACATAAATTACATCATTGAAGATCAGGGCAAACCTATTGATTTGTAATTAATTTTATGCTCGACCATGCCGAAATGTAGTAATTATACATCTGGTAGCAGTCCTTTAATGCATGTCATTAAAGTACACCTATTCATTAAAGTTCAGGTTTTCGATTATTCTCGGATATGCAATCGAAAACAACTAGCAAAACGTCACGCAGGCTGGAAATCCAATACTGTCGCAGAAGGTTATGTTCTGTTACTATAATAATAGCGTTAATTGTAAATAATATTCAAATAAATTCAATTTGTCATCTCGTTTTTCAATGTCGAATTCAATTTCAAGGTTATATCAAATATATTCTATAGGTTATATCAAGGTCGTCGACATTCGTTGCCCGGAAAAAAATCAATACTTTCTTGTCTGCGCACATCTCACAATTTACGAGATTGCATAAGGTCAGTTCGCTCCCCAGTCACATAAGAATAAAATGAATACTTATGAATAATTTCAAGTTAGAAATATGGTCGAACACAAAAATGTCGTATGAAACTTGTCTATAATGGTAATTAAGACGCTCGTATGAAAATTATGAAACTCGCTTGCGCTTGTTTCATAAACATCCTCGCGTCTTAATTACTATCATTATAGGCTCGTTGCATAATGTACTATTTTCTTTCTTCTGAAAAATTATTTTCTGTGGGAAGTAACATAGGAGGTTTCGTAAAATTAACGACGCTATGTTCTGCCGATTGAAATGGAAATCAAATGTAGAGTTACAATTACATTAATCTTGCCTCTGAATAGCGTTTGTACTTAATATTTAACGATGAATAAATAAATAATTCAATCGGTCATTTGAGGAACCACACATGTCCTTAGCTATAAGTTTTGAGAAAACTACAAAAAAACTGTTTGCAGCTTATACATATTGAATGTTACGTTACCTTTTTAGGGTGAATTTTTCATATAAATTGCAATATTTCTAAATATTTTAAAGCAACGTTTAATTACTGGATATTTGAAGGCTCCAGAGAACCCTAAATTTTGTGAAAACGTGTTGTTTATGTTTTCAGTAAAAAATATAAAAATTTGTATTTATTTTGTATGTACCAGTAATTGAAGCGTCGGCTGGAACAACGTTATAAGTTACATTTGTTAAAATTTACAGGAGCTGAAAAAAAATGTACACGTACATCGTTGTTCCAGGATAGCAAACATTTGGGTGGACAAATTTCACATTTATTGCATTGATGGACAGTTGCAAGCCAAGGAGTATAGCAAGGTAACATGACATACACGCGGAAACACGCCGAATGAAAATTTTGTAACTTACAACGTTGTTCCAGCCGACGCTTCAATTAATGAGAACGAAAGCTATTAAGTAGAAATTTAGAAATTTAGTAGTCTACATAATGTATCACAAATTTAAAAAAAATAATTTTAAAACGTTTTAAATTAAAAACACTGATATGTTATTGAAGTCCAATACTGCAACTCCCCACATGTGCCATCTTTGTTACGACTAGACCATAAGAATATATCTTCGTAAAATATTTTGATTTCAACGTTGTCAGGGAAATTCGGCCACAATATCATCTCTTAAAATAAGCCGGACGTGCAGATACCTACAAGACGTATTAATATGAGAAACAAATTAATTAATTTTGGTTAAAACTGGACTTGTGTGGTTTCTCAAATTACCGATCTAATTACAATAATAATAATAATAATAATAATAATAATAATAATAATAATAATAATAATAATAATAATAATAATAATGGTTTATTTAACCTGGCAGAGTTAAGGCCGTAAGGCCTTCTCTTACACTCAACCAGGATTAAAACTTGCTTACATAGTTGAACATAAAACTGGATCGGAATTAAGTAATTACATACTGATACAATTTAGGTACATAATGAGATCAAAAGAGGCAGTTACATAAAATTTACCTCATAAAATAAAAATAAATATAGTGAAATACATATTAATTTTGTTAGAATCAAATACGAATCACATAAAAACAGAAGCCGATAATTCAATAAATAAATGTACACAGTAAAAATAAAAATAAATACATTAGTATACATATTAGTATAGGATCACAATCAAGTAGAATTTACATAATTAAACCAGAAACCGACAATTGAATAAAATGTACACAAAAAATAAATTAATAATAAAAAAACAACAACACAGTGGGATACATATTGGCGTTAAGTGATAAATAAACACGATTTAGATAATAAAAATAAGAAACAAAAAAAATAAAATAAATACAGTGGAACACATTCCATTAAATATTTGCAACGCGTTAGGTCTGGCAACTCATCATAAGATACTTTTCTAATTTACATTTAAAGGAAATTAAAGTTCGGCAGCCCTTGACTTCAGGCGGCAGAGAATTCCAGTGACGAGAAGTAGCAACAGTGAAAGATGAAGAATAAAGAGATGATGTGTGCAGTGGTATTTCTAGCGTGTTATCATATTGTGACCGAGTATTTAAGTTATGATACCGAGAAAGAATCGGACAGATAAGTAAGAGGGAGTAGAGGTGTGCAAAATTCGGTATAAGAGAGAAAGGGAATGTAACTTTCTCCTCTCATTTAACCTGAGCCACAATAATTTATCGAAAGAAAGCGAAATGTGATCGTAGTAGCGGACATTACAAATGAAACGAACACACGCATTATGAACACGTTGCTGTTTCTGGGATAAATCCACCCTGAGATCACTGAATAAAGCGTCACAATAATCGAAATGAGGCATAATAAGAGTCTGTACAAGCGTCTGCTTTAATTTAGCTGGATAGTGGTACAATCTTTTTAATGAGTGAAGAGTGGAAAATACTTTCTTGCATGTGTGTTTGATATGCGTGTCCCAGGTATGGTTAGATTCAAAATGAACTCCCAGGTTTTTTACAGTTGAACTGAATGGAATGATCGCTTTATTCAGAGTCACAGGAGGAAGGTTCATTTTATTAATATCGGGGATTAATCTTTTATTCGAAAATAAGATAGCCTGTGATTTATCTGTATTTAAGTTAAGTCCGAATTGTTGAGACCAAGATGAAACGGATTCGAGATCTTTATTGGGTCTATTAATAAAGTCACTTAGTCTATCAGGACTGGCGGAAATGTATAATTGAACGTCATCTGCATAAATATGATATCTGCAATATTTAAATGACTTGGCGATATCGTTAATATAGAGACAGAAAAGCAATGGACCCAATACCGAACCCTGGGGAAATCCTGGCTCTACTGTCTGCCAGGAGGACATTTCCATTGTCTTTATTCTGTATAACTTAATGTGGACGTTGAATTAAAAATTACATTTACAAATGGCTCAGCCTTTGGATGTCCTCTGTAGCTCAAAAGAGGATGTAAGCAAATATTTTAAGAATAGCCTATTACATATATTTTGAAAGCGTATGTATATAAAAACAATTGGATATGTTCTAAAATTGTCATTAGAGTCATGATTACAAGTGAAGTCATCTGGTTTTCTCTCAATTCCATTCATATAATTTAAAGAAAGAAATTTAGCGAAGATTTACAATTTATTGCAAGCATCCAACAGTTTAGGGATAGTCTGCTCATTTTAAAAGACGTTACCATGTATATTGATGCCGATTTTTGCACTGGTCTTTTTGGTCTACTGTTTCGGAGTTGCAACTGTCCCTACAATTTGATTAGAATTCAAAAAGTCCCGACTCTTTAATGGAACAATAAAAATGCTGGGCATGCTAAGCAGTTGTGTCCGCCGCGGTGCTGCAGGTTTTTATACTCGCTTATGCGAAGAGTCGGCATCATTCTGAAGCAATAAATCCTTGCGGGTCCAGATGTCTGCGTCCGAGTTCAGCCGGACTGCCTAAATCAGCGGCGAAGACTGGCGGGAAGCTCTCTTGAACTGCACAAGCTGAGCAATAGCGATGATTGCATTCCTGTGGCGGGGAAATGAAGCACTTATTCGGAGAACTTTACTCCATAAGTAAAATTAGTAAAATATATCTGAAATAATGTAAATAATATTGTAAATTTATTTCAACTCAACAACAATGTAATTTATTGTCACAACAATTACTATTCACTCTCTACAATTTAACTTCACTCCCGTTAACAATGGGATTTGCTCTTCGCACAGCAACACAGCGTTCGTTATTGCACTCCACAAACGACAATGACAATTTACTTGGACTATTACGACCAACAATGAACTGTTAATCTTAACTAATATTTACAAAGCACTATTTACAAATCAGAACTGTTAGTTCTCAGTTCACAGTTCTTCTAGCTCAGTCACTCGAGTTCACAGTACCTCGAACCACCGACCTTCAGAGACAGTCCACTGTACTCGAACTCAGGTCCCTCCAACTGCGGTCCACTGCACTCGAACTCAGGTCCCTCCAACTGCGGTCCACTGCACTCGAACTCAGGCCTTCGGATGCTGACACAGTTGCGGACGCACACTCGAGTCGAACTCCGGTACTGGCTTGCTTGCTCTGGCTTACTCACTGAATGGCTGAATAAACTGAAAACTGCTCAAGGTCGCTCGCGTTTCTTCTTTTATAGCAAAATCATAGTTACGAGAAATTTCTACGGGTGTCCTCTCGAATTATCTGGATATCTCCACTTCGGACGGACTTCTCTGGAAGATTCGGGAGGGTCCGTTCCCCCCTTCACTCCGCAAATAGCAGCTGCGCGCGCACTCTCCCCTCGCCGCGTTGACGTAATACACCCCCTCTGCCCTTCAGCATGCAGATGCTCCCCATACCAGCGTTTCGTCTGCCGCGCGCCCTGTCGGACGCGTGTTCGAACCCCGTTGCAGTTGTCACAATATACAGGGTGATTCACGAGGATTTACCATCACTTACGGAGCATATTTCAGAAGACATTCTGAGCAAAAAATGTCATATAAACATGTATCCTAATCTCAACATTTTCAGAGTTACTTTAATTTGAAATTGTTAGTAAAATACCTTTTTTTTTTCTTTAGTTTTAAGTTAATGTATAACACTTTTATTGAGCCACCAATGCTTATCTACTAATAATTAATAGTTATTTACATTAATTAGTTTTTCACATGAACGTTTTCGATACCATTGTTACCTTTAAGTATAATGCATATGCATCTGAAGATGATACAAAAAATGGTATCAAAAACGTTCATGTGAAAAACTAATTCATGTAAATGACTATTAATTATTAGTAGATAAGCATTGGTGGCTCAATAAAAGTGTTATACATTAATTCATAGTAGCTTATCGGCAACAAAACAAAAATGAAATTTAGTTTTAAGGGTAGAAGATTATTACAAATAGAGTATCAGTCATACAGAATAGCTCTACGTACGATCCCAACAGTAGGTTTTTTTCCTTTCTCTCCTTCCTTCCACCTGAAGACGAAGGGAGAACCACCCTTCGAATTTTTATGATTGGAATGACCTACCTGCAGCGGTCTTTGAGGGCTGTCCTTCCCTAAGGAGATTCAAGAATACCCTAACTTAAAAAGTTGTGTATAAAGTGCAAATTAAAATTAAGGTGACATTTAACATTTAATTTTTTAAGGTGACATGTATTTATTTAGCCTGACGAGTTACTTCCTTGGTTTGAATTGTAAATTATTTAAAAATAGCATGTAGGGCTAAGAGGCCCTTAGACTAGAAATGTTTATTATTTCAATGTACCGAAGTACATATGATATTTCTATGCAGATATTCTGCGTCATCATACGATGAAAGAGTAATGGAACGGAGAAAAATTCTCTCCGGCGCCGGGATTTGAACCCGGGTTTTCAGCTCTACGTGCTGATGCTTTATCCACTATGCCACACCGGATACAACCCTGGCGTCGGACAGAATTGTCTCTGATTGAGTTCCAATCTTGGGTTCCCTCTAGTGGCCGCCCTCCGTTCCATTACTCTTTCATCGTATGATGACACAGAATATCTGCATAGAAATATCATATGTACTTCGGTACATTGAAATAATATATGATATGCTTAAATCACGAAGTGATTTAAGACGGCGCTTATTCCGTCGGATCCCGGCCAACTAGTCACTCATAACGAGTGCACCTCAGCACATGTGTGGACTTCGGTCCTACGTTCATAGACATCTATGACGTAGTGCAGAGGGCGGCCACTAGAGGGAACCCAAGAGTTGGAACTCAATCAGAGACAATTCTGTCCGACGCCGGGGTTGTATCCGGTGTGGCTTAGTGGATAAAGCATCAGCACGTAGAGCTGAAAACCCGGGTTCAAATCCCGGCGCCGGAGAGAATTTTTCTCCGTTCCATTACTCTTTCATCGCTAGAAATGTTTAGTTTAAAAGTAGTACTGTTTATAAGTATGCATAAGGGTGTAATTATTTGACTTATTTGAACTGTTGTATCAGTGAAGCGAGGTGAATTAGTGAAGTTATGGTTTTACAGTGCAGTGAATAGTTCCGATCAGTGATAATTTATACCGTCAATGAAATGTGTTCTATAGTGTCAGAGAAATGTGTCATAGAGTGTCAGTGAAATGTGTCCTAAAGTGTCTGTGAAATGCGTCATAGTGCCACTACAGTGAGTGAGATGGGAGTAAAGTGAAAGACTATTGAAACTTATGTAGGGCCTATACATAAAATTATGTAGGTTGTATTGTAAAATTAGGTATTTTATTTATGTTTTATTATTATTGTGTTAAATTGTATTGTGTATTCATATTGTATTTTGTATAAAATTGTATTGTGTATTGTGTAACTGTATCGTATATTGTAAATTTTATTGTGTAATTTTATTTATTGTTTATATTGTGTACACCACTGCCACCGGGTACTTGCCCACTTGCAGTGTAAATAAATACATACATACAACTATTCAGAAGTATCATTTCTTTAATTGGCTAAGTATTCTGAAGCTAAAAATGTGTTGTTAATTGCTTTTTACAGATTTTATTTTTCAATTTTTAACTAAAAATTACATTATTCTTACTCACTTATAAAAAAAAATTGTTACAAATCATGCGACTTCAGGAACTTGAATCTTTACAGTCTAATTATGCATCCTAATGTACAGTCTTGAAGAATTTACAAGAGTGGCGTGATTTGTAACAATTGTGTGATAAATGCATAATAGAAATTTAATTTACAAATCGAAAAAAAATTCTGTACGAAGCAACTATGGAATTCACAACAAATCTTTAGCTTCAGAATACTAGCTAATTAAAGAAATGATACACCTGAATAGTTAATTCATTTACTGTATAATTTTTTACCTTTAAAACCAAATAATTGGATTTTATAAACAACTTCAAATTAATGTAACTCTGAAAATATTGTGATTAGGACACATGTTTATATGACAATTTTTGCTCAGAATGTCTTCGGAAATAATCTTCGTAAGGGACGGTAAATCCTCATGAATCACTCTGTATATAGTTTATGCTAGAATCTTAATGAAAATATTGAAAATAATATCAGAAACATTATTAAACGAGGAATAATGTGGATTTAGAAGTGGACGCTCATCGACTGACAATGTGTTTATATTACGACAATTTTCTGGAAAGGGAATAGAATTCAATCCTCAGACATAATATGTTGATTTTATCGACTTCGTAAAAGCATTTGACCGTGTAAGTAGGAGCTTATTATGGACAGTTATGAAAGACTATGGTTATCCACAACATTTAATTAAATCAATAAAAAGTTTATGTAGAACTTCAAAGATAATAATAAATACAGGGAATACAAAAATTGAAGAAATTATTATAAACAAGGGAATGAGACAAGGGTGTATGGTGTCGCATACTCTTTTCAATATCTATATTGAAGACATTATGAGGAAATTAAAAAAAAATGGTATATTCAGGGATCAAATAATTAAACCAGAATATGAGTTTAAATGTTTTATTAGGCCTATATGCTGATGATGTAGTAAATCTACGTCAAAAAAAAATTATATTGATCTTAACCCTTAAACTGGCAAAGCTTCATTTCCCACACTAGTTTATTAAACCGTGTCGGACTGTAAAGAAAACAACTATCGCAATGTCCATATTTTATATGTTGTGCAATATTATAGTATTGTGAAATTTTAATTTCCCTACTATTTTTTTCTGTTCTATTAAAATTTATAGCATATAGCCTATTAACCTGTTGTATCCTATAGGATACTTTGCGAATTTAAGAGTTAACATATGTGTCTCGAATAATTTTTAAATGTTCAGTGCAAAGAAACCAAAATAATGGCATTTTGGAGAAAATAATTAATACTCTCAAAAATTACACTAAAGAGTCATAATTTAGAATAAGTGAAAAGTTTTAACTACCCAGGTTGCGAAATAAATATAAAAAATGAAACGAAAAATAACCTCGACAAAAAGTGTCAAAATTCCAATTGATGGGCGACACCATTCATCGAACACTGAAAAATAGAACAAGGAAGTCAATAAGAATGAAGTTCTACAAACGATGGCTGCACCTGTCCTCTTGTATGGCTCAGAAACATGGGTTCGTTTGAAGAGTATTCATAATAAAGTACACAGTGCTGAAATGGCTTTTTTAAGAAAAAAAAAAGGATGCACAAAATTAGATCACATAAAGAAAGAAAACATACGGAAATAACTGCAAATTTATAGCCTTAATGTTAAAATAAAGGAATATCGCGAAAGCTGGTTTCAGCACATGACTACTCAAAATAGTGTTTCAATCGAAAGAACCGGGACAAGGGACGTGGGACGACCGAAAAGACGTTGGAAGGAGAAACTATGAAGCCGGAACTGGCGAATGCACCTTTCCCGTAAATTGGAGGAGGAGGAGGAGGAGGAGGAGGAGGAGGAGGAGGAGGAGAAGAAGAAGATAATATGAGTATGTTTGCTTATTATCATTGCGGTATATCATTATATTGTTCTGTAGAAACGAATTTATAGACATTAAATTAACATAAATAAAGTTTCCTCCATACTGCACCTCACAATTTTTAAAGTCAACTACCAACAAAATTTTGAACAACATAGACGCTGAATATATGTCTGTGTTTATTTTGTTAATAATTGTAACATAAAATATAATATAAACAGAAAAAACCTTAGTTCACCCCTGAAAGAGTAGAACTCGTGCTCAGGGACGAATTCCTGAATTGAAATTAAGAAGTAAACTTATATAATACAATTTGTCTTATGTCTACTACACAATAAGAATATATAAATTTAAATTCACAATTTTTCATTATTTATAATCCATACATAACTTTTTAAATTTACAGTAATACTATAACTGTTAGAATTAATTAACAAGATAGGATATTTAAATATAAATTTGTTATAATATTCTTGGGCCTAAATTACTACTATGATTAAATACTGCAGCAGTGTTGCATTTTGGTTCAAACAGTCTTAAAGAATTCATACCTTTTGTTTTATAACTATGAGAATTCAATCAAAATTATTTCGATTTTTATGTATGAATTTTATTAACACAGTATAATAAATTCGTCTTATTTTAAGATCATTAAAGTCTAAAAACAATTTTTGAGATGGAAAATCAAGACGTTTATGAAGACATATTTTAATTATTTTCTTCTGTAATAAATAAAGTGGATTAAAATTGGATTTAAATAAGCTGCCCCATCCTATAATTCCATACATAATTACCGATTGAAATAAAGTTAAGTATATTGTGCGTAATAAACTTATTGACGAGTAATTCCTCAATAAAACGAAACAATATATTATTTTACGTAATTTATTACCAAGATAATTAATAATAACTTATCTTAACATAGCGGCTCACCAACAAATCAATTAAGATGAAACATAGTAATTCTATTGTAAACACTTGTGCAGATATTTCGAGTATAAGCGATCAAAAAAAAAAAAAAAAAAAGAAAAAAAAAAAAGAAAACGTAGAGTAATCATTAATAATATAACACATAATCGAATTAAATTTATTTACCCATCAATCAAATTCACAATCTCCATAAAGAAGAACAAATTCCATAATAATCTAAAATTTATGACAGTAAAATCCAATTGGGAACATAAATAAGATGATTCATTCAATTACAAGGATTACATGAATCTCCTGACACGTCTTTGTTATATATATATACATATATATATATATATATATATATATATATAATTTGAACTGGTAATGGAAATTACGTGAAAACGACTGAATGGATTTTAATAACTGGCCCCTCATTTTGAAGCTTGCAACCCAAAGTTTTTCAGAAAAATAGTAGTTTTCAGTGAAATATCAATTTTCCTACATTATTTTCCTATTTTCCAAAATCCACCTTTCTTCAGTTTTGAGAACTAATTGCATTTCAGCACGGCTGTGATTTCAGAATAAAACAAAACACACACTACAATAAACAATATCTATTACAAGAAGGCCATGACCTGCAGGATTGTTGACATATTTAGAGTTCAAATTCAATTGGTTATTAAAAACTTCAATACTTGCTAAAAATAATTTACGGGTCTGATTCTGCGGTGTGTAATTTTCTGAGTACAGCTGTGTATTGGATATTGAGATCTACAAAACTTGAAGTGGTTTGATTACATTATTACTATTAGCAATGAAATTTCATTATAGTTAATGCCATGATGTGATTATTTTTCATTAATTATACATATTAATGCTTTACTAATGATATGAAAGTGAAACGTTTTGGGGTTACGTAAGTAGATAGAGAATGTGTAAAATTAGATCTTCATTTCTATAATTTACTGAGTGGCGGCTATTATATATCTATATATATATATATATATATATATATATATATATATATATATATATAATTTGAACTGGTAATGGAAATTACGGGAAAACGGCTGAGCGGATTTTAATAAATGGCCCCTCATTTTGAAGCTTGGAACCCAAAGTTTTTCGGAAAAGTAGTAGTTTTCAGTGAAATGTCAATTTTCCTACATAATTTTCCTATTTTCCAAAATCCATCTGTTGTCAGTTTTGAGAACTAATTTTATCTAATCACGGCCGACTTGATTGAATTTCAGAACAAAACACACACTACAATAAACAATAGGCTATTACACGCAGGCCATGACCTCCAGGATTGCCGACATATTTAGAGCTCAATTCAATTTGTTATTAAAAACTGATTCTGCAGTGTATAATAATTTTCTGAGTACAGCTGTGTATTGGATATTCAAATCTACGAAACTTGAGGTGGTTTGATGACATCATTATCATTAGAAATTAAATATTATTATAGTTAATATCATGATGCATCTATTTTTCATTAATTGTACATAATATTGATGTTATATATTGATGACATGAAAGTGAAACGTTTTGAGGTTATGTAAGTAAATGTAGAGAATATCTTAATTTAGATCTTCATTTCTATAATTTACTGAGTCGCTGCTATATATAACTACAAAACTTAAGTAAGATAATAATATTGTTATTAAAAATAAAATATTTTTACACTTATTATCCCAGTGGGGTTGGGTCTTTTTCATATACTTAATGGCGGTGTAGTGTAGATATTGATATGTGTCATTGTCTTCAGTATTGGCTCGACAGAGCGCAAAAATTACAGTTCCTAAGGAAAGATCAAAAGGTATTACTTACTGACAAAATAAGAGGCCTAGAAAATTTTGTAGTCTCCAGATCATTTCAGCAAGATCTCTTAGCAGGATAAAATGATTTTGCGCTCTACATTTCAAGTTCTACATGCAGCAGCTATACGAAAATGCTATTGTTCGAAAGCTTAGCAAACCTGACATTTTTTTAACTTTTGCCTACACTCCACAATGACCTGAAATAGCTACTGCTATCATCCTGACATTGATACTTGCGTTTTCGCTTTGAAACTCAAAAACTGAAGTTGGATAGGTTCAAGAGAAAGTATTTGGCCTAAAAAAATCCATTCAGAGGGAGTATGTTTCATTATTATGGAAGCAAATAACTATCAAAAAGACAAGTATTATTCACTGAAAATAAATCTGAAAAATTTTTTGTTTGAACGTCTAACGAACTTAGTTTGCAGCAGCATTTGCTGCACAAGCCACTAGTATATATATATATATATATAAAACTACAAAACTTACGTAAGATAATAATATTGTTATTATAAATCAAATATTTTTATAGTTATTAATCAAGTGGGATTGGGTCTTTGTCATATACTTAATGGCGGTGTGGTGTAGATACTTATAAGCGCCATTCTTTTCGGTATTGGCTCGAGAGAGCGCAAACATTAGAGTTCCTAAGGAAAGACGGTATTACTTACTGATAAAATAAGAGGCCTACAAAATTTTGTAGTCTCTCGATCATTTCAGCAAGATCTCTTAGCAGGATAAAATGATTTTACCCTCTACATTTCAAGCTCTACATGCAGCAGCTATACCAAAATTCTGTGTCTATTGTTCCAAAGCATAGCAAACCTGACTTTTACAATCCACTATGACCTGAAATAGCTATTGCTTTACTCCCACATGAAAAACCCACTGATCGCCTGACATTGTTACTTGCGTTTTCGCGTTGGAACTCAGGATACATAGGTTCCAGGACATAAAAACCATTCAGAGAGAGTATGTTTCATTATTATGGAAGCAAATAACTTTCAAAATGTCTGGTTTTTTTCAACAGTAATCTCACTAGACGTTTTGATTTTTATATAGAGAAAATCAAAACTCGAGTGGGATTTAATTGACTATTACACGATTAGAAGAAAGTATATAAAGATTAGAAATAACGAAGTACTCCAATATAATAAAATATTAATTGACTTACGAAAATACAACTGTCTTCAAATGTATTATTGTACCATCTCAACATTGCAAATATTACGCTAGATGCATGCTAGATGGCAGTAGTGAGTTATGATTACTAGCAATGCCTTCTCGTCGAGAAGTTCTTGATCTACACACGATGGCAATGTTACTAGTCAAGAAGGCTTTGTTGATTCAGTTTCATTTTTATTAAAACAGTTGCATTCCACTTCAATTATCTGAATCCCAGTAATCAACGTCACTTGACAGATGATTTTCAATAAATCTTAATATTAAACAATCTCTGATACGTGACTATCCATAATATCATATAGCAGAAGCTATAACATAACCTAACTAATATACACAAGTGTTAGAAAAGTTTTAATTAACGACGATGACATAAAAAATAAACATGAATAATTTTAAAAGGAATAATTATTAAATGTACGATTTTCAAATTTGAATGTGGTTGGTGGTTCAATTGATGTTATATTGTACGTGTGCGTAATAGAAGTGAAACTCGTTGATTTAGGCCTACATGGTGTATTCAACTTATTCAGGATTTCCGAATGAATAATTTTAAAAGGAATAATTATTGAATGTACAATTTTCAAATTTGAATGTGGTTGGTGGTTCAATTGATGTTATATTGGACGTGTGCGTAATAGAAGTGAAACTCGTTGATTTAGGCCTACATGGTGTATTCAACTTATTCAGGATTTCCGAATGGTGCTCTTCATATATTTGTAAATCGGATTTCAGAAGATGCGTGGGTATGATCAGTGATTTTTATTAATTCTTGTTCTTGAATGCCAATGCGAGTCATATTTGAAACTGCTGTGCATCAACTGGAGTGGTTTGTAATTATATATATATATATATATATATATATATATATATATAATTTTTTTTTGACGTCCAGACCAGCGCAGTTTGAAATGTTGGCAAACAAAGAAACAAATGCTATGGACGCGATAAAATTAAACAAATGCTAGGGACGAGATAAAATTGTGCGATAAGCAGCCGTGATTGGTTGAAATACGTCCTTTCGTACCGTTTTATTGGTCAAAAGTAGTATGACGTAGTAATAGTGTAATAGTCATTGAAAATAAATCTGAAAAAATGTTATTTGAACGTATAATGAACTTAGTTTGCAGCATTTGCTGCACAAGCCACTAGTACAGTATATATATATATATATATATATATATATATATATATATATATATATATATATAATCTTTTCGCTGTAAGAAAAATCCTAATGTAAACAATAGCACGTGATTGAAGTGAGGCTTCATTGGCCACCGTTTGGCGCCATAGATTCTCAGTACGTGTTCCCGCCTACTGCTGTACATTCTGTTTCATGTTAAACATTTCCCGTTACTCATCAAGCAGGCCTAACCTCACTACTACGCATTCGTTTGCTGAGAAAACATTTACTTTATAATTACTACAATTAAATTATTTTCAAGTCTTATGTTTCACAATGGACAGTTGAGGATACAGAAGCCGTACTTCGGTACTACGTGCTTACGTCAGCATCTACGAGCTCAAGTGACGCCAGCTTGTTACAAGAACAGACTACCTCGGTATTACTGTTGGTATTCATCCGCGTTCATAGTACATAACAAAATATAAAAGTAGCTTTTCTTTTACACAGCGTTTTACACATGACTGAAGTTAAATGTTTCATCATATTTAACAACTATAATTCAATTTTTTATTTCCAAATAATACAAGATTATGGTTTCCAAATACGAACTATGTTTTCCTGCGTCATGTAAGTGTTTCGACTGGGAGCCAATCACGGGTATGACAGCAACGTGCTTATGTTTACATTAGGATTTTTCTTACAGCGAAAACATATATATACGTCTTTCTATTTCAAAAGGAATCACTGGACAATAACTCTTCCATTACTGTCCGATCGCAATCATTATTCCGAACAGATCTGTGTTGAGTATGACAAGAAGGCCCTAAATCAGCTGCTTCGAACTCGTTTTAACATCGTCTCCGTGTAAGGAAGGTCTGTGACCTGGTATATACTCATTTTATCTTGATAGTTGATGTTTCCGACGTGCATGCGTCATGTTGTTGCTTTCAGTTTATTCAACCGTATTGTACTGTATAAAATTTCCGACGTTAGGAGATTGCTTACTAATTCTACTATGCAAACTTGTCAATATTAACGTTGAACATTATTGGAAGGTCACTAGGATGAAATGCACAGATTAACTCGTTAACACTGAAGCAACTCCGTCTTTGGACGCTAATAAAATAATAATACCATTGACGAGCAAATATTCAAAAGAAACTTTATGCTCGACCATGCCGAAATGTAGTAATTATACACCTGGTAGTAGCCCTTTAATGCACCTCATTAAAGTACACCTATTCATTATACAGACGTGGACAAATTATTAGCAAAATTGAAGATTTTTGTTATAATTTTTACAAAATATGATTCTTCAATTCAGACTACAGTTGACATTTTTGCGTATTTCCAAATTATTAGCAAAATTGAAGATTTGTATTGTATATTTTTAGAAAATTTGACTCTTCAATTTGGACTATATTTGATATTTTTGCATATTTACAAATTATTAGCAAAACTGAAGATTTTTATTATATATTTTTACCAACTCTTCAATTTGGACTACACTTCACATTTTGGATATTTCCAAATTATTAGCAAAACTTAAGATTTTCATTTTATATTTTTACAAAATTTGACTCTTCCATTTTGACTGCAGTTGACATTTTTGCATATTTATAAAGTTTTAGCAAAATTAAAGATTTTTATTGTGTATTTTTACAAAATGTGGCTCTTCAATTTAAACTACAGTTACATTTTTGCATATTTCTGTCTACTATAATGATGGAAATATGAAAATTGTCAACTGTAGTCTAAATTGAAAAGTCAAATTTTGTAAACAGAATTATCATAAAAATCGTCAATTTTGATAATAATTTGTCCACGTCTGTAGTTCAGTTGTTCAGCCAATGAGAAAACACCATTGTACCATTATAAAACCGCAAGTATCGATTATTCTCGGATATGCAATCGAAAGACAACTAGCGAAAAGTCACGGTGGCTGGAAATCCAATTCTTTCGCAGAAGGTAATGTTCTGTTACTATAATAATTAGCGTTAATTGTAAATAATATTCAAATAAATTCAATTTGTCATCTCGTTTTTCAATTCTAAATCAATTTCCAGGTTATATCAAGACTAATGTTCACGTTATTCTCTAGATAATATCAGGGGCGTATTTTGCGGGCTACCGGCGGTAGCCCAAGGAAATTACAAAAGAAAAAGTTTATAATATAACATAATGTAATAATTTTGTATTATTAGTTTTACCATAGTAATTAAAATTAAAGTAATTGTTAGATATATTTTGTGTAATAATAGGGTCAGCGGTAGCCCAAACCCTTTAACCAGTATTACGCCACTGGATTATATCAAGGTCAATGACATTCGTCCCTCGGAAAAAATCAATACTTTCGCGTCTGCGCACATCTCACAATTTAGAAGGTCAGTTCCCCTCCTCACTTTCATAACCATAACATGAATAGTTATGAATAATTTCAAGTTAGAAAAATGGTCGAGCATAAAAAGTCGTATGAAACTTACCTATAGGCCTAATGGTAATTAAGACGCTAGTATGAAAATTATGAAACTCGCTTGCCCTCGTTTCATAAACAAACATACTCGCGTCTTAATTATTACCATTAGAGGCTCGTTGCATAATGTAGTATTCTCCTTCTAATGGAATATTAGGGTATGAACACAAAATGCATTTTATTATCTTCCCAATGTTAAATTGTGTACCGACTACTTAATTATGAATATCAATCTGTCCATAATGTAGTAAAACTAAGTATTCAATCAAATTCAATTGTCGTTGTTGAAATTTAATATAAAAGTTTGGACAGAGTTGCTTTTGGTTGAACAGATTGGACATTGTTGGTACTGTTTGTGACAAAGATGGACGTACTATAGGCATGCAACAAGGAAAACTCAGTGCACAGAAACAAGCCGGCGTGACTGTCTCGCGCAGATGACGTATGCTCCCGTTTCGAGCATGCTCTCACGCCTACTACAGGAGAGTAAGAGGGGTATGGCATGCGCGCCGCGTGGAGTCCGAGCTGAGTTTTGCTTGTAGGATACCTATAGTACCTTTCGATTGGAGATACATACTAAAAGATTATTGCAATCATTTTGTGAAGTAGCTTTGAAACCAACTTTACCTAAGCCAAAGAAGACTTACAAAAAGGAACAAACAAAATTTCATCTCAAGAAAACATTAAACTATATTACCAAATATTCCTTCAGGGACTTTTTGCTTTCCAACAAGATGCTTTTCTAACAATATTACATTACATTAAAGAATATTGGTGCTGCTGCTACTACTATTACTACTACTACTACTACTACTACTACTACTACTACTAATAATAATAATAATAATAATAATAATAATAATAATAACTACTACTACTGCATTCATTCATTTAGTGTTCTGTCCAAGGGCAGATCTTACACTGCAAACCCAGCATTCTCCAGTCTTTCCTGCCTTCCTCTTTGTTTCCTCATATGATCCAATGCTGTCTATGATCTGATATCTTCTCCCGTTCACCATTCCTTCCAGTGCATCTTTCAGTAGGCAGTTTCTTCTCAGCCAGTAACCCAAACAATTCCCTTTCCTCTTCCTGATCAATTTCAGCATCATTCTTTCTTCAACCACTCTTTCCAACACAGCTTCATTTCTTATTCTGTCTGTTCACTTCACACGTTCCATTCTTCTCCATATCCACATTTCAAACGTTTATATTCGCTTCTCTTCACTTCGTCGTAATGTCCATGTTTCTGCCCCATACAATGCCACACTCCATACAAAGCACTTCACTAGTCTCTTCCTTAGTTCTTTTTCTAGAGGTCCGCATAAGATTCTCCCTTTCTATTAGTAATAATAACAACAATAATAATAATAATAATAATAATAATAATAATAATAATAATAATAATAATAATAATAACAACAATGTAAACTAATTTTAAAGTATAGCATTCAACAAATTTGTTAGCAATGTATATGTTCATGTCGACTGTTCGTTACTGCACTCTATCGGCAGCGCGCTCGCTAACACGTAAGATGGACAACATGACAACATTGCTCCCCCTTCTCTGTCAGCTGTCAAGTCGGAAGTATAGCCCAGATCAGCTTACTTAATACCCTAAGGATGAAACCTAATCATTTTTCCACTGTTGCTAAATATGCTAGTGGATTATAGTGATTTTCTAGCTCTCAGGTTGAATTTTCTTTTACCAACTTCGTTTCGAATTTCGGGTACTGACAAATACTACAACTGGCAGTTATTTTCTAACTGTTATGTTGGCAGCAATGCTTTCGGTTTACAGTAAAGCAAACTGATGCAAATGGAAGTAAATAAATACATTTTTAGATTAGGTTCACGAATCGTAAACTCTTTAGTCAAAGCAATAAATTTCATGTTGCCTGACAAAATAAATTGTAATATTAGATCATACTAATCCTAATTACCAACATAAATGCGAGAAGTCTAGGAGGAAAATATACTATATCATAAATTATTGAACCATTTAGAAAACACCTCCCAGCATAAAGATGAGATGTGGTAAATAAGCAAGAAATTGTTATTGTTAACACTACATTACTTACTTACTTACAGATGGCTTTTAAGGAACCCGAAGGTTCATTGCCGCCCTCACATAAGCCCGCCATCGATCCCTATCCTGTGCAAGATTAATCCACTCTCTATCATCATATCCGACCTCCCTCAAATCCATTTTAATATTATCCTCCCATCTACGTCTCGGCCTCCCCAAAGGCCTTTTTCCCTCCGGTCTCCCAACTAACACTCTATATGCATTCCTGGATTCGCCCATACGTGCTACATGCCCCCCCCCCCATCGCAAACGTCTGGATTTAATGTTCCTCATTATGTCAGGTGAAGAATACAATGTGTGCAGTTCTGCGTTGTGTAACTTTCTCCATTCTCCTGTAACTTCATCCCTCTTAGCCCCAAATACATTAACATTACATTATTATTATTATTATTATTATTATTATTATTATTATTATTATTATTATTACTATTATTATTATTATTATTATTATTATTATTATTATTATTATTATTATTCTCTTCATGGAGTAGGAGAGTCTCCTGTTCCGTCCTCAACTTTTCACCTTGTTCTTGGCCGACCAATATCTCTTCTCCCTTGTGGTTTATAATCCAACACCTGTTTCGATATTCGTTCCTTATCCATTCTTCTTAAATGATTCGACCAACGAATTCTATATTCCTTTATTTTATCTATAATTGGGAGCAGGTTTAGTTCATTCCTTATGTCATCATTTCTATATCTATCCAATCTTGTACATCCTTTTACTCCTCTGAGAAATTTCATTTCCGCTGACTGGATTCTATTAAAATCATTTTTCTTCAAGTTCCATGCTTCACATCCATATAAGAGAGATGGTATAGCCATAGTCTTATAAAATTTTATTTGCGTTTCTTTCCTTGTTTTCTTCTTTAAATTCTTGGCAATTGTGCCACATATAGCCTGGAAGCGCTGTGTTTTAATATTCACATCCTTATCATAATCGTAAGTAATATCGCAACTTAGGTATTTAAAATGGCTCACTTGTTCTATAACAGTATTGTTATTATTATTATTATTATTATTATTATTATTATTATTATTTCAGTACGTAGCATTGTGATTTTACCCTCTTTGATGACATCTGGTATTAGTTGGCAACACTGAAGAGACGGCCAAATTAGACTTTTAGGAACTGCTCTTACGTGATCCTCACTATAGTTTTGGTCACAGCATACACACTCACATTTTTATATTATTTTAATGTCCTTAAAAGTCACTGTTAACAGCCGGAATCGAACCACGGAACGTAAGTTACCATGTTAATTTTCATAATCCTTTATTTGATCACCGATTGAAGGTGGATACTGCTCTTTTAATTTAGTTGAGATGCGGCAGTGCGAAAGCTCTCGTCCCGAACACACAGGTGTGGACCCGTGTAAGGGTTTTCTGATGTCCGAAATAAATCCACTATCGCAACAAGGTGACAGTGGGACGGGCATTAAGGTCAGGCCGGCGGACAGTTGGCATTAGTCTTGTCGTGGTCCGGCTGGAGATGAATTGGCCTCTCACCGCCACAAGGAATTCGAGACGAGTCTATACACGGCCAGTTGGTTCTTTATCCAGCAACACGTGAGAAGAAAGCATGGCAGTGGGGGAGCAACGGTGGAATCACAATGGCCGCGAAAAACTGAAGCACTGGCAGTGGTAGGAAATGTGCGTCGCAATAGGTCTGTCCGAGGGGATCTATCGTGGACGAAGCCCTCTGTTTTCTATGTGCGAAACGAGCAACAGGCTCATGAGTAGATTCAGAATTTATCAAGTAATATGAAAGTCAGGATATGTTTTAGGAGATACATGTCCTGCATTAATTACTTACACTTGATCTACAGGACAAAATAAATAAATAAATAAAAATAAATACATATATAACAAAATAAATAAATAATTAAATTTATATCGCATTTGCTCAGGGAGTTATCCAAAGACACGTCTTTACACATAGTTTACAACGATAGGAATAATTACAAGAAACAAAGCGAGTATGAAACTTGCGGTGTAGTTAACTTAGTAATAATAAAACTTTAATTTTTGAGAATATTATACGAAATGGAAATATAAAAATTGGAAATTTACCCTGTGAAGAGGTGGAAAAATTCAAATACCTGGGAGCAACAGTAACAAATATAAATGATACTCGGGAGGAAATTAAACATAATAAATATGGGAAATGCCTGTTATTATTCGGTTGAGAAGCTTTTATCATCCAGTCTGCTGTCGAAAAATCTGAAAGTTAGGATTTATAAAACAGTTATATTACCGGTTGTTCTGTATGGTTGTGAAACTTGGACTCTCACTTTGAGAGAGGAACATAGGTTAAGGGTGTTTGAGAATAAGGTGCTTACGAAAATATTTGGGACTAAGAAGGATGAAGTTACAGGAGAATGGAGAAAGTTACACAACGCAGAACTGCACGCATTGTATTCTTCACCTGACGTACTTAGGAACATTAAATCCAGACGTTTGAGATGGGCAGGGCATGTAGCACGTGTGGGCGAATCCAGAAATGCATATAGAGTGTTAGTTGGGAGGCCGGAGGGAATAAGACTTTTGGGGAGGCCGAGACGTAGATGGGAAGATAATATTAAAATGGATTTGAGGGAGGTGGGATATGATGATAGAGACTGGATTGATCTTGCTCAGGATAGGGACCTATGGTGGGTTTATGTGAGGGCGGAAATGAACCTCCGGGTTCCTTAAAAGCCAGCAAGTAAATTTGTAAAAATAAATACACATTGAACAGATACAGTCTTTAAAAATAATATTCCATCTGTATTTTTAATTACTTAAATTTAGTAAACTTGGCTATTCTTCAATCATTTTGTGATATAGCCTTGGACAAAAGCAGGTAGCATGATTGAGAATTGTGCTCGTAAAACGTTTTGATCTGCCAGTCGTATTAAGTCGGATCTCTTAGTTATGTATTTACAATGACAAAATTTAATTTTATCGCGTTTTTTATATATAAAGTTTAATAAAGCATTGTAATAAGTTTGTCTAATTTTAAGGGCATTGAAATCAGTGTACAGAAGTTCCGATGAGTAACCGAGAGGTTTATTAAGACAAATTTTATTTTTATTTTTTTTCTGTACAAGTATTAGTGGATTGAGAGGAGAATTATAAGTATTACCTCTTCCTAAAATTTCATACGAGAAAATACATTTTAAAAAGCTAAATAAATTATGCGTAAAACATAAACCGATAAATATGACCGAAGTGTAACAAAGAAAAAATGTTTAATGTGTTTCTTTATAGCGTCGTGCATTACAGGCGCTATGTTCGGTTCAAGTTTGTCGAGTATGGCGAAGTTCGATATTCGCTGACGTTCGCTCTGCAGAAGGAGACCTGTCGTGTTTGTTGCCACGTTTGCTGTTCTCCACTCTCCTCATGTTTTAACCGTTTAAGGAATTTAGCACACGTCTTGCGATTAGTTTTTCATAAGAAATAAGACGAGTACAGTAAAATCCCTCGTATCCGGCACCCAAATAACCGGCAATACCAAAACAACGGCAATTTTGGCTAGGCCAAAAAAAAAAAAGTCATTCATGCGAATAGGAAAAGTCGGACGAAGATGTCAGTGGCTTTCTTGGATCGCACATGCCGTATATAGTGTTTACTCTTTACATTGTTCACGAGTGAAAACATAGACAAAAAAACCGTTATGTCCCTGGAGTATATCGGGTAGCATCGGTAAGCTGTCACTTGGACCTTGCAAACAATGCGTATAGAGTATAGACGATATCATTTTTTTTACCACTTGAACTATCCCATTTCGAAGGGGTGTTAGATGAGTCTAAATAGGAAAGCGTTAAATTCTCTGTTCCTACAGCGCGCAAAAATTTCATTCGACTAATAGATAGCATCATGGCTATTATCGCTAAACGCTGCTCTTACACAATGGATTCCGCGAAACGCAAGCGAAATGTTCTTACTCTGAAACCATCGAGCGTTACTTCATCGTCTTCATATTTGTGACGTTGGCTACACTGCTCTTCACGTCACATGCAGCGTATTCCGAATCTCACCGGACCGGTGGACAACAATGACGTCACGCTGCAGCAACATAGGAACAAAACTGCTGGAAGGATCGATGGCTGTCATGGCGACTGTATAATTTGTTGTCTGTGCCACGCTAGCAAAATTTTGCGAAATTTCCGTACTGTCATCTCGTTCAAAAAAAGAGAGCATAAACAATTTATTTCTTGAACCGGTAGTAATAACTGGTCCGTTGACATGTTCGCTCATAAGCCATTAATATATTGTTTTTACGTTGTGCTCATTACAAACAATACAGCAGAACTAAAGCAGAACACACCGTCATGACACAACAGTGTACGTTGTCGTTCGTCTGCTAATTCCCGCCCTATACAAGAACCAATCAGATTCACTGATGGCGGCTGATGGAGACTGCCACCACCTCTGCAAGCTGATGGCACCGGTGCGACACCGGTGGAGCATCAGTGACGGCATCGGTGAAATTCGTAACACTGTGATTCCATCAGATTGCTCAGCGCTGAGATTCGAAATACGCTCATGACTAACTTGACCGTCATTTAAAATTGTCATAAGGTTACGAAAATTTTTAGTATTTTTACGCTATTATGTATTACTGTATTACAATAATTATGAACTGATTAAAGTACATTATCGTATTCAGTACTAAAAATAAACATTGTACGTATTTCAAAACTTTATTTTTAAATATTTATATGAAAATTACTAAATTTCAACTGCATTTGTGTGTCTTTTTACATAACCTATAAACGTATTTTCCAATTATCCGACAAAATCAGTTATCCGACACTGGCTTTGTCCCACAGTTGCCGGATACGATGAATTCTACTGAAGTAATATCTTGCTTGCGTGTCTCATGTTGGAATATTGCAGGAAACTATTTCCTTCAGAGAAAATGGGATAACTATAATTGTAATTAGGACCATTTCTTTAACGTATCTTTTAAAGCATGAAGTTATTGAGAGTGTAGTGATCATGTTAGTACAATGGAGCAATGGTATAATAACAGCAATACAGGAAGGCGAAGTATTTGGAGAAAATTTTTCGGAAAGTCAATTCGCCCATTAGTATTCTGGTTTCGAAATCCCGATATTTCTGTGAGAAAACTATATCAGTCCCTGCTGAGCCAAGGTCGATGTTTCCGTAGAGACAAAAAGGAACCAAACGATATTACCTCTCAAAGATCGCTGGATCGTGAGCTAAGTTCCTCTTCACTCTAATGTGATCTGAGTAATGCTTTCTGTTTGATATTTATTTTGCTGGGCACAAAAGGCATCTGCGAATATCACGAGGTTGTAGCAAAATAAACTCATAAATATGATGTACGGACAGCTACACAGGCTGTGTTCCCGTCCTGACATGGATCGCCATAAAGATGTAGCCTGTTATAATACATTCTACAGCTATACCATAAAATTATATGAACAGTACAGTTGACATTTATTCCCAGTCTTCCTTTTCTGTTCTTTATGGCCTAATCAAACTTTTTTTGCTTTCTTTTTGAGTCTTGCGCATTTTTATAGGTCTATTAGCATTTCTCGACACATTTTCTGGTCTCGTCTTAATTATTTACAATCTCTCACCGTGAATAAAATGTCCAGTCATCGGCCTCTTCGATTCTAGTTGTAGAGATTCTAAGAGACATGGATTTGATTCCTATTAAAGAAGTGGAGATACATAAACTTGTACCTGTTTTTTTTAGTTGGGCTTTTAACGACTCTGTATTAACCATTAGATTATTTAACCTCGATGGAATTGATAATAGCGAGATGGAATTTGACGAGATGAGGCCGAGGATTCGCATTGTGATTACATGACATTCGCTTTACAGTTGAGGAAAGCCTCAGAGTGAGCCAACGAGGTAACCAGCCCAAGCAGAAACCAAACCTAGGAGCTTAGCTCCGGATAGCCAGACCAAGACACCTACCGCCTGAGCTACGCCAGTAGCTTATATCAGGGGGCGGAAGGGTTAACTTTTATGATGCAAGGTACATTCTCAAAGAAATTTTTTAGTTTACCGCATTGTGTCGGTGTGTGCTAGGTGTGTTCCGATGCTAATGGTGGGAAGAAAGTAGTTGTAAATATTGCCAAATGTGACAGTTTTAAACATATATTATGCATAGTCATTATTTACATAATCTGTCAGTTATATAACACTGATAATGTTATTGAACTATAAACTCATATTTTTGTATAGCCGATTTATAATTTCAGTTGGAGACAAAGTAATCATTATTATTTATTTATTTACTAATGTATTTAATTATTTATTTAATCTGTTAAAGCTAAAGCCAGTGGTCTACTCTTTCACTCAGTGAGATTCTAATTGAATACAATAGGCTTATCTATTACAGTAATAATTACAACAATATCTAGACTGTACAACAATAATATTAAAGTGAGTAGTAATAGTAAATAGGCTATTAAAAGTTAGATTGGTTAGTGCTATTAGTGACACAGTAATAAATAATGATTAGTAAATGGTGGTGGTAGTGATGGTGGTGGTGGTAGTAGTAGTAGTAGTAGTAGTAGTAGTAGTAGTAGTAGTAGTAGTAGTAGTTATAATAATAATAATAACAATAATAATAATAATTTTATTATTATTATTATTATTATTATTATTATTATTATTCTTACTGGCTTTTAAGGAACCCGGAGATTCATTGCCGCCCTCACATAAGCCCGCCATTGGTCCCTATCCTGAGCAAGACCAATCCTGTCTCTATCATCATATCCCACCTCCTTCAAATCCATTTTAATATTATCTTCCCATCTACGTCTCGGCCTCTCCAAAGGTCTTTTTCCCTCTGGCCTCCCAACTAACACTCTATATGCATTTCTGGATTCGCCCATATGTGCTACATGCCCTTCTCATCTCAAACGTCTGTATTTAATGTTCCTAATTATGTCTGGTGAAGAGTACAATGCTTGCAGTTCTGTGTTGTGTAACTTCCTCCATTCTCCTGTAACTTCATCCCTCTTAGCCCCAAATATTTTCCTAAGAACCTTATTCTCAAGCACCCTTAACCTATGTTCCTCTCTCAAAGTGAGGGTCCAAGTTTCACAACCATAAAGAACAACCGGTAATATAACTGTTTTATAAATTCTAACTTTCAGATTTTTTGACAGCAGACTAGATGACAAAAGCTTCTCAACCGAATAATAACAGGCATTTACCATATTTATTCTGTGTTTAATTTCCTCCCTAGTATCATTTATATTTGTTACTGTTGCTCCCAGGTATTTGAATTTTTCCATCTCTTCAAAGGATAAATTTCCAATTTTTATATTTCCATTTCGTGCAATATTCTCGTCACGCGACATAATCATATACTTTGTCTTTTCGGGATTTTATATCCTGCAATATACATAACCATTTAAAAATTGATAAAACTGAAGCAACTGCTATTGCTAACGAGAATTATTTGATAAATACTTCCTTAGACTGTTCATAAATTCGTTTGATGTCTGACAGTCTCTCGTATTGCTCGGTAGGGAATTCCAAAGTCGAGGCAACAGTTAAAGTGAAAGAAGATGAGGATGTTCGGTGGGAGAGTAAGTATAATATTGAGGATGTGTCTAGGTTATGCTGTGTGGATACATTTTGAAAACGAGATGCGAGATAGACTGGAGTGGAGAAATGCAATATATGAATACTTTATAGTCTATTTAGCTACTTCAGTTTCTAGTAGTTTCCTGTAGTAACATGGCTGTTAGGTGCAATAAGTACAAGTGAAGAAACGTGTAATAGTGTACATGTATACAGTCCATCACAATTGTATACGATTAAAAAACAATGATTATTGTTGGTATTTGACGTGATCATCGAGGTAAATAGTACTGCTACAGATAGATCTAGATCAGCGGTGCACAACCCGCGGCCCCCCACTATGTTTACTGCGGCCCGATAGTAAAGTTTCAAAATTAAAATTAAAAAAATATATATTTGATCGGACTTGTATTATTAATTACTATAAATTACAGTAATCACTAATTAATAAGACATTTATGTAAATTGTATTTATTATTGGAGGGTGTCTGCGGCCCTCCAAAAGAACATTTTTTTTTTATATATTGGCCTGCAATATTCATAATGTTGTTCACCTCTGGTCTAGATCATAATGTCCAATAGTAACTCGTACGAGGTAACCCCTGGAGTAAGCAACCCCCAGCGCTTACTCTTTAAGGTCGTTTTTCGTATTTTATGTGGAACGTTATTGACCTTAGCAGAACAGGCTTGACGTGCAATATCTCTTGGTTCTATAGGTGTTTGGACACTCGTGGTCTAGATGTAACTTCACTAATAAAAATGCAACCGGATACATATGTGACGGTGATAGCTATATTGCTAGATACTGTATATTCATGTGAGTAATTTCATAGTGTTCAAATGGGGTTTTCGGATACAGAAACGATAACTGAACAGAAGATTAGTGGACTAATATCCTGTCCACTGAAGAGTCCAGGTCCTCCAGATGGACGACAGAAAAGACTGTGGAGAAAGCCAAGGTATTCTTCTTGCACTTATACTCTTCCAGGGTAGGCTTTCAAGCAGGGTCTTTCATGGTGTACCTTAAACTGTGGCATGTAGTAGTACTTAACACAATACGAAGGAGTTCCGCTTCTTTTGAATATATTATGTTAGTTCATATTGCTCATAGAAATCGAGTCCCAATGGGCCACAGGACTCGAATGCAGTAATACTGATGATGATGATCATAATTATAATGATGTACAAAGCCTATGTCGCCATACATAATTTAATATCTATCATTGTACAATATTTCGTTCAGCAGTATATGCGTATTTCCTTTACAGTATATCTGATTTTAATGAGCCAAGATCAATAAAGCGAAACAGAATAGTAATTAATTGCAACAAAGGGTATCAATGGACGAGATAGCATCGCCAATTCAACCTAAACACAACAGATTGCTGTCCTCTATTATAACAATTACCATACACAAAGTGATCCCTTGTCCAAACTGTTATGAAATTTCGTAGAGACATGCTGGCAAACAAAGCGAGGCTTGTTACATATCCAAGGAGGAAAATATGTCCTCTGTGCAACTTACTGTAGCAGTTAGAGATCAGTGATTCAGCGGTAGAAAAATGTATCTATACTATGTATGTGGTTAATTTATTATACTGTCAAATATATTGACCTTGTTTAAAGTAAACCTATTAAACTTTTAACTGTGCGCATCAATCTACAGGGTGTACAGAAAAAAGGATTACTGTCTTTGATGATAGGATTCGTCAAAATAAGAACAGAAAATTCAAACAGTGATAGAAATATTTCATTTAATGACAATTTCATCTATGTAGGTTATTTAGTGTTCAAATTCAAAATGTACGAGAAATGGTTGATGGATTTTTCCTAGACCACTTTACTTGCTTTAAATATGCCTACAACACGGTACCTACAGTTTTATTCCTGAAGGAAGCCATGCTAAGGTATTTATTGGCCCAGAAGGTCTGATTCTTACTTACTTACTGGCTTTTAAGGAACCCGGAGGTTCATTGCCGCCCTCACATAAGCCCGCCATTGATCCCTATCCTGAGCAAGATTAATCCAGTCTCTATCATCATATCCCACCTCCCTCAAATCCATTTTAATATTATCTTCCCATTTACGTCTCGGCCTCCCAACTAACACTCTATATGCATTTATGGATTCGTGCTACATGTATGTATGTATGTATGTATGTATGTATGTATGTATGTATGTATGTATGTATGTATGTATGTATTCACACTGCAATGGGTATATGCCCTGTGGCAGTGGTAACTAATTACACTCAATAATGACAATAATAAACTTATTACTTAAAAATACAATTAATAATAACTTAATACTAATAATTAATACTAATAATATTTTATAATAATAATAATAATAATAATAATAATAATAATAATAACAGGGAATATCCTAAATTAAACGAAGCACGATCACTTAAAATAACATTTAAAATAAATCTAATTTGTATCTTAAACCGAAGTTCGAACTAAAACCCACGAGTATGATATGTTCATATCTGCACAAGTACCTTTCAACATTACACTCATTTCGCTGTCAACTCACTCACTGCAATGGAACTACGACACATTTCATTGATTCTATCCTGATTTCACTAACACTTCAAAAACATTTCACTGTTCAAATACTTTGCACTGCCACTATAAACTATAAAGCTTCACTGACAGGAACACGTTTCACTTACACAACACACTTCACTGACACAACACACTTCACTGACACAACATAATTCTTCACTGATACAACACTTTAATAACAACATATCATTTACACCCTTTAAATACTGTGTATAATTATCGTCTATTAGTAAAGTCCTTAAGCCTATTTTTAAATACATTTTTGGTTGTTGGTAAAGCCTTTAGTAAGTCTGCAGGTAAAGCATTCCAGTCCCTGATAGTACGAGTGAGAAAAGAAAACTTTCCAGTGTCCGTCCTCTGTCTCTGTCTTCTTTCCCTCAATTTATATGAGTGGTCGTTCCTTGAAGAGTAATTTGGCGGCTGAAACCTATTTTTTATTTCTCTCCAGGCAGGCTCACCTCTGTATGTTCTGAACAGTGCGCATAATCGAATTCGCGTTCTCCTGTCCGTGAGTGTGTCCCATTTTAATGCTGAAATTTTCCGACAACACGTGAGTGCCCGTTTTTTAATCTTTCCCAGTGTCTTAATATGTTCTAATCTGTAAGGATCCCAACATGCAGCACCATATTCCATTACTGGACGTACTAGTGATTTATATGCACTCTCTTTGGATTTATCAGAGCCTTTTCTTAGTACCCTCATCACAAAGTGTAACGCTCTCCATGCTTTTCCCGCTGTGTCTGTAACGTGTTCCCCCCAGCCGAGATCGCTGCTAAATGTTATTCCGAGGTATTTACGTACATTTCTTAACTTCCGGAATGGTTTCAGCCCCTAACGTATACGATGCGACTATTTTATTTCTTTTCCTTGTAAAGCTGATGGCTCTGCTCTTTAGAGAATTTATTTTCATTTTGTTGGCTATTGCCCAATCGTTTTTTTCTATTGAGGTCATTCTGAAGAAGAGTAGTATCTTCATAACTTTTTATTTCCCTGTATACCATACAATCATCCGCCCTGCCCATCTCAAACGTCTGGATTTAATGTTCTGATTCTAGATTACTTATATTCTTAAAGTCTGAAAATCTCTAATTTAGGTTATCTTTTTCGTATTCTGATAAGAATAATTAATAATTCTGGATTATATCTTTGATTTGTATTCTGATAATGTCTGATTTAATTTTATTTTCTTCGTATTATGATAATTTCGTCAATGCCAGAAATATTAAAGCCTACTTCAAAGGACGATAACAGAACTAACATTACCAGTAGGTCGAAACCTGCAGATCAATTATATTGTTACAGATTGATCTCGACTGAGGCAGAGAGTGTGCCTTGCTTCGGAAGTCATTCGTCAGAGCCAGGATTGGAGTGCGTTTGCAGGTTTAATAAGACGTTTATGACGATCCGACAAAAAGGAGAACACTTTTATAAATCAGACCAGTTTATTTTGTAAGGACGCGAACCGGTTTCCGCACACGAAACTTTATTGCAGCTGATGTACATCGCATCGCGTCGGCTTCTGAAAGAGAATCCCGGACAACACAATGCTATTTCTCTAATTGTCTTCGTACCACTACAATGCAGGAACCGGAGCCTAGCAACAACACGATTAATCTATTTTCTTTAGAAATCTACACAGACACATGCAGAGCCATCTGGCGCACTAGCTGAATGCTACCAAACAAACGACTATCAAACCATCGACAAGTTGTCCTCGATACTTGGTATGTTAGGTGTTAACCATGCTTGTTGATCTTTCCAGTAGCAGAGAGCTAGTATATGATTATGTCTCGTGATCAGAATATTGTACGAAATGGAACTATAAAAGTTGGAGATTTATATTTCGAAGACTTGGAAAAATTCAAACATCTTGGAGCAACAGTAACAAATATAAATGATACTCGGGAGGAAATTAAACGCAGAATATATATGGGATATGCCTGTTATTATTCGGTTGAGAAGCTTTTGTCATCTAGTCTGCTGTCAAAAAATCTGAAAGTTAGAATTTATAAAACAGTTATATTACCCGTTGTTCTGTATGACTGTGAAACTTGGACTCTCACTTTGAGAGAGGAACAGCGATTGAGGGTTTTTGAGAATAAGGTTCTTAGAAAAATATTTGGGGCTAAGAGGGATGAAGTTACAGGAGAATGGAGAAAGTTACACAACGAAGAGCTGCACGCATTTTATTCTTCACCTGACATAATTAGGAACATTAAATCCAGACGTTTGAGATGGGCAGGGCATGTAGCACGTATGGACGAATCCAGAAATGCATATAGAGTGTTAGTTGGAAGGCCAGAGGGGAAAAGACCTTTAGGGAGGCCGAGATGTAGATGGGAAGATAATATTAAAATGGATTTGAGGGAGGTGGGACATGATGATAGAGACTGGATTAATCTTGCTCAGGATAGGGACCAATGGCGGGCTTATGTGAGGACGGCAATGAACCTCCGGGTTCCTTAAAAGCCAGTAAGTAAGTAAGCTGAGAGCTAGAGAGCGGACGTATTCCGATAACTGAGTTCGATGCCTTGCGTTTTGATGTGGTACTAAGGGACAGGACCTGAAGATGAGCGTCGTGTTTAGGACCCATTCTTTTCTTGAAGTTTATAAGATTTATTGAGAAATATTAATAGAGATCGGATGATTAAACATTAAAATTAAGGTCTCGGCTTCCCAGGAGACATTTCAAAGTATGAAAATAAACTGACAAAAAAATCAACAGGTGCATAGCTTTCAGCGTAGCCTATTCCGAAGTTCATCGGACCGGTGGACATCAATGACGTCTTGTTGTAACAAATAGGAACAAAACTTTTGGAAGGTTGGATGGCTATCATGGCGGCTGTAAATGCAGTTGTATGTGCTATCTAGCAAGATTCTTCGATTATTGTGACGTTTTGTTAAGTGACCTAAGTTCTGAATTGTCAGTCAAGTTACAGCGAGCTCAGAATATGTGCGTCAGATACGGTGCAACATCCGACGATATGATCACGTATTACTGTCCTTCGCAAGTCTTTCGTGGCTCCGACTTAAAGAACGCAGAACTTTACACTCTTTGTCTTTACTCTTTCGAATTCTGCACACCTCAACACCAAATTATCTTTCGTCTCGTTTCTCTTATCTAGGCCTATACTCTAACCACGACGTAAATACCGGATCACTTATCTGTGGCACGCTAAGTATACCTCTTCATAGAACATCTTGTTATTCATCATCTTTTACAGTATCCATCTCGCGTCAATTGAATTCCTTGTCACAAAGTATTAGGGGCTGCAAGACAATAAACACCTTTAAAAACAGCTTAAAAGAGAACCTTATTAGCATTTCACTCAAATCATACTCATTTAAACTATCACTGACTACATAGTTACTTCTTTCTTTAGACATCATCCTGATAGTGCTGTATTTTCAAAATTGTCTCATAATAATCTCTTTCTATTATCTAATATTATTTGAAATATATTAACATTCTATGTATTTTAGCTTAATTCTGCTACACAGTTTATTTCAGTGTTTAATTAATAGTTCATAATATTTTGTTGTTTAATTCGTAAATAACTCTTTTATACATGTAACTCACATCTAAATCAAATTGTTGAATTCTTTGTAAGTTCATGCATATGTATATATATACTTTTTGCTGGTTGAGTGGAAGAGAATGCCTTACGGCCATAACTCTGCCAGCTAAAATAAATCATTATTATTATTATTTTTACAAATTTCCATAGTCTACCGTCATCTTGCTCAAAGAAAAAAAAAAGAGCATAAACAATGTATTTCTTCAATCAGTAGTAATAACTGGTCTGTTGACATGTTCGTTCATATGCCATTAACATATTTTTTTACGTTGTGCACGTTACAAACAACACAACAGAACACACCACCATGACACAACAGTGCACGATGTCATTCGTCTGCTAATTCCCGCCCTATACAAGAACCAATCAGATTCACTGATGGCGGCTGATGGATACTGCCACCACCTCTGCAAGGTGATTGAATCGGTGCGACACCGGTGGAGCATCAGTGACGTCATCGTTGAAATTCGGAACACCGTGTTGCCATCAGATTGCTCAGCGCTGAGATTCGGAATACGCTCTTTACTATGCTGCACATATTTATGTAGAACCATGTGTGGGTGTGATCACCTTCCGAGATGTGTATAGCTTCACTATGCTGCATATTTTTATGTAGAATTGCATGTAAGTGCGATCACCTGTCGACAGGTTCACAGCTTTACCATGTGCTGTGTATCTTTACGTAGAACTCGTGTGGGTAGTGCGAGAAATGAAACAAGTAAAACAAGGATAATACAGGGATATGAGAAGATGAGAACAATGGCAATACAAGGCGAAAGGGTACGAGAACAAGGGTAAGACAAGGGTGAAAAAGCGAAGACAGAAACATGGCAAAGACAAGAAGAACAAGGCGAAGACAAGAATTATAAAGCGAAGATAAGAAGAACAAGAAAGAACAAGTTGAAATAAGGAGAAGAGTACAAGGAGAACACAAAGAGAACAAGGAAAACACAAAGAAGACAAGAAAAAACTTAAAGAGAACAGATGAACACAATGAGAACAAGGGGAACAAAAGAAGACGACGAACATGATGAGAATAAGGACAACATAAGGAAAAGAAAGGGAACACAAGGAAAAGAGGGTTCAAAGGAGTAGAGTGGAATCACAAGGATTTCTATTTCTTATTTACTTCTTCTCTTTGTATTTGTTTTCTTTTTTTGTATATGTCTATTTGTATTCTGATGGTGTGGTAGAGAAGGCCTAATGGCCTTAATTCCACCAAAAATGAGAATAGTGTGATCACAAGTAGAAGAGAGAGGTCACAAGGAAAACAATGGGAAGACAAAGAGAACAAGGGGAACAAAAAGAACAATGAAACAACAAGGAGAACTAAGAGAAAACAAGAAAAACAAGGGAAGGCAAGGAGAACAAGGGGAGATACAAGGAGAGGGAAATGCATTTTTGTGGTGGTCAATTCCCATATTATCCCTCTCACCCATGCCCATTGTTGAGAAAGACGTAGTTCGACATCAAAATACAATAAATATTCTCCTGTTGTATACCTACATTAGTTTTGTACAGAGTTTTGAAGCATTGCATTAACATTTCGTTCGAACTTTCCAAGTAGTTTGAATGCTGATATATACTACATAACTAATTCTTTTTGAATTTGTACTCTGAAACTAGGACCGTAGTAGCTCAGTTGGTAGAGCAACAGAGTTTTGATTGTAAGGTTTCCGTGTTCACTCCTGGGTGATGATGAGATTATTTTCATCATAACCTTCTAGTATTGCTTTGGGGTGTTAATGTATACTGTTTATTTATTAATTTTTACTATATTATTTATCAAGTTATCTTAACCGATGGCTGTTGATTGGTTTAGATATCAATGCCAATAAATCCGCACCATTATTTTTCTCGCGGTATATGGCATTCAAATCATTCTAACCTATCTGATGATATTTTTTCCCCCTTTCTTAACTGTAAATGAACACAAACGCTACTTAGATGTAAATTTTTCAGACATTTTGTATATTCGATCCCCTAACGGTTTCAAATGTATATCATTTTACCTTTTAGGCGTGTTTCCAAATTATATGTAATACGCTTTGTCAAATCTGGCAACCTTTACATAAGGGATGCTAAATATTATTATTATTATTATTGTTGTTTATTGAATAAGTTCAAATTTCGAATGATACTCACTAGTCACTTTTGTTTCATGAACACTGACAGATTTTTCAAAGACAAACGATGCTGTGAACATAGCAATTAGAAAGTAACTACCTGTTGTAGCTTTGTCAATATTAAAATTCTAAACAAAGTTCGCAAAAGAAAATTCAACCTGAGAAACAGAAAATCACTATATCCACTAACATAATATGTAGTAATAGGGGAAAAGTAGTTAGGTTTTACGTATAAAGTATACAGATCCGGATCATAGTTGGTGTTTTTTTCTTCAGATATATTTTAAGGACATCTCGTTAGACTTCAAATGTCTCTAATCTATGTCTACAATGATTAAGGAAATTGTTGAATTTCAACAAAGAAACCTGTCCTAAACGCCTCTAAATCGCAAATTCTGCTTGAATACTCTATCTAGGATATAACCCCGGTCTCCTGCGTATAAAACCTATTGCATAGGAGGCTGTTCGACATGATTCGAAAACTGAAATGCAGGAAAGCATTCACCGAAGGGTTTGGATGTTTAACACAAATCTCTAGACACTTTCGTCTTTAGACGGGAAGCATCTTTCGCTCTTACTTGAAAGCAATGTTTAATTTCTGTTTTGCAGTCCTGATGAGTGGTTAAAGGCGGGAAATAATTGGACCTCGTTGGGTTGTGTTCATCCATCCCAGACCAATTATCCTAACAAACGTCGTTTTCTTTATTACTGCTCAACAGTAAATTGTTGGCAATTGTGTGTCCCCATAACGCGAGCTGTGGTCAGCACCCTTTCTCCGTACCAGTCCGTTGAAGCCTTCATTAGCAAGATGATGAATCCTGCTCTGTAAATAGATTCAAGCAATATCACAAGTTTTACCAGAAGGGGAGACAGATTGGACTTCCCATAAAATTACATGAAGTTGGAAACATCATGTTCAAGTTTCGGCCAAATTAAGTGGTTATTTTGTGGAGATGATATTGTAAAATGGGTTTTATATTTTTCTCTTTGCGATGTGATATATTTTGAGGCATTATTTGAAACGTTGGGCCTAATAACAGTCTATGTTACAATCTGCTAACTGTGCAGGAGAAACAAAGGTATTAAATCGTAATCCCGCTCATAAATTTACTATCGGACGGGCAACATAGACCGTTATTCCATCAATATGTTTTGTATACTAAGCGAAGTGTACGGTTGTTTGTTATTGAAAGTCATATTACACATCATAGAAGTTTGTAACATTTTTAACTCCACAGAAATGCTACTGGGGAATACAGACAATAAACAGTTATATACAATTACAATATTTTGAAATATACAAAATCAATAAAAAGGATCAATTATGAACAAAATTATTATGGCATTTATTTTTAAATGCTAGAGGCCGAGACGTAGATGAGAGGATTATATTAAAATTGATTTGAGGGAGGTAGGATATGATGGTAGAAACTGGATTAATCTTGCACAGGATAGGGACCGATGGCGGGCTTATGTGAGGGCGGCAATGAACCTCCGGGTTCCTTAAAAGCCATTTGTAAGTAAGTACATGTACGTGTTTATTAATATGAATTAACACCGTGTAATTGAAGTTACACTCAGTGTCATATTATGAATAAACATACAATATTGATCAAATAATAACACTATTATTAGAAAATAACTGCAGTATTGAGATGTACGGACTCTATTAAATTAATGAAAGTTGTAAAAATAACAAATTATTACAGAGAATTAAATATTACATTTGAGAAATTGTTGGGGAATGGAATTTTAACCCCTATATGGAATATGTAGTATTCATCCGAACAGATGGCTTATCTGTTAAGTTTAAATTTATTAATAATGAAGACATTAACAATCACAGTTTTTAAATGCTGTCTGTAAGAGAGTAATACATTTTAAACAGATCCTTTCTGACATCAAGAGAAGCTGTGATCACATCTGCTTACAAGAATTTCTACAAATCTGTTACTGAAACGAAATACCGTGATAAAATTCTAAGATAACCTATATATATTATTACGATGTACTGAAGTACATATGATAAATCCGTGCAGAAATTCTGCTTCGTCATGTGATGAAGGATGAGTGGAACGGAGAAAAATTCTCTCCGGCACCGGGATTTGAACCCGGGTTTTCAGCTCTACATGCTGACGCTCTATCCCCTGGTAGAGGGGCAGAGAAGGCCTGACGGCCTTATCTCTACCAGGTTAAATAAATAAATCTAATCTAATCTAATCTATCCACTAAGCCACACCGAATTCCCATCCCGATGTCGGATTGAATCCTCTCAATTTAAGTTCCACCTCTTGGTTCCCTCTAGTGGCCTACCCTCATGCACGGTGTCATAGATGTATGACAGTGGCACAACGTCCACATATGTGCAGACGTGCACTCGTTAAGAGTGAATAAGTGTCCGGGATCCGACGGAATCATCATATGATGAAGCAGAATATCTGCACGGAAATGTCATATGTACTTCGGTACATCATAATAATATAAATATAATCAGCTAAAACTTTATTTATTCACCCCAATTAAGAGGGACGATTCTGGTAAGTATAGGAGTGAGAGCGTGCTTTTATTTTTCCAACAGGATTCTGCGACAGTATGTAGGCGTACAGACTCTTCTAAGGATGAACTTCATAGTGTGATTGAAGTATGAAATATGTGTTCCCTTTGATGCTAAGACTTAACTCCGGTGATTTCTCTTTTTCCGTAGCATTATTTTTACATTTTATTTAAAATTCATACACATTGGACTATGCAGAAGTGTACAATTATCTGGTGAATACAAAAGTTCCCTTAAATCGATAGAATTAAACGATCTACAGTATAAATACATAGTAGAGAAATAATCATGAACTTTAAGAAGATTTATCTATATTTCTACAATAGTATGTCATTTAAGTACTTTCCATATATTAGTGTTGTTATTATTATTATTATTATTATTATTATTATTATTATTACTGTATTATTATAATTAATAATAATAGTAATTTATTATTCTATTTGATTTTTTTTATTTTTATTTATTTATTCTATTTATTTATTTAATTTATTTATTTATTTATTTAATTAATTAATTAATTAATTTAATTAATTTATTTAATTAATTCATTTTGAGAAGGATGATCAACAAGCCAATAACGTTAACAATGAAAAGAAGTCTATTTATAACCCATGTATTCCTGACTTCAGTGAGAGATACAAAATGAATATTAATACATGGGAAGTGAAAGGACTTCTTTTTGGCGCTAGGGGAACTTCATTTAAGTTAACCAAAACCATTCTCCTTTCTCTTAAATTTTCTAATGAGAACATTAACAAAATTTGTCTAGTGGTATTGAGAGATTCATTATCCATTTTACACAATCACTTGTATAATAGAATGTATTTTTTTTACTTAATTTCATTATCCTTCAATGTATTTTCATCTCATGTTTCTCCGAAATCAAATTGTACTTTATTTTTAAATTTATCATTGTTCCGTATTCTCTCCGCAATCATATTCTATTTTTAATTTAACCTCTGCTTTGTATTCTGGATCCTAGTGGTCAGCCGTAGATTTCGGCGAGATTTCCCAAATTGTGGAATTTGTGTGTTAATTTATTTAATTAATGTATTTATTTTACTAATTATTCTATTTATTTTATTCATTTATTTATCTAATGAATTTATTTATTTATTTTGTTTATTTTATTTATTTTACTTCATTTATTTATTTTAATTTATTTTTTTAATTTATTTATTTATTTTCATTAATTAATTTATGTATTAATTAATTAATTATTTATTTATTTATTTTATTTTTATTTTTTATTATTTTATTTTTTTATTTTTTTATTTATTTATACCTTTTGTTTTTCTCGAATCACCGATCCTGGGAGTGAGAAGCCCATTGCCCAAGTTTCCGCTTTCCGAATGGGAGATAAAATGTTTCACCCAATATTAGCATGTTTCACCGTGTGTGCTGCAACGTTACCTCTTTTTTTTAGATGCAACTGTTTACGAAATTTTTTATTTCACCACGTATTTACCTACAAATGCAGTAAAGTCATAAATTGATACCTCACAATAACTAAGTACTTCGAAATGGGACTCCGCACGCTGTATGAATAATTTATGTGCAGGCAGGCAAATCTTGTAGCTAATATTGTGCTGCTCAACAGAGTCGTGTTTTAGGAAAGCCAGACGACGCAACGCGTCGGTTGTGGCAGTAGCACTTGAAAGCCATCTCTCCACTCACCGCTGATAACCTTCTTATCTTTCGCCACTTGGAGACTGCAGCTGGAACTGAGTCACTGTGAATCTGGAGTATTTCATACTGGGGTCTGATTCCAGTCCTTTTATGGTCGTAAATAACGGACCACACTCGTCAGAACGAAGATTTTTGTTTTTATTTCATTCCACGTGCATACACGACACCTCGGGAGGGGAAGGAGGTTCGACAGAAATAAATCAAAATCACTTCTACCGGAAAATACCTCTATATTCAGTAATTATCTACAGTTTACATAGCTCAATATGGCTGACCAATAGCTATTTTTATCAGGAATTACTTAGGTTGCATGGAATTGTTTAATATCACGGTAATTAGCTTTTAAAATTTTGTTTGTTTCTGTGTGTGGGACATTATACTGTTCTCCAACCAGGAGATCAACCGTGAAAGGAAGGCGCTTACTATTGCGTCATCTATTGGAGCGAAGTAGATAGATAATATTACCGTTATAACGTCAGTTTAAAAACCATGCTCTCTCCTGCGTATGTTATTTCCTGTATGGAGAGATTAAAAGACCAGGATATTAACAGTGATCTAATTTTGTAACGAGGGTAGTATCAATATGTGTGTGTATCAATGTTATTGTTTGTGCTGTGAGAGCTAGCCAATACAAATACGAGTACCCACGTGTGTGACCTTACGGCATCTTATGACATCATCATTCATTCACAGCATTACCCCGCTTCGTCTCAGTCCCCAAAGACTTTCTCGTGGTTGGAGTACAGTAGTTGGTTTCGGCTCTGAATGTACGTTTATTCAGATCTAATACAGCATTTGTAAGTTATAAGGTCATGACGCATAATTATACGAGAGGTTAGAAAGCCAGTTTAACATGCCGGTGAATCAGATTTTAATTCTGACGAATCATATGTGTTGAACAGTGCGTTCCAAGTATTTTTTTTTTTTAATATTTCACTTTCTGCCGGAAGTATTTTACTTTTGCTACTTTAATGGCGGCGATAATGACTGGTGATTATGATGATAGTAATAATGATAATAATAATGATGATAATAATGATGATAATAATAATAATAATAATAATAATAATAATAATAATAATAATAATAATTCAATAGTTGAGCAGTTAAACTTTTTCCATTTCTAATTGTCAAAAACTATAACACAACGTTTCAAAGAGTGGGTGTCTCTTCGTCTTGAGGTGAAAACCTACTGTGGGAATTGTTACAAACAGCTAGCCTGTCTGATTGATCTAACGAAGAGAGATCCACCCTTCGAGATGTTGTGTTATAATTTCTGACAATTAATTTTAGAAATGGAAAAAGTCCAAACTGCTCAGCTATTGAACAATTCACCGTTGCTCTTCCCCTTTCATTCAGATCAATAATAATAATAATAATAATATATTATTATTATTATTATTATTATTATTATTATTATTATTATTATTATTATTATTATTATTATTATTGAAGCAGAAACGATTGGATGTTGATAACAAGAAATAAAGTATTTTACGAAAACATACTTCAAACGCAGAGTTTGTTCAACACACACGTTATGTGTATTCACTTGTATTAAAAATCGTGTCTTCGGCATGCGAAACTGGCTTCCTAACCTTTCGTCATAACTCATAAATATTAAATCAGAGCCTTTCCGTACATTTGAAGTAGAAAGAAATGTTGATACGCAACAGCTTCTTACAGTTGATGATAATGATGAGGAGGACGAGGAGTGGAAGTAGGAAGAGAGAGAAGGAGAATGAAGATGGATGGATAAGACGAAAAATTACAAAAAAAATGAAATCCTTTCTAGATTGCTTCACACACACAAACGGCATGCTATTAACTTTTCTGCTGTCGGATACTTTCCTAAAGATGCGCAGCCCCAGAAAATTAATAACATTAAGCAAACGGTGTCATTTTTACTCCAATGAATATCTCTAGAACATAATTATGAAGTGAGATTATGTACAAAACAATAGTTAATGTTTATACAAAACATGTTTGATTATGTAGGAATACCTTCGATTTTGAGTCGTGCTCAACGTCTCAGCTAATCTTACTAGCTTACTGTACCATCCAGAGCAGTGTATATATCCAATATACACTGCTCTGGTACCACCGACATTCTTCGCATAGTCGCCATATTGCTGACAGCGCCACCTTTACTATACATAAATCCTGTTAATTTTTCCTATTGGCTGGCTAGATCACGAGGTACGTTAGAGAGGGGGAATATTAGTTTTCTTGATAGCTACGGAGAGATCGTAAACTTTCGTAGAAGAGTTAACTTCATCTGCTAGCACACTCAGGAAACTCGCGCCGTAGAGTTAACTTCATCTGCTAGCACACTCAGGAAACTTGTGCCGTAGAGTTAACTTCATCTGCTAGCACACTCGGGAAACTTTCGTAGTAGAGTTAACTTCATCTGCTAGCACACTCGGGAAACTTGTGCCGTAGAGTTAACTTCATCTGCTAGCACACTCAGGAAACTTGTGCCGTAGAGTTAACTTCATCTGCTAGCACACTCAGGAAACTTGTGCCGTAGAGTTAACTTCATCTGCTAGCACACTCGGGAAACTTTCGTAGTAGAGTTAACTTCATCTGCTAGCACACTCGGGAAACTTGTGCCGTAGAGTTAACTTCATCTGCTAGCACACTCAGGAAACTTGTGCCGTAGAGTTAACTTCATCTGCTAGCACACTCAGGAAACTTGTGCCGTAGAGTTAACTACATCTGCTAGCACGCTCGGGAAACTTGTGCCGTAGAGTTAACTTCATCTGCTAGCACACTCGGGAAACTTGCGCCGTAGAGTTAACTTCATCTGCTAGCACACTCAGGAAACTTGTGCCGTAGAGTTAACTTCATCTGCTAGCACACTCAGGAAACTTGCGTCGGAGAGTTAACTTCATCTGCTAGCACACTCAGGAAACTTTCGTAGTAGAGTTAACTTCATCTGCTAGCACACTCAGGAAACTTGTGCCGTAGAGTTAACTTCATCTGCTAGCACACTCGGGAAACTTTCGTAGTAGAGTTAACTTCATCTGCTAGCACACTCGGGAAACTTGTGCCGTAGAGTTAACTTCATCTGCTAGCACACTCAGGAAACTTGTGCCGTAGAGTTAACTTCATCTGCTAGCACACTCAGGAAACTTGTGCCGTAGAGTTAACTACATCTGCTAGCACGCTCGGGAAACTTGTGCCGTAGAGTTAACTTCATCTGCTAGCACACTCGGGAAACTTGCGCCGTAGAGTTAACTTCATCTGCTAGCACACTCAGGAAACTTGTGCCGTAGAGTTAACTTCATCTGCTAGCACACTCAGGAAACTTGCGTCGGAGAGTTAACTTCATCTGCTAGCACACTCAGGAAACTTTCGTAGTAGAGTTAACTTCATCTGCTAGCACACTCAGGAAACTTGTGCCGTAGAGTTAACTTCATCTGCTAGCACACTCGGGAAACTTTCGTAGTAGAGTTAACTTCATCTGCTAGCACACTCGGGAAACTTGTGCCGTAGAGTTAACTTCATCTGCTAGCACACTCAGGAAACTTGTGCCGTAGAGTTAACTTCATCTGCTAGCACACTCAGGAAACTTGTGCCGTAGAGTTAACTTCATCTGCTAGCACACTCGGGAAACTTGTGCCGTAGAGTTAACTTCATCTGCTAGCACACTCGGGAAACTTTCGTAGTAGAGTTAACTTCATCTGCTAGCACACTCGGGAAACTTGTGCCGTAGAGTTAACTTCATCTGCTAGCACACTCAGGAAACTTGTGCCGTAGAGTTAACTTCATCTGCTAGCACACTCAGGAAACTTGTGCCGTAGAGTTAACTACATCTGCTAGCACGCTCGGGAAACTTGTGCCGTAGAGTTAACTTCATCTGCTAGCACACTCGGGAAACTTGCGCCGTAGAGTTAACTTCATCTGCTAGCACACTCAGGAAACTTGTGCCGTAGAGTTAACTTCATCTGCTAGCACACTCAGGAAACTTGCGTCGGAGAGTTAACTTCATCTGCTAGCACACTCAGGAAACTTTCGTAGTAGAGTTAACTTCATCTGCTAGCACACTCAGGAAACTTGTGCCGTAGAGTTAACTTCATCTGCTAGCACACTCGGGAAACTTTCGTAGTAGAGTTAACTTCATCTGCTAGCACACTCGGGAAACTTGTGCCGTAGAGTTAACTTCATCTGCTAGCACACTCAGGAAACTTGTGCCGTAGAGTTAACTTCATCTGCTAGCACACTCAGGAAACTTGTGCCGTAGAGTTAACTACATCTGCTAGCACGCTCGGGAAACTTGTGCCGTAGAGTTAACTTCATCTGCTAGCACACTCGGGAAACTTGCGCCGTAGAGTTAACTTCATCTGCTAGCACACTCAGGAAACTTGTGCCGTAGAGTTAACTTCATCTGCTAGCACACTCAGGAAACTTGCGTCGGAGAGTTAACTTCATCTGCTAGCACACTCAGGAAACTTTCGTAGTAGAGTTAACTTCATCTGCTAGCACACTCAGGAAACTTGTGCCGTAGAGTTAACTTCATCTGCTAGCACACTCGGGAAACTTTCGTAGTAGAGTTAACTTCATCTGCTAGCACACTCGGGAAACTTGTGCCGTAGAGTTAACTTCATCTGCTAGCACACTCAGGAAACTTGTGCCGTAGAGTTAACTTCATCTGCTAGCACACTCAGGAAACTTGTGCCGTAGAGTTAACTTCATCTGCTAGCACACTCAGGAAACTTGTGCCGTAGAGTTAACTTCATCTGCTAGCACACTCGGGAAACTTGCGCCGTAGAGTTAACTTCATCTGCTAGCACACTCAGGAAACTTGTGCCGTAGAGTTAACTTCATCTGCTAGCACACTCAGGAAACTTACGTCGGAGAGTTAACTTCATCTGCTAGCACACTCAGGAAACTTGCGTCGGAGACTTAACTTCATCTGCTAGCACACTCAGGAAACTTGCGTCGGAGAGTCAACTTCGTCTGCTAACACACTCGGGAAACTTGCGTCGGAGAGTTAATTTCATCTGCTAGCACACTCAGGAAACTTGCGTCGGAGAGTTAACTTCATCTGCTAGCACACTCAGGAAACTTGCATCGGAGAGTTAACTTCATCTGCCAGCACACTCAAGAAACTTTCGTGGAGAGCCAACTTCGTCTGCTAGCACACTCGGGAAACTTGCGTCGGAGAGTTAACTTCATCTGCTAGCACACTCAGGAAACTTGCGTCGGAGAGTTAACTTCATCTGCTAGCACACTCAGGAAACTTGCGTCGGAGAGTCAACTTCGTCTGCTAGCACACTCGGGAAACTTGCGTCGGAGAGTTAACTTCATCTGCTAGCACACTCAGGAAACTTGCGTCGGAGAGTTAACTTCATCTGCTAGTACACTCAGGAAACTTGCGTCGGAGAGTTAACTTCATCTGCTAGTACACTCAGGAAACTTGCGTCGGAGAGTTAATTTCATCTGCTATCACACTCAGGAAACTTGCGTCGGAGAGTTAACTTCATCTGCTAGTACACTCAGGAAACTTGCGTCGGAGAGTTAACTTCATCTGCTAGTACACTCAGGAAACTTGCGTCGGAGAGTTAACTTCATCTGCTAGTACACTCAGGAAACTTGCGTCGGAGAGTTAACTTCATCTGCTAGCACACTCAGGAAACTTGCGTCGGAGAGTCAACTTCGCCTGCTAGCACACTCAGGAAACTTGCGCCATAGCATTAACTTCATCTGCTAGCACATTCAGGAAACTTGCGTCGGAGAGTTAACTTCATCTGCTAGGAAGTCGCATCGTAGAGTCAATTTCGTCTGCTAGCATCTCTGGTAGATGGCATTGGGGAACGAACGTCGTTGGTGGTTCGCGTGGTAGAGGGGTATTGTATTATACGTCGTATTAATGAAATTGGTAGAAGATTCGAGAACATTGCTATGAATAGTAGAATCGGCTATCATAACTATTTGCGTCTATCATTTTGAAGGTTAAATTTTATTACGTTGCTCAGATTATTTCAGTACTCGTTATCTCCTTTCTCTCTCTCTCTCTCTCTCTCTGCGTTTATTATGTTTGTTATATTATATTGTGCAGATGTGTAATTATAGTTTGAAATGTATCGTAACTGATTAAGTATACCTAGTCATATTTGTGATACTAGTTGAATGTGTGTGGTTCTCGAGCACTAGAATTCTCCCTTCAGGAAATGGTGTACTAGCATACACGAGACTCGTGTATTGCGATAATTATGTACAAAATGTAATACTCAATTTTGTACGATATTGAATAGGGTTCAGTTATGTATAGAGTTGAATGGGACTCGTGTCCATGTCCATGTTTCTGCTTCCCTACAATTATACACTCCACACATAGCACTTCACTGGTCTCTTCCTTAGTTATTTTTCCAGAGGTCTGAATTTATGGGAAAGAAAAGAAAGTGCTGAGGTATTAAACAATTTTAAATGTTGAAACATTTTTTAAATTACAAAACAAAATTGATTAAATACTGTAATATAATGAAAAATTCATGATTTCCAAAACAGAATTACAGGCGCAGGGGAAAAAAATGTTCAGAAGTCCTAATAAGAAATGGCATGGGAGGGAAACTAGCCATCGGATTAATTTTCATGACAAGCGACGAAAACTAAAGAGTTAATGAAAAATAAAATAAAGTTATAATATATATTGAAATGTCACCTGAAAACAAAATAACTTCAAAATAAAAATTTCAACTGCTTTAACCAAAAATATTCGATTATATTCATTATATAACCGCGGATTCTGGCAAAAATTCTACCAATAATAAATTAAAATTATCAAATCAGTTTTAATTAATTATTCCTGCGAACAAATTAAAAATTAAGTAATCATTAAGATAAAATAACTACAATCACGCAAAAACTTACATATAATAGTACATTATGCAACGAGCCTATAATGGTAGTAATTAAGACGCAAGTATGACTGTTTATGAAACGAGCGCAAGCGAGTTTCATAATTTTCATACGAGCGTCTTAATTACCATTATAGGCAAGTTTCATACGACTTTTTATGCTCGACCATATTTCTAACTTGAAAGTATTCAAAATTATGGTTATGTGCGAACTGACCTGAATTGTGAGATGTGAGCAGACACGAATAAGATGAACATTACTCTGGTATAACCTGAAAATTGATTTAGAATTGAAAAACGAGATGACAAATTGAATTTATTTGAATATTATTTACAATTAACTCTAATTATTATAGTAACAGAACATAACCTTCTGCGACAGTATTGGATTTCCAGGCTCCGTGACTTTTCGCTAATTCTCTTTCGATTGCATATCCGAGAATAATCGATACTTGCGGTTTTATAACGGTACAAAGCTGACTTGTCATTGGCTGAACACCTGTAAGCTGACTTGTCATTGGCTGAACACCTGTACTTTAATGAGTAGGTATACTTTAATGACATGCATTAAAGGACTGCTACCAGGTGTATAATTACTACATTTCGGCATGGTCGAGCATGATAGTACATTATGCAACGAGCCTATAATGAAGGTAATTAAGAAGTGAGTATGGATATTTATGAAACGAGCGCAAGCGAGTTTCATAATTTTCATACGAACTTCTTAATTACCATTATAGGCGAGTTTCATGCGACTTTTTATGCTCGACCATATTTCTAACTTGATATTATTAATTTTAATTGTATCTGACCTTCAGCAATGTCCCGTATGTTGTGAGATGTGCGCAGACGCAAAAGTATTGATTTTTTCCGAGGAACAGATGTCCACATTGACCTTGCTAGGCCATAAGAACCTACAGAGATAACATCGAAATTAAATTAGACATTGAAAAACGAGGTGACAAATTGAATTTATTTGAATATTATTTACAATTAACGCTAATTATTATAGTAACAGAACATAACCTTCTGCGAAAGTATTGGATTTCCAGCCTCCGTAACTTTTCGCTAATTCTCTTTCGATTGCATATCCGAGAATAATCGATACTTGCGGCTTTATAACGGTAGAAAGCTGACTTGTCATTGGCTGAACAGTTGTAACCTGAGTCGTCATTGGCTGAAAGACCTGACCTTTAATGAGTAGGTGTACTTTAATGACATGCATTAAAGGTTTGCTACCAGGTGTATAATTACTACGTTTCGGCATGGTCGAGCATAAAATAATTTAAAAGCAAATAAATCAAGCAAGAATAAAACTCGTTAAATAATTAATATAAAAAATGTGCCAGCAAAAAAAATTAAATTATAATTAGAATCAAGGGAAAAAAAAAAGTAAAACTGAATTTCTCCATACAATTACACTGTTTAGTCTAGTCATATTTCACAAATATCAAGAGCAGGAAATTCTAGTTCAATCTGTCATGGGGGCGTATATAAAGATGCCCACTCGCGTTTTTCAGCTGTTAGTCTGCTGCCTTCAGCAAGTAGATAACTTGGAAGTGTCCATTAGGATTACTGCAACAGCTTCTCACAGAATGAGATGCATAAATATTTCTTGGCGCGTTTTGAAAGACTTCATAAAGTGTATTTCTATGTAGTTGTGATTTGTACATCTTTATCTGTCTTCTCTGTGTGTTTCATTCGTCTGGTAATCTTTCTCTGCACACTCAACCCATTCAGCTGCGCTGCGCCCCTCTCGCCTCTGTCTGTTTGTCCCTATTATAATTTTTCTTTTCATGTATCAATGCTTTTTTTGATAATGTAACCCTTCTCTACACCCAGTGGATCTCATCTCTGTATCTCCAGTATTTAGCCACCCTTACAACATATAACATGGAATTTTCTATTCCTCCCATGTACTCCCTTTCAACACTGCCTGCACTTTGCATAATATTCCCATTAGAGGCCTCCACCGTTTCCGATCTGCTGTAAGCACCGAAGTCATACAGGGTGGGAAAGGAAGACGGCGCGCTGTTCACAGGATGCTGTGATATTGGACGCTATATCACAGTCATACGTGTTGCGTGATACTCAGCATTACACTGAAGTAACACGATTCAAATTATTGTAACGCTTTGTGTGGTTTGTACAACCACAGCGTATAATTTATTATAAAAATAGCGATTTCTTTGGGACCCGTGAAAAAAAAAAAACATGTATTTGATTTGGAATGTGTGTGTATTGTTTACAATTCGATATGCGCAATATAAAAAGAATGCTTCATAAATTAGATTTATAGATTTTTGTGTTAACAGCCTATAAGATTTTAGCATCCCTGATAACCAGAGACGCACAAAATATTATAAAAATACATACATACATACATACATACATACATACATACATACATACATATATACATACATGCATACATACATATATACATACATACGTACGTACGTACATACATACATACATACATACATACATACATACATACATACATACATACGTACGTACGCCCACACCTATGGAGTAACGATTAGCGCGTCTGGCCGCGAAACCAGGTGGCCCGGGTTCGATTCCCGGTTGAGGCAAGTTAACTGGTTGAGGTTTTTTCTGGGGTCTTCCCTCAACCCAATATGTGCAAATGCTGGGTAACTTTCGGTGCTGGAACCTGGACTCATTTCACCGGCATTATCACCTTCAGCTCACTCACACGCTAAATAACCTAAGATGTTGATAAAGCGTCGTAAAATAACCTACTAAAATAAAAAATGCATACATACATACGTGTTCTGCCCCAGGGCAGGTCTTTCACTGCAAACTCAGCATTCTCCAATCTTTCCTATTTTCTGCCCTCCTCTTAGTCGCTGCATAAGATCCATATTCCTTAATGTCGTCTATCATCTGATATATTCTCCTGCCCCGAACTCTTCTCCCGTTCACCATTCCTTCCAGTGCATCCTTCAGTAGGCAGTTTCTTCTCAGCCAATTTCTTTCTGTCTTCCTGATCAGTTTCACCATCACTTTTTCTTGATTCATTTTTTCCAACACAGTCTACTTTCTTATTCTGTTTATCCATTTCACACGCTCCATTCTTCTTCATATCCACATTTCAAATGCTTGTCTTCACTTCGTCATAATGTTTTTTTTTTCTGCCTCATGTATGACTATGTGACTATGATTGTTTTTCCCTTGCACTCTTCATATATATCAGGACTATTATGTTTGAGCTCTCTGTCATTATATTTTAAGCATGTGTCCACACCTGCGGAGTAACGGTTAGCGCGTCTAGCCGCGAAACCAGGTGGCCCGGGTTCGATTCCCAGCTGGGACAAATTTCCTGGTTGATGATTTTTCCGGGGTTTTCCCTCAATCCAATATGAGCAAATGCTGGGTAACTTTCGGTGTTGGACCCCGGACTCATTTCACCGGCATTATCACCTTCATCTCATTCAGACGCTAAATAACCTAAGATGTTGATAAAGCGTCGTAAAAATAACCTACTAAAGGAAAATAAAAAATACATACTTGCGTGATCTGCCCCAGGGCAGGTCTTTCACTGCAAACTCGGCTTTCTCCAGTCTTTCCTATTTTCTGTCTTCCTCTTAGTCGCCGCATATGATCCATATATCTTAATGTCGTCTATCATCTGATATCTTCTTCTGCCCCGAATTCTTCTCCCGTTCAACATTCCTTCAGTAAGCAGTTTCTTCTCAGCCAGTGACCCAACCAATTCCTTTTTGTCTTCCTGATCAGTTTCACCATTATTCTTTCTTCATTCACTTTTTCCAACACAGTTTACTTTCTTATTCTGTTTGTCCATTTCACACGCTTCACTCTTCTCCATATCCACATTTCAAATACTTCTCTCCACTTCGTCATAATGTCCTTTTTCCTTCCCCATATATGACTATATGTGAGTATGATTATTTTCCCCCTGCACTCTTCATATATATTATTATGTTTGAGCTCTCTGTCATTATATTTTAAGCATGTTTTCTTCAAAATAACGACAAATCTTGTGTAAAAGTTTGTGTTATTGTTCATGTCACTTGAAAAACTTTCTCAGTCCATAGAATGTTGGATACAAAAAGTAGCCCAGTCCTTTCGTAAAAATGGACTGAACGCGTTTTGGATCACACTCTTCAGTTACTGTCCTGCAATATTCGAACCTGAGAGAGAGAACCAAGACGTTACGAACTTCGTCTTATTTCATATGAAAAACTAATCGCAAGGTCTGTGCCAAAATCCTTAAAACATGAAGTTGTTGATTGGAGGATAGTGACTATTTTTATAACAAGGTGAAACACGACAGGTCTCCTTTTGCAGAGCGAACATCGGCGAATATCGAACTTCGCTATCGACAAACTTGAACCGAACATAGCGCCTGTAATGCACGAAGTTTATCACCACCACCACCACCACCACCACCACCACCACTGTAAAGTAAATTAAATATCAGTTTTCGCTCTTATATGCGTTACAGTTGCATTGGAATTTAAGGTAGGAGTTATTTCATGTTATAGACCTCCAAGCTTGGAGTTGAAACAGAGTTTCGGTGTTGAATATATTCGAATTCAGGAAAAAATGGTGATTTGTAATTATTTGGCAGTTTGTAATACGAGTAAATTTCAGTGAATAAATAATGGCTTTAATGTTTCATGATCTATGTAATGTATATGTACGTGTCATTTAACGCCACCCATTCGTTTTTTGTCAATTCATGCTCATGATTGGATACTTTACTTCTGCCTCTGGCCATTATAATCTATGGGAATTGGCAGTACTGCCAGGGGCGAAATCAGGGGACGAGCCGTCGCTGGGAAACCCCCTCCAAAGCTTAAAATTCCCTCCCCTCAGAATTTCATGCGTATCATAATTATTTTGGTTTAATTTCAAGCACTTTATGGCGTTTTTAACTAAAAAGACAGTAAAAAGCAAATTAATCTCTTTTTCAATCATAATTGCTTCCTCTATCTGTCTGTCTGTCTGTCTGTCTGTCTGTCTACCTACTTACCTACCTACATCTATCTCTATGTATCTATCTAGATATCTATCCATCTATCCATCTATACATCTATCCATCTATTCATCTATACATCCATCCATCCATCCATCCACACATCTACCTACCTACCTACCTATCTGTTAACCTAATCTAATCTATCTATCTGCCTATCTATCCATCCATCCATCCATCCATCCATCTCTCTCTCTCTCTCTCTCTCTCTCACACACACACACACACACACACACACACATACACACACACAAACGGTAATTAACACTCTATTTTAAAAATCAGCTGTTAATATAAACTATAGTTACTGCACAATCTATTCCATTAATGCCTCACTTATTGAAGTTGTATCTACATTCTGTACTTCATCCCCCTTCCACTGTTATGCTAGTAAGTATATATACAAGACACACATGCAGCTATTCCTGTGAGCAGTGGCGTTCCGCTGCACCTCTGTAATGTTGGCATACATCGCAAAGGAGTTCTAATTTGTGATGACGGCGCTGCTGCTACTACTCTATCATGAAAACCATACTAAAATACAAAATACAGGCGAGTCAAGCAGCACGTGTGCGGTAGGGACGGGGTATAAGATGCAGTTTCGTTGTGAATACGACTAAAGAACGAGACGGCATTAATGGAATCCAGTATACACGATAAATAAAATTTGACTGACCGCCACAGTAGGTCAGTGCTATCGTTCTGGGCTTATAAGCCAGGGACCCGGGTTCAAATTCCGATCCATATCGAACTTATAAATTGTGCTGGGCAAGTCCGTGGTTCAGGTAACACAGAAACTTTCACTGGACACATCGGTTCCATTGTGACATCCCAACAATTATTCATCATAATCATCATCCATTACGAGTGTGCAGATCCATCGCCTGTGGTGCACCCTGGATAGTCTCTGACGAATTAAGTGTCTACGATTTTCTACACTAGCGACGTCTCTGAGCCCGTTCGAAGAGTCGGGATAAATAAAAGGAAGTTAAGAACCCTGCCAATGGACAAAAAGTAAAAAAAAGTTCAAATTATTAAACTGTCTTATCATCTTGCTTCTAATTGCTTTCTCATTATTAATGTTACTATATTCTTGGATTACATTACCTTCTTCTTTTCTCTTGCAGTTACCTACATTTTGTTCATATTTGGTATACGTTACTGAATACTGTATTTAACCTTTTTCTTCTTCTATTTAGCTTGCTTGTAATTAGGGACCGTATTCTGTCCCAGAATGTACGGAAATAAGGTTAGTTTGCGTCTTGTTTGTGATGCAATTGACGTTCTATTCATGATTCAAAACTAGACCCGCAGACTATTCACGATGCATTCTAGTGATATAGAATGATATTACGATGACCTTCCCTACAATTTAAATTATTTATTCATTTATTTAATTGATTTATTTTTAATGGCAGAGTTAAGGCCTTAGGCCTTCTCTTCCACTCGATCCGGCATAAAAATGCATAGCAAATATTATAAATAACAACAGTACAGAAAAGAATGGAGTAATAATATTAATACCGTAATAATAATAATAATAATAATAATAATAATTATTATTATTATTATTATTATTATTATTATTATTATTATTACTATTATTATAGTAAGAGCAAAAATAATGTAGACATGTTTAGATTTACGTAATTCTAAGAGTGAAACAATTCATTACAATTTAGAGTTAAATAAAATAATTTGGACCAAACGATTGATCAGTATAATGAAAGAAAATGAGAAAATGTTTATATTAAAAATAAAAATCATATTCTGGAAAAGTAATATTTGAAAAAAAAAATAAGACGAAAAGCAGTTTTTTGACAATCGGCTTTTGAAAGTAGTCAATATTTAACTGTCCCTTATACGCTATTTTTACTATTTACACTGTCATAAAGAATGTAGGCTTACATTTATTAAACATACATACACAATTTACAAAATAAGTAGGTTATAGTACCTATTACAATAAAATACCTTGCATTACAATACACAACACTGTACATAAAAGTGTAAATAATGTGTGATCAGTGTAGGCCTACTTTTTTTATGATAGTATAAATAGTAAAAGTAGCGTATTCTAATGTACAGTACGTAGTGTAAATAATTTAAATTGTAAATAGTAGTGTAATTGTTAAAGTGGTCCATGTTTTGTTCTGCCTAACTTGACCAAATAGAAGTCGCGCGAGCAGCCAGTCAAATACTTCGCTTGCATATGTACGCTCGTAGTCCGGTAAGAAACCCAGAAATATTTAACCTTGGAGTCTTGTGGGACAAAATTCGATCCCTACTTGTAATTGTCCATTTATTGCCAATTTTACTTGTTTTTGTCATTTTCATGTTGCTGATAGGCCATTGCTACTTTTTTAAACAGTTATTTTTATTATTTTGCTATTAATTAATCTTACTAAATTATTGAGTTATTTATTCGTATTTTATTCTAATTATTTTAGCATTGATTACTTTGAATCCTGTAATTTTTTGTCTTGTAATTGCTTTCTCAATAATTATAGTAAAAATTATGTTACTGAAATGCTTCCTTTTTATCTTTCCTGCAGCTGTTTTCACATTACTAATATCATTAAACTGTTCTTTCTCTTTAAATTTAATATTCGTAATTGGGAGTTAATGATTCATTTTAAATTCAGAATTACTTGTTTTCATTTTTTTAATACTACTGCATTTGTAATAAGTAGTATTCTTTCTTTTATTTCCTACCGTGTGTTGTTGGTACTATACTGATGATATTTTGTTTTCATCCTTCATTACATTCTAGATTAGTAGTTTTCTTTGTAATTTTGTCTTCAGTAAATTGTACACTTTTCATATTTACATTCTTAATTTTGATCAAGTAGATGTAATATTCTCTGCTCTAACATAATTTTCGTTTAAGTTTTATGTTCAAATTATCTGCCTCATCAAACTCTTTTCGATCTCCTCTTCTTGTTTTAAAATGTAATTCCACTTTAACTTTTCTTCGATTAAACTTCCTTTTGTGCACCACAATTATTATGGTACGTCCTGTGTATTAAAACACAAAATCGTCGCATTAAGTTTGAAGCATTTTGTAAGCTGATAAGGGGAAGGTAGACATATTGACAGAAAGAAACTCTCCTTGTGAGCTAAAAATACGGACACCCGCATTGAACGCCGTCGCTAGAAGTGATTGTGTTGATGCAAAGTTCTGTTTACTTCCGACATACTCGTCACTTGTGAGGAGGGATATTTCAAGACACACCTGACAGCGTGTCGCATCGCATCAGTTGGCAACAATGAAATGGCGTTTCACAGTTTGACACTTTCTTTGATGAAGGTTGGCAGGTGCCTTCTCGAGTTAGTTCCCTGTAATTGGCCGCAAAATGTATAAGTAATTATGTCGTTAAAGGCTATAGTCCGACGGAATTTATTATCGTAAATTAGCTGAAATTACATTCTATCGATGTCCAACAATGCTCTTTGATGTTGATTGTAATGATAGGATTATGATCATCTCATAACAGCTAAGGTAGCTACAAAATGAGTTGGTAATGAGATGCAAATCACATCCCTCTATTATTGTGACCGAGGGGTGATTTTAACATTTTTAATAAGGCTTTCACCTGCAAAGCCTACTCATTTACGGCCAGATTAAAGTTTAGTTTGTGAAAAAGGTTTAGAATGGATAAAAAAGAAAATTGGATCAATTTCAATACATTATTCACATATTTATGTTGACTGTTTTTAGGGATAAATGAAGAAATACTATAGTTCAGGAGTACATTTGAATATTTTTTTATTTTAGTAGGTTATTTTACGACGCTTTATCAACAGCTTAGGTTACTTAGCGTCTGAATGAGATGAAGGTGATAATGCCGGTGAAATGAATCCGGGGTCCAGCACCGAAAGTTACTCAGCATTTGCTCATATTGGGTTGAGGAAAACCCCCGGAAAAAATCTCAACCAGGTAACTTGCCCCGACCGGGAATCGAACCTGGGCCACCTGGTTTCGCGGCCAGACGCGCTAACCGTTACTCCACAGGTGTGGTCACATTTGAATATGGGCCGAAAATACTTTTGTCCGAGGGCGTCTTATAGAAAGACATGTTTTATTTTAATTAGAACCAAAATTGCACTATTAATTCTAATCTAATCTAATCTAATCTAACCTATTATGCAATCCGTTAGTACAGCTTCAGTTCTAGAGGAACTTTTCATGTCACAAAAAGTTTTCTGACATTATTATAGCCTAATTATATTTATTCAAATATTTGCGATTAAAATTCTTCAACTTTTGGATGGAAAATAACTGATACTCCGTGAATTTTAAGACATCATTCACATAACCTACTATTTTTATGGTTTATGAAGGTGACGTAAATCTTTAATTCTCCTTCATCATTATTGAAACACTGATATCATCGTTAGGGTGCACGCTCAATAACGACACTTTTACCCTTGACTCTAAGAGTGGTTCAGGGGTTTAACCTAGACTTATAATATTTTTCGAATCTCGGCAGCAGCTTCATAATCTTGTTTCCAGTAGTGTTTTAGTAGGATTCTCTCGAACACCATCCCTTCATTTTATATTCTTTCTGTTAAAATTGACGACTGTTATATGTTCACAGTACTTACACAATAATAGCCTGTCGTCCTTGAAATTGTATTGTCCAACTAAAGAAAATCATTAAAATCTTATAAAACGTCAAATTTAAAAAAGAACTCGTATTAGGCCTACTTATGAGACCACCTAACTAGTACAGTTTCTACCAAAAGTTTAAGGATACCCCTTTAAAGTGATGTTTCACTCCCGTCCTTATACGAAACCCCCTGATGTTTACATAGGGACCTAATGTCTGTGAAAAAATGAAGTTTTTTACTTCTCTCTCTTCCAAACTGCGGATTGTATAACAATTTTTCTGTTATGAAAACTTATTGAAAAATTGCATTTTTTAGGGAAAAAAATCAAGAATGAATGTACGTAGATTAATGAATTTTAGAACAGAGTTAGAAATATCTGAAAGGTTTTTTGTGCAAATATTAGCCTACTCTTTCGTTAAACAAATTGTGAAACCTCGTTCACGCATTAAAATCCAGATTTTTTTCTTTATCTACTTTAAGAAAAATTATCATTTCCTAAAATTCTCTTGAGTTTGAAATTCGTACAAAATTGACCCGGGACCGCCACTAACATTTACATCATAACATTGGGAGTTGTTATTACTCGACCGAGGCCAATGGAGTCCTGCAGCCCGGAGCGCCACTTGTACTGCTCTTGCGTTAGTAATACGCCATCGCGATAGTTCACATTACGCCCGCTATTCCACTCGCCTCGGTCGAGTAATAATACTGGTAAATCAGCGTATTCCCTCCATATTAGTAAACAGTTGTAAAGTTTGCTACAAGTGTGGAAAGGTTAGATTTCTTATTTGAAAAAAAAAAAAAAAAAAAAAAGTGAAAATGGGTCGAAATTCAGAAATGTGGGCGTGAAGTGGCAGATTACTGGCATGTGGAAGAATGAGTTGACATAGTATCTAACTCTATCCCAAAATTCATTGATCTAAAGACATCCATTCTGGAGTAATTTAATTTCTTTTCCTACAAAAAATGTAATTTTTCCAGTAAGTTTTCATAACAGAAAAATAATTGTTATAGGTGTAATCCACAATTTGAAAGATAGATTGGTTTGCAGTAAAAAAAAGTTCACTTTTCACAGGCATTTGGTTCCTTTATAAACATCAGGAGATTTCACGTAAGTATAAGGACAGGAGTGAAACATCACTTTCGAAGGGATGTCCTTAAACTTCTAGTGGACCTAGAACCTGTACGTCTTCCTATTAGATTTAAACTTTTGTAATCGCGTAAATATTGAGCATCCAAGATCACACGAACGTGTTTGTACATTTAATTGTCATAATTTTCGTAAATACTGTCGTAACTTTAGAGATCATTGTATGCAAATTGGGGATTCGTGTTGGTTATACAGCGTCTGCATTGATATTAGCCTATAACTTATTTAAGGCATGAATCCATTTCTAAGATTCGATGTTTTGAAAACAATTTTTGGATCCATAATTTTGCACTTGGTACTATCTAGGGTAGGCTAATTGAAGTTATGTTATTCCATAGCCAAGTTTCACCAGAACCATCCCTTTCTTCGCTGCAGCGTTCATACAGAACAACTAGTGGTTGACTGACTCCCTGGCAACGCAAGATGTTTCGCATTTGTCGTAAAATTCTACACTGCATTCCCTTACAACTGGCCTTGGACGGCAGTAATGTATACACAACATGCAAGACCAGAGACTTCGCCAAACAATAGCTTGTCGATTTGTTCCTAATAAAGAACCGAAAACAGTTGAAAGCAGATGGCTTGTAATGCGTGTCTCACTTCATTGTTCCAGGTTTTTCTCTATGTAAATAAATGTGGGTGTTAAACTTTTACAAAAATCTTAACCACTGTTACACTGTACAGTCTAATGCAAAAGTATTTGCACTCTCGTTATTCATTCATAGTTTTCTGCCCAAGGATAGGTCTTTCACTGCAAATCCAGCATTCTCCAATATTCCCTCTTTTCCGTCTTTCTCTTGTTTCCGCATACGACCAGTGCCGGTGCTGTAGTGGAAGACTGCACGATCTTAACTTGATATAAAATATGTTATTATTATTATTATTATTATTATCATCATCATCATCATCACATTACGAGCCATATTATGTTAATATCATCTATCACCTGATATCTTCTTCTGCCCCGAACTTTTCTCCCTTTCATCATTCCTTTCAGTGCAGTCTTCAGTGGGCAGTTCCTCAGTCGGCAGTTTTATAGGAGAATATGACACAGTCTAACATTTGAGAACACTACCTATTAAACACTGTATAAGGTGGGTGCTCCTGTTATGGCCATGTTCCTGATATGGCCACCCCCCTATTGTGAGTTAGTTAACCAAAAAATCCGCTAAATTGCAGCAGCATCCAGTGAAAGGGCATCCTAGTATGTCACTTGATCGTTTCCCATCCAGTCTGGTTGAGCAATATGGCGTCAGTTGCCTGTTTTGCGGTTTTCATGTGACCTCTTCTTATTTTTCTCTGGTAAGTCTCCTTTGTTTATGCATGTTTTTCAAAGACTTGTTTCATGAAAACCATCGTACTCCATTCAGTTTTTAATGTTCTGTTGATTGGTGTTGTAGTTGATGGCGTATCTTTTACGAGTTGTTCATAATCAAACGATTTTCGTGAAAGCTTACCTGCTCCTGATATGGCCATATCAAATGCACCATGGCCATATCAAATGCACCATATCAAGTTCATTTCACTTTTATTTTTTCACCTGACAAATTTACATGCCTTATAGCTGGGATTACGCAAAAATTTTGTATTTAAAGAAAAACAACTTAATTTTTTTATGGAAAAACCTGTTTTGACTACACTCTTGAATTATTAAAAAGATTATTAAATGTCATTTTTATTCATTTTACACCAAAATTATTTAATTTTAACACAACTGCGCTATCAAACTGAAAACAATCACGATTTGTAGAACATGGAACAAGGGTAGCCATATCATGTGCACATGTTCCTGACTATGGCCAATAGGTAGACTTTTGGAATTTGGGACTTTTTGGACAATTAAAGCTATTTTTACGGGGAAAGGAAATTGTTTTAAGAAAGTCCATTAGACTGAGAACGAGTAAGAAAAAAGTGGTTTACATTTTTTTTTCAAAATGGCGGCTAGAAAAATTCTCAAATCTTAGCATGGCCATATCAGGGACACCTACCTTATATTGAAGACATAAATACCTCCTGCGGTTGTAGAAGCCAGCCACAAGTAATTCTAAAGTTTAGTGACCATTACCTTGATTTTACTAATTAGATGTGGCCATAGAACCTCGAAATATCCTTTAGATCCATAAGCATAACCCAAGTAATATTTTCTCTGCGCTCTTCTGTCTAAAATTCTAGGTCGAAATTATTGCCATAGTAACAGTGCAATAATATTTCAGAGTCTTTAACAACACAGGGATGAGAGAATTTTTAGTTTTTCTCGAAAATATATCTAGCGTTAGTAGTTTTTATTAGTCGTTACATGCTACATTTTATAGACGCATTTAAAAATGTTTCAATAAACCAACAATACGGATTTATCTCTCTACGTTTCGTCCTGAGACTCTTGTATCCAACTGGACCTAAGAACTTTACATTCACGAACATTTGAAGCTTCTACCTCTGAAAATAAACTAAATATGAGTTCTGCCTACTCAAAGCAGGTCAGATATTTAGTTATTATTAGTTTTTGTCCATTACTACAAGGATTTACATAGTATACCACTTCAGATACGCAAATAAAAAATATACAGATTAAATTCCTTTTCTCCAAAACGATGCATTTCAATTGCAAGGAATACTTCTCTTTTTTATGTTTAGTAGAGGGGTTGTAACATATATATGAGCCATAAAAATAGCATATGTATTCAATAACATCTCTTCATAAACCTTGTTTTAGAAATTAACATGGAAATATTTGCTAGGATAACACTTACAGATGAATCCCGTTACATTGCAATATATTTTATATCTTTCCTGTATAAAGAATGAATCGCAAATAACGTCATTAATTTCAAGGGGTTTTTCTTTGAGATATTTCAAACAAAAAGTTTGTTACAATTTTGCTCGTTTTCTCTTCCTTTTCGAGATATATGTTTTTATATTTCATAGCGTGTTTTGGAAAAACTATTGATTTAATTCCCGGTAGGCCTATACTCAATCAGTGTATTATGGTAATCAATTATTAAAAGAATTTTATTTTTGTCTTTAAATGTGCATAAATTTGATCCGAACAAATAAAACATAGTAAAATTCCTTTGCAGAACGAAAAGTTACATTTGTTCGGATCATATTTCTACAGATTTAAAGGACGAAATTAAAATTCTTTCAAGCATGTATTATCACAATATACATTACTCTCTTAAATTGATAGAGTATATTGGGAAAAAATCAATGGCTTTCCCAAAATACGTTACGAAACGTTTCATATAAAACAATTTTTTTCTCGAAAAGAAAGCAGAAACGAGCAAAATTGTATTAAACGTTTTGTTTGAAATATCTCAAAGAAAAACTCCCTGAAATTAATGACATTACTTACAGTTAACCCTGTATAAGCCTAGGTTTATTTTATAGGAACTGCATAATTTCACTGAAACACAGCATAGGCTACGTGATTTTACTTTCTCACTATCTGAAGTAGAAGAGCAAGTAATCTAATGCTGCAAGAAATCTTTTGAAAGATTTTCGCGGAAGCACACGCTACTAGAGGCATTGATACCGAATAATTTGTTTCGCATTGTCATCTGTTTGTCTGCCTGTTCGTCTGTATGTATGTATGTATGTATGTATGTATGTATGTATGTATGTATGTATGTATGTATGTATGTATGTATGTATGTATGTATGTATGTATGTATGTATGTATGTATGTACAGAGATTTCTCCTGTATATTAGATAGATTTTATTCATATATAATCAGTATCTAGTATGTCAGTTTATTCTGAAGTGATACACACGAAACATTATTTTAACAAAAATTCATTTATTTTAAATAAAAAAAATGGGTGGGTATTTAAGAAAATCCCAATGATTACATGAAACATCTATATTCGAATTAGAGTAAAAATGATAGGGAACCTTGGTTTCTCTCTGAGATAATACACGACATAATGAAAAATTGTGTATCTTTTCATGATTATCTTCCTTCAATCCAAATATAAAGATACCTTTTCAGAAGTTTGCATAACATTTTCCAAGCAGCGCTGTATGGCATTTTTTTAACACATTTGCACTGCTGACCAGTAACGGGATTATCTCTAGCTAGGATTTGGCTTTCAGGAAGAAGCTCTGCAACCTGAATATCACTAGACCCTAATTCTGTATATTCACAATTTCATTTTATCTTAAACTGAGCTCAATAGAGGAGAAAAAACGTCCGAGGGAAGTCGAATAGGGAGAGAAATACAGCAAGGATGCTATTAATCACCTAACATGTTCAACATGTACTTGGAGTATCTAGTGAAGAGCTGTTTTCCGCGTTTGGGAGGGGGGATAGTAGAAGGAAGAAGAAAATAAAGTGCATAAGATTTGCTGGTTATATGTCGTTGTTAGCAGAAGAGGAGACGGTACAAAGGGATATGCTACTGGAGCTAAATGACAGCTATAGGCAGTACGGAATGAAGATAAATGCAAACAAGACGAAGACCAGGGTTATCGGACGAGAGAAAGAGAAGGTGAACGTACGAATTCGCAATGAGACAGTGGAACAACTGGGCAGCTTCAAGTACTTGGGATGTACTATTAGTAATAACATGAGCTGCTACCAAGAAGTCAAAAGTAGGATAGCAATGACAAAGGAAGTATTTAACAGAAAAACGAGCATCATCTGAGGACCTCTAAAAAGAACTATGGAAGATAAATAGTAGTGAAATGCTTTGTGCACTCGACACAATGGGGCAGTAATATGAACATTACGACAAAGTGAAAAGAAACGACTAGAAGCATTTAAAATGTGGACGTGGAAAAAGAATGGAGCGTGTGAAATGGACGGACAGAATAAAAAATGAAGCTGTGCCAGAAAGAGTGGGTGAGAAAGGAATTATGCTGAATTTGAAGACAAAGAGAAAAAGGAATTTGCTGGGTCACTGGCAGAGGAGAAACTGCCTGCTGAAGGATACACTAGAAGGAGTGGTGAACGGGACAAAATTTCGGAGCAGAAGAAGATAATGTCAAATAATAGATAATATTAAGATTACATGCGGCGTCTAAGAGGAAGTTAGAAAATAGGAAACATTGAAGAGTGCTGGGTTGTAAGACCTGCCATAAGTAAAAAAAAAAAAAAAAAAAAAAAAACTATGAATGAATTAATGAACTGAACCAGTTTCTTCAAACTTCTTAATTAATGCGCGATAAGAAAGCATGTTACAAGAGCCATCCCCCATAAGCATTTTAGTCCGAAATCATCTAGCACTGAAGTTTCTACCACATTCAGAATAAGATTGCGTCAAATATTTTTTTTTATGGTTCAAAAACATTTTCTCGAACTTGGAAAGTATGTGTAATACCAAATCCAAATGGCTAACAAACTTATTTTAAAATAGAGTTACCCATTTGCATTAACGTTGTTGTGTCATAGTAATGGAAGTATTTGTCTCAGCATTGAATAATTAAATGCTATTTTTTTCCTACAAATTCTGTAGCCGCTTTTTCTAATATAAGCTAGGGATTTATTGCCGTTATTTCCCGTCACCGCTTTAGTGGCGAAAAGCATGTAGTAAAGAATCATTTATATGGTTGTTACGAAATAATTTTCTTTCATTCGCTTGAGAATGACCTAATTACATCAAAAGAGAGAGATCCATATAATTTTAATTACATAACATACACCGGATGTGACGTACTGTACACACGTTTGTCTGCTGTTAAAATGAACTCCCATTTGCTTCCATTTATGGCGTTTATTGTTTCTACATTTGCGAGCTGCAAAAGCAGAGCCTTCGGAATGCAGCGAGGCAGGATTCCAAGCTGGCCAGGTCCGTGTTGTTGCGCAGATCTTCCTTCATCTGTTTCTTTTTGTTAGCTCCAGCTACCATTTTGTTTTTAATCGACTCCTGTATATCCTTTTTTTGCCCTTTGTTCTTCCATTACTTGCAGGGTAATTAAGATTGAGGGCCTTTTCCTTCATTGGCCTGAACCTTAAGTATCACGCACGTAGCAACAGTACAGTCACTTGACATTAAATCCCTTCTCGATAACGTGAAAGGCCCTGATATGGATCATTCACCACATCAAATGGGAAATGCCAGCTTCTATGAGGGTTCTCTCTATCATATTTAATTAGGTACTCAAAATACCATCGTAATATCATAATATGAAGGGGACTGAGAGAGAGTCCACCTATCTCTGTCGGTAGCACAGGGAAACGCCATAGGTTCCGACCATGATATTTTGCATCTTACTATATTACGACTTTGGAATAATTCTTTAGAACTAAATGTCCTATGTTTTAAGTAGACTACTTCTTTCATACTTTTTATTGAGTGGGGTAAGTCAGTCGAGAGGAGACTAAAATATAGTTTATGCTCGACCATGCCGAAATGTAGTAATTATGCACCTGGTAGCAGACCTTTAATGGACCTCATTAAAGTACACCTGTTCATTAAAGTTCAGGTGTTCCACCAATCAGGAAATATCATTGTAGCAATATGAAAGCGCAAGTATCGATTATTCTCGGATATGCAATCGAAAGACAACTGTTTTCACAGAAGTTCTGCGACAATTTTAGTAGATGCTGGCGGCGACATCACAACATTGAAACGTCACGGAGGCTGGAAATCCAATACTGTCGCAGAAGGTTATGTTGAAGAATCGATCCAAAATAAAATTTAAATCTGAAATACAATATTAAACTCAGTCGAAAAAAACAATACACAAATTAACATCAATTCACCGTCATCTTCCAGCCTTTCACAAAGCACATTCCCGCAAATTCATTTCACCAATTGCACAATAAATCGCCTATATTTGAAATAAAGTCAGTTCTGTTACTATAATAATTAGCGTTAATTGTAAATAATATTCAAAGAAATTCAATTTGTCATCTCGTTTTTCAATGTCTAATTCAATTTCAAGGTTATATCAAGATTAATGTTTATTTTACTCTCTAGATTATATCAAGGTCAATGTCGACATTTGTTTCTCGGAAAAAATCAATACTTTCGCGTCTGCGCACATCTCACAATTTACGAGGTATTGCGCAAGGTCATTTCCGCTCCTCAGATAAGAATAACATGAATACTTATGAATAATTTCAAGTTAGAAATATGGTTGAGCATAAAAAGTCGTATAAAAATTATGAAACGAGCGCGTACTATTTTGAGCTTTTGGAAAATTTTAAGCCACTGCAACTATTATGAAATTAGTGAGTTCAGTTACTAATTATTTAAGAAAACTCCAACTTTCTCTTCTCTTCTAAAAAGAGTTATTCCGCCATGTTACACAGGATGAATGATGGTAGTTATGTGAAATCATTCTGATAATAATCTGTGAAATCGTTCTGCTAATAATATATTAGTGTATGAAGATTACAGAATTCCTATTAGTGTTTGGCATGCCTGTCATTGTTGTTCAGAGTAAAAGAAAAAAGAAATTTGATTAATGCAGCATGACAGCGTTCAAAAGAGAACCACTTCCTGTAATTTTTTTTACTATAGAAGTGCATGCACCTGCAGAAATTTATCGCAGAATATCTTTACTAGTATATGGAGAAACATGCCAAGGGAAAGCAGCAGTAAATGATTAGTATATGCGGTTTCGTTCTGTCAGAACATCTCTACAGGACAATCCATGAGGAGGGAGGACAAAATGTTCAAGGTTGTCAGTTCAACTATTGATGTTCTTGTTCTAGAGAATATGCGAATAACAAGTGAACTTAGTTACAACTTAGAAGAAAATATCACATGAAAATATTGGAAAGCTGGATCGCTAATGACTTCATTGTTGGACCCGACTCCATATAAAAAATCAACGAACCATCCAGTATGTTATTGAATGTAGGCCAGGGAAGTATAATAAAATTCTTCATAAAACACTTGCAGTATAGTCACAGTCTAGTATATACAGTCGCGAAGCTCAATACGTAGTAAATATGCAAACATTAGATAGTTGCTCACCACTAGGATCGCTAATATCGCCTCATTACAGGCAATGCAAAATAGAACCGTCACAGTCTATTGTTTCTAGCACCCTCAAAACTCAAGCTTCGTGACTGTATATAGTAGACTGTGGTATAGTTAAGATTCAGTGCAGTGGGTGCCACACATACTTTCACTTATCCACTCCATGACAAAAGGTTTCATTGAGAAGCACTATCACATTCCCTTACACCCAGACTTATCTCCATGCGATTTCCATTTTTAGAGAGAGAGAGCTGAAGAAAAGCGTGGTTAACAACAGTGCCCAGTATTAAAGCAATAAGTTTAATTTCTTTCTTTCTATTATCGATGGTCGGGTTTCATTTGGGCGGCCTAATTTATTATAGACCAATCATCAATCCCACATTTTCGAATACCCCGCATATATCTTTTTGTAATTTCACAATATAAAATATGGATGTTGATAGAGGGGTAAAATATACTCAACTGGGATTAAAATTCAGTTCTAATAAACACAGTCGTGTATTTATTTCAAAATCCCATTTAGTCCATATAATACCGGAATTTATTAGATTAAAATGTTATATTATACACTTTGATCTATTGAGAAGATTAAATAATAATCAGCAGAACGTTGAGTCTGTATTGAAAATCCCACATCACAATATTACGATCATGCAATAATCAACGTATTTAAAAATGCGAATAAAATTCTGTCGCGCTTACTTCCGGTTCGTATTAGTAGGAGGATCCGCCTAATTGGTGTAATAACATAGTTGAAATATAATTACGAATAATTCACAGTGATGCAGGATATGATGTAATGCTCTTAGTTGCCAGGCAACAATTTATAATAGCTGGCTTCATGTACACGCCTTTATGATACACTTGCGACTTAGTTGTACATATTGATTGCTTGTTAATACCTCCTCCGTCTCTAACAAGAAGTTCTTGGAGGGTAGATACTGCATTTGAACCGACAGTAAAACCGCACTTTCTGGATAATCCTTAGTTTCATTCAACGTAATCAGAATCTTTTCAGGAAACTTTTCTTTATCTGAAATGCTTCAATGTTATAATCTGTTTAAATTTGACTAGCATTGGCACTATCAATAACAAAAGTACTGCCTATACTAACACTATTAACATCAACGCCATCACTAATGCCAACAGGAATGGTAACAGCAACACCACCATTAATACTACAATCATTACTAACACCGCACCGCAACATTTCCAATACCACTGTCGCCACCACTGCGACAACTACTTCTACAGAGCGTTCGCCTACGGGTGAGGCCAGGAAAGCGGCATGTACTGATACGCCGCTTTGTGCGCGCAGCTGTTAAGACACGCTCGACAATCAAGGACATATCTAGGTCGACAAGTTATCAGTTGTGAGCCAGATGTTGCAGTATTTAACACGTACAGTGCAGTTTCTTGACACAGTTGCTTAAATATTCAGCTTGTGTGTAAAATTTGTTAACAATGCAAAACGCAAAATTCACGCTTGAACAGAGAGTTTTTATGTATGATGCATAATATGTGAAAACAGAGTCATGTAGAGAGGTGCGTAGGCAATTTGAAGTGAAATATTCGGGTGCTCCAATTCAAGGGTAGAGAAACTGTTAGACTTCTTGTTAACAAATTAAGGACAACAGGGTCGATAAATGCTACAATTCCTAAACGAAAACAAAGAGTATTGACGGAAGAAAAAAATTGATGAAATCAGTGCATAATTTACATGCTCTCCTAATAAATCTCTAAGACGTGTTTCACACGAAGTTAGTGTTTCAAAAACATAAGTCTTTACTGCTGCTAAACTTTTAAAATTAAAACTCTACAGAGTATAGTATAGAAAGCGGAAGCTTACGGATAGACGATTCCCGCAAGCGACACCGCAGGCAGGCCGCTTTCCTGGCCCCACCCGTAGGCGAATGCTCTGTATCTACATCACTATTATCACCAAAAACAATCAGACATTACAAGCGCTCAGCATTTATAACTCATTACAAACAATAGCACTCTGATGACATCAATGAGCAATAAATATTGTGAACTTTATTAGTAACAACAATGTAATTTATTCGTCACAACAATAATTCCTTTCTACAATTCACCTTAAACGCTCTCGTCAACAATTGGATTTTCACTCAACACAGTATTCGTTATAGCACTCCACCGACGACAATGACAATTTACTTGGACTATTACGCACAACAATGAACTGTTAATCTTAACTAATATTTACAAAGCACTATTTACAAATCAGAACTATCAGTTCTCAGTTCACAGTTCTTCTATCTCAGTCACTCGAGTTCACAGTATCTCGAACCACAGACCTTCAGAGACAGTTCACTGTATTCGAACTCGGGTCCCTCCAACTGCGGTCCACTGCACTCGAACTCAGGTCCCTCCAACTGCGATCCACTGCACTCGAACTCAGGCCTTCGGATGCTGACGCAGATGCGGACGCACACTCGAGTCGAACTCCGGCACACAAGTCTGGCTTGCTTGCTCTGGCTTACTCACTGACTGAATAACTGAAAAACTGCTGTCGTTCCTTCGCGACCGTAATTTATAACCACAGCGACGTAGCCTCGAAAATTCGCGAGTCTTCCACTTCGACGGATTTCTGGAATAGTCGGGAAGGTCGTTCCACATTCACTGCGTTAAGTAGCAGCTGCGCGCGCATACTTCCCCTCGCGTGTAGGCCACTTTCACCTTTCCCCGTGAAGCCCGCGCGATATGCTCTCTCGCGGGACGCTGGTCGTGAGTTCGAATCTCACGTCGCTGTCACAATATTGTAACAAAATTACGATCAATAATAGCCCTAACAATAATACGATAAATATAGCAGTAATCCTAGATCATTAGGGAAAGGAAGTTCATACATTTGCATATTTCTTCTCTATCGTTGTGTGAATATGCTGAAAGATTACCTACATGAATAAAAAAATTCTGAATACAATGATATTACTTTTATTGTGCACAAAAATGCATATTTTGCCTTTATTCATAAAACATCATATTTTAACATTTATGCAGGGAAACTGCATATTATGTATGTTTATCTGTCTTTCCCTCATTTTTAAAAGTGTGTATCCTCGTAAACACGACTAATTTATGTTCATGAATTTTGAACGTAACGATGACGCCCTCATAGGGAGCCTCTCAAGTTAGCAAATTGGTATTTCTTTACTGCAGTCTTTAGCAGATTTCGATAGAACAATATCCAGTTTAACATCAGTTCCAGGAAATGTAGGAGATAAAGTGAACGAGAAAACAGCAAATATTCTTTCCAAAAACCCTGGCTATTACCAACTTAAAGAAATTCAAGATATTTTCGAAGAAAAAACACCCCAAAAACCAACAAAATTTTCGATAGAACATCTCACAGCTTTTGTGCAAGCCCTTCTTACTTCTTGTGACGTAGAACGAAGTTTTCGCGCTACAAAGCTATGCTGAAAAACAACAGAAAACATACGTCACTGCTTAGTTTTAAACTGTAACAGCATAAATGGAGCATTCAGCAATGAGGAAAGCATTTCAAAATCCATAGACTAAACGTAAGGTACTATACCTTATTATTCTGTTAAAATAATATCAGACTGATAATGCATATTTTGTAGCATATTTATCTATTTTTACGGCATAAATGCATACATATTCTTCACGTTTTTAGGGCATGAACTTCCTTTGCCTGTTAATAATGCAAACTCATTCATCTCATAAGTACAAGTTAAGAAATACTGGAAAGCAAGAGAGAAAATAATTCGATAGTTAAATCAAGTGCATTACCTATCTACCTACCTACAACCTGCCTACCTACCTACCTACCTACCTACCTACCTTATTTATGACGTTCTCTTTAAAATGGACAATTTTGGTTCTCAAAGAAGTTTCTGACGACAAAACAGTGCTTGTTAATAAAATTCGGTTATTTAACGAAGCTGAATCAATTATTAGATGAGGAATTCAGAACTGGGCGCCAGTTGTGGCATACGTCAGAGGCCGGAATACGTCATTTATCCCTTCCTTTAACCTCGCGCGTCATTCACATGATAAGGTAGAGGGGATTTGTATTCACTGTCTAGTGGTGGAATTCAACGCAATGTCGTTTGGAAAATTACCATTTTAAAGGGCAATGGGAAAATGAATACGTACTTCTGTAAAACAATCACATAGCACGCGAGTCTTCGCTACACGTATGAGTTCTGTGTTTGATTCTACATACGTATTTGAGCAAACGTTCTCGAAAATGAACTTCATTAAGCACGACGGTCACTCTAAATTGACAGAAACAGTTCTGATTTCTCTCCTAAGTAAGTCTAGCCTAATATAATGAAACTGATGAACAACAAATGAATGCAGAGATCTAGCGCACGTTATAGTTGAAACTAAGTTAATTACAACAATGATTTTCCTTTATATTCACATGAGAAATTATATTTGTTTATCTTTTATTATGAGATCAATGTAGTCAATTTTATTTAAAATAGAAGAAATGTACTTTTATATTTTCCAAATTTTATGGTTGATTTAATTTTAACATACAGTCGTATTATATAGACCTACAAGGATAAGGTATTTAATCTTATTTTTATAGCATATGTTTTAAAAGGTAGTACTTAAGTAATTCTATTCATGACTAAATTTCCCTCATCTGCTAAGACTAAAAGAAGAATATGTCTTGTTTAAACATTCAGTTCATTTTAACCAATTGGATTTAAAAGAGAAATTGTCCATTTAAGTATTTTCACATGTTTTTTTTACGTATGGCCGTATTGTAATTGTTTACATACCATTAGACATGTAATGTATTTAATCCGAATTTGTTGGTTACGTTTAAGAGTTATAATTATTGTGATCGGAAATACTTTCGTCATTTTGTTCGTGAGTACCAGTCTGTTGTAATCTGCCACATGGTTGTGGACGGATCTCGGAGACGTCATTCAATTTCCATGGTCTGTGGAAGGGAACCAATGTTTTCCCCATACTTTCACACCACTCTCTCTCTCTGTCTCTATCTCTTTCCTCCCTCTCTCTCTCCCTCTTTTTCTCTCGCTCTCTTCCTCCCCTCTCTCTTCCTTTCTTCTCTCTCTCCCTCCCCCCTTCTCTTTCCCCCTCCTATTCCTCCTCTCTCTAAGTTACTTAGCAGGGATATACTCATAAATGGTGACAGCAAGATGCTTTTTCGTTAAATGAGGCCGAGGTTCGCCATGTGATTACTTGACGTTTGTCTTGCAGTTGGGTGTAACCTCGGAAATACCAGGCAATCAGCTCCAGATCGGTAGACAAGAGCAGGCAATTGTATTTAGTTATTGTAATAAGATGATAACTGTGATAAGAGAAAGGAGTCAAGACGTAGGCCTATTTATATGCGTTCCCTTTAGTTCAATATGTCGTTGGAATCTGCTTTTCTTTCGCGAATTTGTCACTGTTTCAATTTAATTTAGCTTGTAAATCGTTCGTTAAACTGGTTTGTAATGTCTTCATCCCAGTACCAACTTGACTGGTATATTAGCCAGTCCTTTCAAATTCCTGCTTATGCTGTTACGGATTGTCAACGCCGACAAAGACGCCGCAGCGTGGCAGCAGCACGTAACTTGAATAATATCATTTGGAAACAAATGACGGTGCTTTGTAGCCGTGCTGGCTTCTTTCATTTTTCTCGATGATGCTCAGTTTTCTGTTGTCTGGGAGTTATCAAGCAGTTTTATTTGTAGACATTAACGATAAACTCTACATATTTTTATGTGAATGTCGGCCTTTTAGTTATTATTATTATTATTATTATTATTATTATTATTATTATTATTATTATTATTATTACTATTATTTATTGGCTGTTGTTTTTATGCTCTAGACGTAGCCTATATGTATAGTCTATTATGTACAAATTATATTAACCATCAAGTCAGCGAAACTAGAAACGTAAATAGGATTGGTGTTCCACAAGGGACAAACTGACATATTGAAAATAATATTAGAAGGATTTTATGAACCTATTTACAGTATTCAGATGCTGATGACAGAGTTCTGATGTTTTCTGGATAAAATTGGAATGACACGTACGAAAAAGCCAATAAATTTATGAAAATTGTTAAAGAATGATTAGATTCTAACTTACCTTCATTAAATATCTTAATACATTTTCGCTTTTTCAAACTTTTCCTCGAACATCAAAACTTCAACATACCGCTCTTGTAACGCATATTACTATTTCAGCATGAGTAGTAAATAACCTGGCTTCTGGGATTCTTAATCTGAGTGCTGTTTGTTACACTCAGCAATCACGGTCATAAAGATCACATTCCTTTCCGCTCATCTTCGTCGTTTTCTTCTCGTGAGTAACCAACCGTAGGTGTCACCTTGGTGATCCTCATTTTCAATTTAGAAATCTTTTTTTATTATTTTATTTTTTAAGATAATCTCGCAGACCTTTCATCACACGGTGACTGTTTGGTCGTGTGACAGTCTCTGCTTCAAATAGTGCCTTAAAACAATGCGAAGAGAAAATTATTTCACTGCTTCCCACATTATGACGTTTAAATATCTTAATGAACATGTATGAAACCTGTGAATGAAAATATGCCGCGTTATGACAAAAGAAGCCCGATTTTATCAGATAACCCAACTCCAGCCGACCGCGAGAGAAAATTAACCTCAACCAGTAATAAAAAAAATAAAAAGTGCTTTTGTTATCTCTACTTTCACAGGACGGGCTTAAATGAAGATTTTAATTAATAATTCGCTACCACAGAGAGAAAGAGAGAGAGGATGGAGTGTGTTGAACTCGCCTTGCCATGAATTGTAGGTTCATCCCCAACGTCACGGGGAAGTTCCAAACACAGAAATGTTTTCATTGCAGACTCGCCCCTACCAATCGAAACCCCCTCTATGCAGATTCCTATACGAGCCACGTGTACAAAAGTGAACAAGTCTGAGGTATGAAAGTCAAACTTTTTGGTTTTAGTTCCTAAAGACAACAAGCTTCATAAAACGTAGTTAGGTAATTCTTTTTAGTGCGAGGGTTTTGAGTACTCCTTCCGTGTAATACTACAGGGACATGAATTTATTTTTACTAACATTTTTAATATTAACCTGTCTATACCTTTAGAGAACCGGAAACACCGCTTGCTCCCCCCTCCAAGACTGGAGTTCGATGATACTGGCGTAAAACACAAATCACTCTACTAGGTATAGGAAGGAAGAAAAGTAGTTCATCCATTTACGTAAACTAGGAAATATCGCGATTTTGAGTATGATAATATCCATTAAGTTTTTCTTTAATCAAAGTACAGTACTGTATTAAGAATAAGTGTTTTTACTCACGAACTGAGTTATCCATGCGAACGTATTCATTATGCAGTGTATACTGTCTACAGCACATTAGCGTACAATATAGAGAAAGAAGTTAAATTGAAAAATAATCATAATATGAATATTTAAACACAATTTTGAAAATGGTGGCCGTTCATTTCGATACAGGCTTCAGTTCTTTTGTGAATATTATCGCACTATAGACTATTGCATCTAATTCCAATTGCCAGTTTCGTCCTTCGTACTAGTAACTCATGTTGAAATAATTCTGTACCTACTCTACGTATGTGAATTCAATCTTCACTTATGCCCGACCCGAAAATATAAAATTACTCAGACAGACTATCTACTGTCCATCCAAGTGGTTATGCCGCAGGATTGTAGAAAGGGAGAAAATCACGTGACAGTTAATTACTTAACGAGGCCCTTTTATTTAAGTTAAATTAAACAGCTGTATAATATTATGTAAACGTCCAATTCCTAAGAGAAATTAATGTTTTCAGAAAAGAGCTAAGACAGCCCAGCTTTTACAGAGGGGCGAGCAGAAGCAGGTGGGGGAAATCGGGATGCGACGTAGGCAAACGGACAGTACCTGTGCGAAAATATGATTCGATATTGAAAGCTCTTTCGTCACTGGAAAACGCGAACATATTTCTGGAACGTACTATACTCAGTAACTCAGTAGTGCTTACTATCTGCGGTCTTGGTTCTGTGTAGAGTTAGAACTTCCTTAGTAGAAGGGGTGGGAGCAGTGGCGGCTCGTAGTCAAATGTTCAGGGTAGGCAAAATTTACAAAACATTTTTATGTAATTCCCGCGATTCAATGACAGCTCGCTTTCATCATGCCCCCCGAAAACTTAACTCTTGCTTACATAACAATACTGTTACATCAATGAGCCGTCTCATAATTTGTCGGTTTTTTCTAGTTTATTGTTATACTGTTGTCTTGCAACCCTTGTTGTTCAGACAACATTTCCGAAATTGGATTCAAATTCTTTTCAAGTCTCTTTAGACTTACCGAGTTACAAATATGATCTGATTCCAAGTACCTTCTTTAGATTACAATAACAAACATGACCACCTACAGCTTAGCTTTAACTTCACTTCCTGTTAGCCATTTATGTGTTTCATACCATACTTACTTACTTACAAATGGCTTTTAAAGAATCCGCAGGTTCATTGCCGCCCTCACATAAGCCCGCCATCGGTCCCTACACTGTGCAAGGTTAATCCAGTCTCTATCATCATATCCCACCTCCCTCAAATCCATTTTAATATTATTCTCCCATCTACGTCTCGACCTCCCCAAATGTCTTTTTTCCTCCGGCCTCCCAACTGACACACTATATGCATTACTGGATTCGCCCATACGTGCTACATGCCCTGCCCATCTCAAACGTCTGGATTTAATGTTCCTAATTATGTCAGGTGAAGAATACAATGCATGCAGTTCTGTGTTGTGTAACTTTCTCCATTCTCCTGTCACTTCATCCTTCTTAGCCCCAAATATTTTCCTAAGCACTTTATTCTCAAACACCCTTAACCTATGTTCCTCTCTCAAAGTGAGAGTCCAAGTTTCACTACCATACAGAACAACCGGTAATATAACTGTTTTATAAATTCTAACTTTCAGATTTTTTGACAGCAGACTAGATGACAAAAGCTTCTCAATGGAATAATAACAGGCATTTCCCATATTTATTCTGTGTTTAATTTCCTCCCGAGTATAATTTATATTTGTTACTGTTGCTCCAAGATATTTGAATTTTTCCACCTGTTCGAAAGATAAACCCCCAATTTTTATATTTCCATTTCATAGTGTTTCATACCATGAAGGATTAAATTTTCTTGCACCTTTAGCACTGACTTTATGAACAATAGAGCTTAATGCAGGAGTGGGTCGTCCATTGTCCAAAATACTTCTCTTTTCAATGTCATTACGACGCGAAAACGGACAAGTAACAGTTTACTTATTATATCAGTCATAATATAATATTATTGTTATCACTTACATTAACTATAAATCACCAAATATACGTAACATTAATGTACAGTACGTACTTGCAAAAATCACATTTTCTAAAATACACTGTTAAAAAAAAAATCTTTTAAAACACACTGTTTAAAAACTGTTATACTACTCGTAACAATCTACGTTCCAACTCGTGAAACTTTCAAACAGAAATTTCGCAAATCGTAGGTGTTCGATAATGCTCGTGGGTTCTCGTTAGGGCAGGCAGAATTTTAGCGCGCTGGCTTAAGCTTAGAACGCATGCGCTAAGAAAGCATTTAGAATAGCGATCTCTTTTAATGCTTACTCCAGGGCCAGCTTTGAAGTTACGTGGAAGGTCGGCTAACTTCGCTTCTGCCTACCTTCTGACCAAGAGGAGTACTCCTCTTGCTTCTGACGCATCGTGATCTGTCCAGTGTATTCTTGTCGCATAAATCGAACTACCAGTAGTAAGCAACGTCCAACTAACCCTCAAAAAATCCCATTCATAGTTAATTGAAGAATTTCTAAGCACCTAGACAAGAGTATATAATTATATAAGGTTTTCCAAATGTGTTGGGGTAGTTAATAAATATCCGCTTTTAGGTTTTTCTAAATGTGTTGAGGTAGGCTTAGCCTACCCTGCCTGTCCTGAGGAGCCGCCTCTGGGTGGGAGTGAAGTACATTAAAAAACTCGGGTACAATAAAAATTGAAGTAAAAATAAAATGATGTCCCTGTATATGTAAAAAAGTCCAACGTTTCAGAGTAACATATTAGCTGCATTTTCTAGGGAATGGCGAGGAAAAGGGGCAACTTATTTTGATATTGGAGACTAACTCTTGGTAATAAAACGTTTCAGAGGTAGATAACGATTTTTTCATCAGGGAAAGAAGCTAAAAAGGACAACCTATTTGGAGATTTGATAACTTTTGGTATCTGATCCAACGTTTCGTAGTTACATATCGATTCCTTTAGCAGGGAAAGGCAAGAAAAGAGGCAACTAATTTGGAACTGAAGAATAACTCTTTGTAACCGATCACGTGGTTGGTTTTTTTCCAAGATTTTCCCCACATACAAGGTTAATGTGAGGCAATCGCGTGGTGAATCTTCGTTCTTATTTTCGCCAAATACCATCTCATTAACGACGCTAAATAACCTAGTAGTTGATACAGCGTTGTTAAGTAATAGACTTAAAAGACAAGACAATTCCAAATTGTTCTTCAATTTCTTCTGTTTTAACAGTTTCATAGCGAACGGCTGCGGTTTTTTTATTTTTTATTTTTAAGAACACATGTAAAAGTTGAACATGACCCGAGATTAAAACTTTCAAAAACAGTTTCCAATAATAAAAAGCTAGCGACATCAAAACAAGGCCAGGCCTCTCATTAAGAATATGTCATGCAATTCCTAAACCTAACAAATTCAATTATTATAATATTTTAATTTAATAGCAAATCCCTACATTTCTTCTGGAAGTTCGTACTTGAATCTTTCTTATGTTTAATTAGTGGTACTGGGAGGAAACTATGTTTTACAATTCCTGTACTGAACAGTTGCTTTTTCCACAAGGATTTGTAAGTTTTGGTACACTGATTTATGGTCCATTCTGTATAATTCTACTTATAGATTACAGTGAATTGCATGTCGGCCATAAACAATCGCTACACTATTCATTCATACTATGACAGGCTGTATCTGAAAATTTCAACAATGTCGAGTAAAAACAAAAATCTTAAACGTGCTCGTTAACTTTCCTTACAGCGTGCAGCGAAAAAAAATACATATAATACTTTATAGGTGAGCAAGAAGTAAGCTTTTCTCTATTTAATTTTAAGAGGGTAAAAAGTTTAAGGAGATCAAAAAGGAATATTTTGAAAATATTTTCGAAACAGTATTCATTTACCCAAAGGATATGGTAAGAAATCTGTTTTTGTAATAGGACTATCTACTTATTTTTTCCATTTTCGGATCGTTCAGGTCTTAAAAACTACAATGTACAAAAAAATTTACAGAAGGTGTTCAAAATGGCTCCATTCACTGCCAAACAATGCATGTCTGTCTTGGTAAATTGTTTAATGCTTTAGTAACACTGTTCTGTTAATCTCTTGCAGCTAATCACTAATTCTACATTTTAATCCTTCCAGAGCTCTTGATCAGTCCTAGTAGACCATCCACTTCAATTGGACCCACAAGAAAACTTCTTATTGGTTGAGAGCAGGGAATTTTGCGGGCCATTCAATACTTATTCTCCTTTCTATTCATACTTCTGGAAATTGATATTATTTTTTAAATTAACTTTTGTCTATAATCATCTAATTCGTGGCCCCCTATTTTTCCTTCAAAGCGATAAATTGATATACTGAGGCATTAAATCTTCTTCACATGCACATAGGCGTATGTAGATAATAGATTTGACGCAAATTTTACAAAATAATATTTTATAATTTATAAAAATTCGTGATTTTGTACGTTTTGAGTTCTGTAGAATGCAAAAATGAAAAAATAAGTACATGGAGTCATTTACAAAAAGGTTTCTATGGCACATCCATTATAAAGTTTTTGAAAATGCTTTAAAAATATTTCTTTTCACCGCCCTATAAATTTTGTATATAAACTTTCTTCATACAATTAAGAATAGGGAAATTATAACCAGACAACAAATAGGCCTTCTATGCTCAAGGTTGCGGGTTCGATCCCAGGCCAGGTCGATGGCATTTAAGTGTGCTTAAATGCGACAGGCTCATGTCAGTAGATTTACTGGCATGTAAAAGAGCTCCTGCGGGACAAAATTCCGTCACATTCGGCGACGCTGATATAACCTCTGCAGTTGCGAGTGTCGTTAAATAAAACATAACATTTTTTAACAACAAATGTTTCAAAGTATGCAGAAAGTAAAAATTGCTTCTAACGGTCAGACTGAAGTGGGGGTAAGTCAATTGGCTTGAGTTAATGGAAGAAGTACAGTTTACTTTAGATAGAGTAATATAGCATTGTTTTATTCCTACTACTTTAGCGTATTTCAGGTCAATCTTAAAGTGTCAAATGACCTACCTCTCTGGCACGTCTGTCGTTACCGTATCAATTAATAGGTGTGGAAGAATGACGTCATGCGCAACGTGAGAAAGGAAGCGCTATGTTTCGTCTGTTGTCACAAAAGCAGTGTTCTATACTACGAGTATATACCTTGTATATAGAAGATTATAAGTTGTCAAACTCTCGAATCCAGCCCTGGGCTGTTGGTCGAAAGGTTGAGTTGATACAATTGAAGAGTCCGCTGCAAGAATGATGGATGTCATTTGGAGTACATTTTGCAGAAGAAACAACTGAAAGTTTGAAATGCTTGGCGCTCAAAGCTTAACTGTGATTTTCCGATCATTACTGGACAATGGCTATCAGTGTTAATGCCATATAACTCTCTACGTACATTCTAATACTGGGTGTTCATTTCAACGTGTGTCATGACGTCACTGTTGATGAGTGAACGATTTGAAGCGAGTTTCAGCTTTTGTGTCAGAGAAGTTGCCTATTAATCAAGGCGTTCAATCTGAACTTGAGAACGTATCATCGGTTGCGTACGGCAACATTCCACAACACAAATTAAATACTCCGTGTCCATGTTGACCGTCGAAATTAATGTCAACAAATACGTAAGTAATCGTCTTAACCCTCTTACCATATCCCGACAGTAAGAAAAAACTCACCTCAGTACATGTTTCGAAACAGTTCACATTCCTGCCACTACCGGCGTTACCGTACGTATCGGTACATATTCTTCTGAATGAACGCCGTACTTGCTAGGCAACTTCTCTGGCACATAAGTAATACACCTCTGCGGAAGTGTAGGAAGATTGAATTCTCTAGGCTCAACGACTAGCCACATGACGGCATACAGCGAGCCATGACACACTTTGAACTGAACACCCAGTATGTCTTAGGCTATGCATTGACAGTCTTGGTTCATTTTCGACAAGAAAGTGACTTCCATCATTCTTGCAGTGGACTCTTCAATTAAAATTACGCCCATCTTTAATCCCAGTATTCTTGTTGCTTACAACTGCTATAAACTGTTTTGAAATATCATAAATAACACACATTTCGTACTATGGGGGTTCCTTACAATTTCCACAAGCCTCTATCTCTCTGACTTGCTTTGTTGCTCATAGATCTCTGATCCCTCTGTTGCAGAATTCGTCATGCGTCATCCCCGTCCGCGTGACTTTGTGTTTACGTGATGATGCTGTTTCCTGAATTCCATGCAAGCGTAGGGTTCGCTCCGTAATGGTCTTTTGAGCCCCATAGCCGCCGAGGCTTACAGTTCTGGGCCATTAAGAATAATATTCAGCGAATAACAACAACAGTCCAATATCCCACGCGATTGATTCAGTGCTGCCAACCGCAGTTCGATACATGTTTCACATTCCAAGTTTATTTGTTGTGGTTCAGTTCTTCCGATTTGTTTATTTTGTACATAATGGAAATTCAAAGCCCGTGTGTTATTATTATCGCCATCGTATTTATAGCATTCTACTGTTCCGATTACCACAGTGAGTTATAGATTTTATAAACAAAATAGAAATAAACAAATCTATTCACACAAAAGTGGTTTCAGTCTCATCGTTTAGCTGGAACTATTGGTTGTATCAATGACATTAGAGGATATTGTCAGAGGAATCTTCAAAATCACCAAACAGGAATCTACTTTAAATCGTATCCGATATAGCCTACTGTATTTTTTGTCTTCAGTCCTCCTACAGATCATCGTGGACCTTGACATTTCTGCATTCGGTACCCCAATGACTATTGTTTATCATTAAACTTGTTCTTGCTATCTATAACATTATATGTACATCTTAATTAATATTAAATTAATAATACTGAATACTTCATTCTTGAATATACCCTTTTAACGCTTATATAATCATTGATGTACTGTTAAATTAGTTCAATAAATAAATAAGTAAATTAATTAATTAATTAATAAGTAAATAAATAAGTAAATAACTAAGTATATATATAAGTAAATAAATAAGTGAATAAATAAATAAATAAGTAAATAAATAAATAACAATTTCACTGTCTTAACATTGTAAATTTTTGGTGTTATATTACCTGATTGACTGGTTATGATGTTGTTTGCATCATTCATGAAGCTTTGTAAGTTGCAGTTCATGATTGTATTGAAAATCAATTGTGTTGAGGATGTGTTGTGGGTGTGTTTTTATATGTCTATAAATTTCGTATTGTTCTAGAGTATCGAGTTTCTGGTTTTTTCGTTGAATGTATATTATTTTCATATGTGTCTACAATATTTTATTCAATTTTCATAACCTTTTAGCCAGTCTTTTGCGGTCTGGCAGCACAGTTTGTAGAGCAACTGACTATGAACTGGAAGACCCGGGGTTTGATCTTGGGTAGTGACGGGATTTTCTATAAATTTGCTATGAAATTGAGTACTGAGTCTTTTCCCGGGTTAAAAAAGGCGGTAAAAGCTATCACGTCACTCATTCTAGTTTCGAAGAGAAGAAAATATGGGCTCTACTTCCAGGCCCTCCTCAAGTGCGTTTATGACATGCTTAGGGGATACTTTACCTTTTATTATTTCTTCAATTCTTTATCAAGTCTCGAGCACAGCTTTTTTCAACCTTTTTCAACGTGTGGCACACTAAAGTTGTAATTTAAAATCCAGCGGCGCACTCATAATCTAAACCATTGGTTCTAACTAGGGAGAATGTTTTTTTCCTAAAATGATGTAAAATACTTTTTTTTTTTAATGTTGGTCCATAGTGACACTTGTGGCGGACAAGGTCGCAGTTGGGGTTTTTTTTCGGGATTCTTCCGTTTCCCCGGCAGGATACGCATGGAGGGGGGTGGCCTTGAGACTAGTGAGGTTGCTTGCTGGATATCTGGATATGCAGCGAACCTTAGTGTAGTCAGCCGGTGTGGATTCGGGATTGCGCCTAGCTTGAGGATCAGCGCAGTAGATCTTCATTAGTTCTGGGAGTGGTGCTGGGTAGTAGTGCTCCCCCGTTAAATTCAAATTTAATTAAATTCAAGATTAGTACGATATTCTAACTTTAGTGATCTAGAAACCCTGGTTGCGCGTCAATCATTCTCTTCTCTGCCGCTGGCACACCTACACTCTGTTTGCTGAATGTTGACTTGTGTTGCGTTCTCTCAAAGTTTACTATTGTGGACACACTTTTTTTTAATACTCTTTTAACTTTTATTTTCCCAATTTTTGCCACGACAACTTTCACCGGTTGAAAATGGCTGCTCTAATACCTCCTAATGCTTTATTGTTGTCCTCATTGATGGTGTCGCTCTGTCAACATTGTGACGTTGAAATATGCGTTCAAATTTCAAGAACAGCCCTTATGATACATCAGGCATGTCAGAAATCAGATTCTGAATGTGCAGTTATGTGCGCGGATCGCCGGTCTTGCGGATTGCATCATTCAAGGGTTGCTCTTAGCAATTCTTAACTGTAGGAGTGTACAATAATCTATTCTGTGCTTCTAGGGTTGGATTAAATAGGCATTTGGACATTATAAACACACCTAGCAGAAGGAAAAAAAACACGGTTATTATCAGTGTCTGTATTTGACAATTGTAATACAAGAAACTTTAGGCTTACTCAGTTATACTTGACAAAGTAGTGGTTTGTAAAGCATAATTTATTAAAATGATTTTTATATAGTATTTGAAGAAAAAGAATATTGCAGTAATTCGAAACAACTAAAAACGAGCACAGTATTTCATTTTACGTAGTAGGTACTAATTATTTTAAATAATAGATCCTATTCTTTCATTGTTCATCAAGCATTATTACTTATTGGGGCCATTGGTACACAAATGTTAAACAAAATATACTCCCAATTAATTACATGCAGTAGGAAATTGTGAAGTTTTTACACTGAAATAATTTCTTTACTGTATGTCAATATAAATTAACATTAATATTAATAAATGATATAAATTAAGCTTAGAATTTAAATTCACATATAATTTATTTAGAAAACATTGAGGGCAAGTATCGACAAGTTGGAAGCGTTACTGTAAGAAATTAAAAGTGTAGTTCACAAGCTGTGAAGCGACGATATTCTATTTATGTCAGGTTTAAAGATTTATTAATGTCAGTATATTAGCATAGTGACGTGAGACGGAAAATTTGCAATTATATATTTTTCCAGAAAAATTTTCCGCCTTGCAAATAGTTGCTTTCTTCGCTCCTTACAAACTTCGTTTTGCCGTGAGAGAGCTGATTAACTTTACTAATCTGATCTAAACTGTCACAACACTATTACCTCGACATGGGCTGATCAAAACCCTTTATTTTAAAATAATTATTGTTGGCTGAGGAAAGCATTATAACAACTATGTTATATGATTCATAATTTCCCTTCTTCGTTATCTGTGAACTCCTCACTTTATTTATCATAACTCATTCACAGGCAGCCAAATCAGTACTAGAGATGGCCGATATTTCACAAACCGATATTTTGTCACAGGTATTTTTTGTCACATATAAACCTGTGACTGATGACGCGAAATATCTGTGACAAAATATCGCTATCGAAATCTGCTCCGTATTCAGTACTCTGTGACTGATATTTTTTCCTCTACGTCGTAGGTTTGCGCGTGCGCATGATACAATAACAGCAATCTGGCGGTAGTTTTTCCCATCTTATTATAAATGATGTAGTTATTACACGATTTAAATAATAACACCATTGGTTACCAGTACTTAATCTTGTGTAAAATCCTGTCTGAACAACTGTTTTGTTTTGTAATTATTTTCCAATGTTTTTCCGAATACTTATGTTTCATTAATTTTTATTCTGTGACTCAATATTATAATGTTAATGCACGACTTGAAATAATTTATCCATTATATTATATACAATAAAAAGGATCAATTTTTAAAACGATTAGGATAATCATATAACCTCAATTTCTCCATACCCAACTACATTTAAAAATGACCAACTGGTTCAATATCTATAATATAACCTCTTGGTTCACGAGGTTAACTTTTGACATGTTACTGTTCAGTTAGCTAAGTATTTGTTTGTTAATGGTACATGTACATAATTTCTTTGTTGGATTTTCCATATAAATCACTGATGAGTGGTGTGTATAGAGAAATCGTATTCATATTTCACTGCTCTTCAATATTTCCTGCTAATTTTTATCGATGTGACAAAATATCGGTGTAATTCATGCTACGTATCGATATAAAATATCGGTGTGACAAAATCACCGATAAAAGTCACAGATATTTAATTGTCACAGTCACAGTTGTCACAGATACTTGAAAATATCGTTTAAGCTCATCTCTAATCAGTACCCGTACTGAAACAAAAGCTGATATGCTGTTGCAGATCTGTATAGCCCTGTCGCGTTCTCCTCCAAGGCGATTCTCTCCCTCCAGGTAGGAGAATAGAAAGTACACATCGCACAGAGACTACTGCACAATGTGCAGGGTTTTGACATGCCTGTGATACAGGGTGTCCGCAGAAACATTACGGGATTACAAACTGCTATAATCCTGTCACTATGTGTTTTTACGAAATTCATACCGGTGTCATTAGAAAGAATAGCTCAAAGAATTTCAGGAAATGCGTAATTGATAATTGTTGACCGAAACAACAGAAGGCGCCCTACGAGTTTTAAATGGACTCGGTTATTTTAGTTCACATGCTTCACTTCCACGTTCTGCTGGATGCCTATGGAGTGGGGTGAAGTTCGTAGTATCTCGATATCTTCTCTCATGTTCAAACATTGCACGACACTAATTTATCGCCGCGCTCTCGTGGTTAACATGTCGGCATCATACAATAATGTGCGGTGTGCTTTTAAAACATAATTTTGCCGACCGATTGTTGCTCTGTAGGTTTCACTCTAAGCGTCACGTTGTCACGTCTACTTCCTCGATAAGAATAAGTACTAGTTTGTTATATTTTTAAATGGCTATTATTATTATTATTATTATTATTATTATTATTATTATTATTATTATTATTATTTCATATACGAGTACGTTGAGATTCTTAACTCTTAATAATAATTTTTAATCACATACCTTAATGTTCGTCCTCAGCACAAGACATTGCAGCCTCGGTTTTAGTCCACGTGGATTAGACAAGTAGGCGTCATTTAATAATGGAAGCAGCTTATTGGTTGCAATATTGAAATTGAGGCGAGTGATTGGAGCGGCGACATAAGAAATTGAAAACAATAATGCAATTAAATTTCAAAGACCTGCCGAATGTTAAGCACGAGGCCGCTCAGAGACCTGCCGAATGTTAACCATGAGAGCGAGGCGATAATACTGTATGTAAGACATCTTTTGGAATATTGCTCCAACATTGCAACTCCACCCTGCACCACTCTCTGCTCGTGTGACGTAACAGTAGCTGTTGAGTTGTTGCACATTACTAGCGTCAAGCGTAATCGATACCCATTTAACCGTTATTCAAATTCGCCATTATAATAATTAGTATCAAATGGGCCCAGTAATTGATCCGGTCAGCCCATACAGGACCGGAATATAATATTATTATTTTCTCAATATTATACAGTTAGCCGGAAATTGCGCTGACGTATAAGAATAAAGTTATATATCAGCTTTATGGGGTGTACCTCTGCATCACATAAAATATCAATGTTCCGTGTTAAATTATTAATGATACACTATTTAATATTACCGGACAGAAATACACACTGGTCTATCGCTCACGATTCCTGTTATGTGATGGCTCGATAAGCTTGTCTGCAGATTTTGCAATGCTTTAGGAGACAAACACACGTACTTATTGATTGTTTGTTATTTACAATTTATATACTGTGTTGTTATTAATAGACGTCCACCGCTGCAGAGTATGCAGAAACGCAAATCTATCTGGACAAAATTAATAACTTCTCTGCATTCCAATTCTTACGAAACTTTATTTATACACATTTTATGGTCGATAACAAACCCCTTAACACTCTGCTCTACGCAGATGATGTAATTATATTAGCTAACACCGAAGACAACTTACAAATGGCAATTCATAGGTTATATCAAAAAGTAAAAGAGTACAATTTAGAAATTTCTATACACAAAACAAAAACCATGGCCTTTATTGGTAAAAATTCTAGAAGAACTAAAATAGTTATCAATAACTCTGGAGTAGAGCAAGTAAATGCTTTTACTTACCTTGACTGTAATCTCTCCTATATTCATTCTCGAGATATAGATAATAAATTAGCCAAATTTCAACAGCTGCCAAGAACAATTAGAAATACACTGTTTAAGAAGGTCCGGCAAGATACAATTTTGAAATTCTACAAAACAATTGTCATTCCAACTTTGCTATATGGATCAGAAACTTGGACTCTTAACAACTAGTCAACTGAAAAGAATAGAAGCAGCTGAGATGAGATTACTAAGACCGCTAGCAGGCTACACTCTCTATGACCATAAATATAATGAAGACATCCGACAAGAACTAAATATCGCAGCCATTACAGAGACAATCCACAAGTATCGGAGCAATTGGCATGAGCATGTTCTACGGATGCCAAATGATAGACTACCCAGGAGATTATTAAATTACAGACCCCTTGCATACCGAGTTCGTGGACGCTCGAAGAAGCTATGGAGAGACCAGCTTTTCACCTGAGACGGAACAGGCCAAATGGCCTAAATCCTGATAGCTATTGATGATGATGATGATGACGAAACTTTATACAGACCTTATACGTAACACAACTACTGCAATTGACGTAATTTTCATTGGTGTAGTGTTATCCACTTCGCAATTGTACCAGCCTGTGCATTATTTATGAAATGACCATAGTACTAGTGAAAATTTGACTTTTGAATTCACAAAGAAGATATTATTTCCATAACTACCAAGAAGTAATTGAGCACTGTTTTTGCCCCTTTAGAACCCCATGGTACCACCTATTGTTGCTATAACAGCAGCCACCCTGTCAGGCATGCTTTCCACTAGTTTGTGTAGGATATCCACTGGAATGCGACGCCATTCCTCATGCAACATGGCACTCAGTTGGACAATGGAAGTTGGCCGCATCTCCCGAGACCTCAATCGCCGGTCCAATTCGTACCAAAGGTGCTCAATGGGATTGAGATCAGGACTGTGTGCAGGCCAGTCCAATAGGTGAGCATTATTGTCTGCATACCACTGCATAGTAGCTGCCGAAACATGGGGCCAACTTCCATTGTCCAACTGAGTGCCATGTTACAAGAGGAATGGCGACGCATTCCAGTGGATATCCTACACAAACTAGTGTAGAGCATGCCTGACAGGGTGGCTGCTGTTATAGCAACAAGAGGTGGTACCACGAGATTCTAAAGGGGCAAAAACAGTGCCCAATTACTTTCTGGTAGATAGTGTATTTTTGTTATTAAATAAAGAGGATATTACACTATTTCCTATCCAGTAATATTTTTGTATTCACATGAATTCAAAAGTCAATTTTTCTCCATTATTAGATCTATTAAACCTACTAAATGATGATTAGCCCTTTTTGCGAGCACCCATTCAATTTAAGTATAAGTTATTGTGTCGTATTGCACTAACTTGAAACGTTTGTTTGACGTGAGTAGAAGCTACATATTAATTTTATTATTATTATTATTATTATTATTATTATTATTATTATTGTATTCTCATTTTTTATAAAATATTGACGTTGTTTAGGTAAAAGGGCCTTAACCCTCATTTTGTAAATGTGACTTCTTTTTGCTGTAACTAGTGTAATTAGTTAAAATTTAATTACAAAACATGAAGATATGTTTTTTGACAATTATGTTTGCATTCCTTTATGTAAAATAACGAATAATAATTTGTTAAAATTTAATTATAGCTGTTTCTGAAAAATGTTTCTTTTGTGGGATAAGCCCTTTTAGCTGAACACCATCGATATTATACAACACACAGTAGTTTATAACATCATAATTAGTTAACTAACTTGTGGAAATGATACCTCAGATTGCTATGATAATAACAGTGTTTATAAGCATGGACCCTACTGCAAAGAGTTTTAGCATTATCGTCAGTTGAATAAACATAAAAATAGATTTGAAATTGTTTAAACTAACAAAATTAATGGTAACAATTAATATTAGAGGAGAAAAATTCTTTCCGGCACCGGGGATCGAATCCGGGTCCTTGATTCTACGTACTAAGCCCAACGTCAACATATATGCTCAACTTGGAGTCAGGCCACAAAGGGAAAAACACTGGAGGAGGGGAGTTCGATCCGGTGCTGTGGATTGGACTTGGACGTAGCTCAATGGTGAAAGCGCTTGGTACGTAGAACCAAGGACCCGGGTTCGATTCCTGGTGCCGGAGCGAATTTTTCTCCTCTAATATTAATTGTTGCCATAACACATATATTCTTTAGGACCAAAAAAAAAAATCTGTAATAAAATTAATGGTGCCGAAAATCGCATATTGTCAACCATAACTTAATTTTTACGAATTTTAAAGGTCATTTTTAATATTTTTAAGTTTCTCTAACCCGGACGTTGATAATTACGTAAGTTCCGGTCTGTAGCCATTGAAATGACTGTTTTTGTGAATAAAACAGCATGCTTTGTTAATTAAGAGATGTTACAAGGAATACAGGATCGATGAAGAGCACTGTTAGAGATCGTTACCAGTGTTGACCTCCTCCCCATGTATCATAACTGACTTCCTCACCCCATGCGTCTTCTTTGCTTTTAATTCCCCCTACTTCTACTCCTCCTCATTATATTGGGAGCAATTATCTTTTCCACTTCATTCTGTTTGAATGCGACTCTCTCCCCTCTCCAGAACTTTGTGACGTTATTCTTCACTCCCGCCACTCTTCGGTTCTTATCTATTTCCGAACTTCTAAACGACTTTCTTTTGTATACATTAAGGCGCTTTCTCATCAGGTTTCCAAGACTTGAGTGTTTGTTTCAACAGCTTAAAGAGGAATCAGTAGCGTAAAGTTATAAAATAAAAGTGATTATACATTTAAAATTCGTTTTATGTAATAAAGTGTAATGTGTATTTGTAATTTTTTGCACCAGAAGTAAAGATTTCATTCAATATGAACGCATGAGTGCCTGTATTGAGTGAACAGCGGGAGGGAGTGTAAATTCACAAATTACTTTAAAATGTTATTCTCAACCTAGAGAAAGACCTTGAATATTGTAATGCATTGTTCCTGATCTGCTACTATGTTGTTATAGACTAGACGTGGGCGTTATTAACTCAATTGTGTCACTTCAAATTACCCCTTAACTCTTCACTCCACCTTCCCTGATAATGACAGTTATGTTTCGGACCGATACGAGTAGCCAGGAAGGCAAGCATTGCTGAGTTACGGATTGTACAGTATAAGGGAGGCATTATAGCTTTCAGCTCTCGCTGGTCGGCTAAAATCCAGCACTGATGTACTGTCCGCGCAACTTATCTAGGCAGCTGGGTTCCCTAGTGCTCTCTCACAGCCCCGTAGCTATCTGCTAGCTACCTGACCATCGCTGCAGCAGTTGTACGTAGAGTTACAAAAACATCATTCGATATTTATTTTCAGTGCATTCCATTGGATATGGTAGATGAAAATGTATGGATTCACAAAATAACAAATATAAATAAATTAAATTTTTCTTCGTCTGTGTACAGTACAGTATAATCACAACTCCAATTATTACAATTCGTATCAGACCGTGAACTACTGATGCTATGCGATACATAAAGTCTTTCAAGTAGAAGAGCTATAGGTCTGTTACAGGGGGCGAACACAAAGGGGGGAGGGGGTTTACAGGTGTGAACCCCCTTTGAACTTTATAATAAAATTACATATATTTCATTACATTTTATTGTTTCCCATGGATTTTCTGTTACGTTAAGTGTCTTAGCTACCATATACAAATAACTGCTGAATATATATATATATATATATATATATATATATATATATATATATATAATTTTATTGGGTTATTTTACGACGCTGTATCAACATCTAGGTTATTTAGCGTCTGAATGATATGAAGGTGATAATGCCGGTGAAATGAGTCCGGGGTCCAGCACCGAAAGTTACCCAGCATATGCTCGTATTGGGTTGAGGAAAAACCCCGGAAAAAACCTCAACCAGGTAACTTGCCCCGACCGGTATTCGAACCCGGGCCACCTGGTTTCGAAGCCAGACGCGCTGACCGTTACTCCACAGGTGTGGACTATATATATATATAAATTATTGTGTAAGTGTAATAATGACACCAGCATTTGTTATTACACCAAATTAAACACACGTTAAAATTTGTTAAAAATTGGATGGCTGTGAAAAAATTACGTTTCAAAGATTTTATAATGATATTCATGAATATGTTATATTGAAACATAGTACAATAGTATTAATAAATATACCGTAAAATAATAATAATAATAACAATAATAATAATAATAATAATAATAATACACAACTGTAAGTGCAACGAACTCTTTGATCACACTGAGCAAGCAAATGTATTTTACCCGTCTCGTAGAACGTCCTCCCCTCCCCTTCCTCGCTACCACTAGAAGCGACCTCTCTATCCCCCGCGTGTCTCTCTTTTAACTGCCCAGGGAAGTTTCGCGGACAGTACAGAGCCTTGCTATGTGTTTCTTTCTGAAGAGATGTAATCGAAAAGAACATGAGCGGCGATATCTCCATTGCTATTCCCTTCCCCTTTATGCCCAGGCTGCTATAGACTTCTATAACCAACTACAAGTTTTAACAGTTTTGCTTATTTTAATACTAAATTCACAGTTTTGTCACAATCTAGTATAGGCCTATATAGTCACGAAACTCAATACGTAGGGAATATGCATCCATAGATAGTTGCTAACCACTAGGATCGCTACTATCGCCTCATCACAGACAATGCGAAATAGTACCGGCACAGTCTATTGTTCCTAGTATCCTCAACAACTCAAGCTTCGTGACTGTGGTTTTGTACCATTCTGATTCATGTGATGGAAAGGAAATGTGATTATTGAGAAAAGTTTTATAAGTGTAAAAATTCTCTCAAGTAAGGCACTTCCTGAGAAATAAAGGATTAAAATTGGAAAACGTAATAATGGTGAACATGAAAATGAACAAATCACTATTCGACAGGGTGCTATTGTGAATCCTTGGTTCAGTCAATTTTGTGCGGATTTACAACAGTGTGAAAATAATTCCTAGTCTTCCTGTCCTGAGTCGGAAAATGATTTTAATACCTACTCAAGTGAAAGAATTTGTCAATGAAGAACAGGTCTTCTACGAGCCTACAATTTAATACTTTATGGATTATTATTATTACACATACAAGGATAGACCAAAGTCTTTCGGCTTTTTTTTAAGCACGGATAACAATTGCATTTCAGTAGAATGTTTCAAGGCTGTTGGAATTCTTTTCAAACCTTTGAAACTTATTGCTGTATACGTAATGAAATATTCTGTTCTGAATTTATGAAATCACAATACATGTTCACTTAATTTACTTTAAATTGTATCAGTATTAATTATCAAATATTCTTACCTTCATGGGAACAGTTTCTTCTAAAAATAGATATAATATTTTTTTTTTTCAGTATGTTGCGTCTTTTGGCAAAACTTACTACCTTTGTGTTATATACATAGTGAACCGTAAACAATGTCATTAATTTCAGGGGATATTCTTTGAGATATTTCAAACCAAAAGTTTAATATAATCTTATTCGTGTTTACTTCCTTTTGAGGATAAAAATTGTATTATATTAAATATGTCATAGAGTGTTTTGAGAAAGCCATTGATTCAATTCCCAATATGCTCTATCAATTTAAGAGAGCACAGTATTATGTTAATAAATTATCGAAAGAATTTAATTTTGTCCTTCGAATATGCAGAAATTTTATCCGAACAAATGTAACTTTTCGTTTTGCAAACGAATTATACAATATTGCATTTGTTTAGATCAAATTTACAATAAAATTCGATGAAATTAGTGACAGCGAGATGGTATTTGGGGATATGAGGCCGCGGATTCGCCATGGATTACCTGACATTCGTCTTACGGTTGAAGAAATCCTCGGAAAAATCCCAACTAGCTGATTAGCCCAAGTGGAAATCGAACCCATGCTCGATCGCAACTCCGGATCAGCAAGAAAACGTGCTACCGCCTGACTCACGCCGGTGACTCACTCCGTCGTAATATCCATGTTTCTGCCCCCATACAATTCTACAATCCACACAAAGCAATTCATTAATCTCTTTCTTAGTTATTTTTGTAGAGGGCAGCAGAAGAAGCTCCTTTTTCTATTAAAAGCTTCCTTTGCCATTGCTATCCTCATTTTGACTTTCTGGCAGCAGCTCATGTTACTGCAAGTATTTGAAGCTCTCCACTTGTTCTACTGTGTCATTTCTATTTCGCACATTTACTTTTTTTATTTTCCTTCCGATAACCACAATCTTCGTCTTGTTTGCATTTATCTTCATTTCAAACTGCTCACAGCTGTGTCATTTAATTCGTAGCATATCCCTTAGTATCGCGTCCTCTTCTGCCAACTTCACCATATTATTGATTGGTCATTATGAAAGTTATTTTATTTATTTATTTGTTTATTTATTTATTATTTATTTGTTTATTATTTATTTATTTTGGTGTAGTAAGGCTATCAGATCTTGTCTTCCACACTACCAGAAATATAACTACTTACTTACTGGCTTTTAAGGAACCCGAAGGTTCATTGCCGCCCTCACATAACCCGCCATTGGTCCCTATCCTGAGCTAGATTAATCTATTCTCTATCATCATATCCCACCTCCCTCAAATCCATTTTAATATTATCTACGTCTCGGCCTCCCTAAAGGTATTTTTCCCTCCGGCCTCCCAACTAACACTCTATATGCATTTCTGGATTCGCCCATACGTGCTACATGCCCTGCCCATCTCAAACGTCTGGATTTAATGTTCTTAATTATGTCAGGTGAAGAATACAATGCGTGCAGTTCTGTGTTGTGCAACTTTCTCCATTCTCCATTCTACATATAATTACAATAATAAAAAAAAATCTAACTATAAACAAAGTAAAACCACACGAAAATATACACGGACTACAGTCACATAAACTTTAAACGAGTGATTAACTGATTAGCTATCATAATTAAATCCTAGTTAATTAATGAGGTTAGGATATTGACGAATATTAACAAGAAACTTGCAATTTTTAATCGAGAGAAAAAACACAAATCAACACATTTAGCAATATAGCAATACTTAAAAACCGTGAAATAAGAAAAAAAAATCTAATTTATTTTTAAATTGTGATAATGTCCGCCAATCCCTGGCGCCATTAGGTAAATAATCCCATAGGCGAGATATTTCTACACAAGTAGGAGGATGAGTTTAAACAAGTTCTGTGGTGAGAGATAAGGCGGGTTCACAATAAACCGGGAACGGAAACGACAACGCGAACAAGAACGGAAATATTGTTAAAATAAAGGTATTTAAATGTGAGCATTCACAATTAACTATTAAATATATTTTTAACATTATTTCCGTTATCGTTCTCGTTGTCGTTTCTGTCCCCGGTTTATTGTGAACCAGCCTTTAGAAAGAAGTTATTTTAGGAAAATGGTTAAATGGAAAAATGACCGAGAACAGCCGTAACTTAAAAAAAATGGCAGAGTTGGCCAAGATGTTCGTTAAGTTATTGTTTTCCCTTCCCCCCTTTCGGATTACCCAACATTTCAAACTGCTGGTGCTCTGTTCAGGTTTTAGAGCATTTCAAGTGCAGAAGGAATCCTTGCTGTGCCGTTGCTTCGTGTCGGTCTCATAGCTGCGTAGTCTCCTAGCGTGCGTGCTGTTGACTGCGAAAGGTCTATACAGCAGGTTTGTTGCTTCCCGAGTTAATCCGCGTCTCGAGCGACAAGTGACACGGCTTCTTACTTATCGGGGCAGGGTCTGCATCGCTCCGTACACGGATCACATCAGCTGTTCACTTATACTGAGGGGAAACAGAAAGACGGCCGTCTGGGTTACATTCGCAGGACGGGTAACAAATTGTACTGCAACGCATGTAATAATGCATTTATATGCCTATTCTGGGTTCTGCAAATTTATTGCATGTGAGAAAGTAAAATATGGATAAAATTACTGTAATTTTAGGGATGCGAAATGGGTTTTGTAAAAAATTGGAGATATTACAGATTTTTTCTCAATTCGGGATACTGTTGCTTTAGACATTCTAAATTTATCGATTATATGATTATGACCAGAATATTGAACGAAATGGAAATATAAAAATTGGAGATCTGTCCTTCGAAGAGGTGGAAAAATTCAAATATCTTGGAACAACAGTAACAAATATAAATGACACTTGGGAGGAAATTAAATGCAGTATAAATATGGGAAATGCCTGTTATTATTCGATTGAGAAGCTTCTTTCATCTAGTCTACTGTCAAAAAATTTTAGGGCCGTATTCATAGACTTTTTAGCGCGGGTTTCCGGTGGATGATCAGCGTTTTTCGTATTCATAAACCAGTGTTAGCGATAGGATATGATTTGAGTTCTGTACAAGTAACCAGTGGATAGCCGGGGCTAGCCTAGTACGCTCGTAGCGCGTGCTGCGAAATGTCTATGAATAGCACCCTTAAAGTTAGAATTTATAAAACAGTTATATTACCAGTTGTTCTATATGGTTGTGAAACTTCGACTCTCACTTTGAGAGAGGAACAGAGTTTAAGGGTGTTTGAGAATAAGGTTCTTAGGAAAATATTTGGAGCTAAGAGGGATGAAGTTACAGGAAATGGAGAAAGTTATACAACGCAGAACTGCACGCATTTTATTCTTCACCTGACATAATTAGGAACAGTAAATCCAGACGTTTGAGATGGGCAGGACATGTAGTACGTATGGGCGAATACATAAATGCATATAGAGTGTTAGTTGGGAGGCCGGAGGGAAAAAGACCTTTAGGGAGGCCAAGGCGTATGTGGGAGGATAATATTAAAATGGATTTGAGGGAGGTGGGATATGATGGTAGAGACTGGATTAATTTTGCTCAGGATAGGGACCAATGGCGGGCTTATGTGAGGGCGGTAGGAAACCTTCGGGTTCCTTAAAAGTCACTTGTAAATAAGTAGATAAATATTCAACCAGCGTAAATTAAAACACCAATTACTTTGAATTTACTATTTATTTCTTGGACCACGCAACAGAAACACAGACACAATAAAGACATATTTCCTGTCAAAGTGAATGTCCTGATTTCCGTTTTCTCATGACTTCACTATCGAGTATCGATTAATGAGCGAGTGATCATGATCGAGTGATCATAGAACTAAATGTAAAGAACTAACAATGTTACAATCGATTACTCACATGATGTTACCAAACGCGAAAAATTAAAACTACTGAATTTTAACTTTTAAAAAGGTTTTCATCTTGAAGAGGCAAAAGTGTAAAATTGGTATCTTAAATCGAAAAGGGACAAAGGAACTGGCCACCCTACCCCATTATTTATGTGCATCACAATAGCCTTATTTCATTGCTCTGTATACATATGGCCAGATTTATAGCACTGTATCAAAGTAGCCCTGTAGGTGTATCACAATAGCCCACACAGAAGGCCATTATGATACACTGATTTTGTTTTAATTTTATCCATTATTACAAATAGAGTAGTACATTATGCAACGAGCCTATAATGGTAGTAATTAAGACGTAAGTATGTTTGTTTATGAAACGATCGTCTTAATTACCATTATAGGCAAATTTCATACGACTTTTTATGCTCGACCATATTTCTAACTTGAAATTATTCAAAATTAGGTCTTCTTATGGTTATGTGCGAACTGACCTGAATTGTGAGATGTGCGCAGACGCAAAAGTATTGATTTTTTTCCGAGGCCGAATGTCATTGACCTTGACAGAGAATAAGATGAACATTAGTCTGATATAACCTGGCAATTGATTTAGAATTGAAAAACGAGATGACAAATTGAATTTATTTGAATGTTATTTACAATTAACGCTAAAGTAACAGAACATAACCTTCTGCGACATTATTGGATTTCCAGCCTCCGTGACTTTTCGCTAATTGTCTTTCGATTGCATATACGAGAATAATCGATACTTGCGGTTTTATAACGGTACAAAGCTGACTTGTCATTGGCTGAACACATGAACTTTAATGAATAGGTGTACTTTAATGACATGCATTAAAGGACTGCTACCAGGTGTATAATTACTACATTTCGCATGGTCGAGCATAATAGTACATTATGCAACGAGCCTATAATGATAGTAATTAAGAATCGAGTATGGATATTTATGAAACGAGCGCAAGCGAGTTTCATAATTTTCATACGAGCTTCTTAATTACCATTATAGGCGAGTTTCATACGACTTTTTATGCTCGACCATATTTCTAACTTGAAATTACCGGTATTCAGATGTATACATTTTATTTGTATCTGACAAGATCGGAAGTGACCTTGTTCTAGGTCGTGAATTGTGAGATGTGCGCAGACGCGAAAGTATTGATTTTTTCCGAGGAACAATAATGTCATTGACCTTGTGTAATCCCGTTAAACGTGGTATAACTTTGATTATTGAATTCGACATTGAAAAACGAGATGACAAATTGAATTTATTTGAATATTATTTACAATTAACGCTAATTATTATAGTAACAGAACATAACCTTCTGCGAAAGTATTGGATTTCCATCCTCCGTGACTTTTCGCTAATTCTCTTTCGATTGCATATCTGAGAATAATCGATACTTGCGGTTTTATAACGGTACAAAGCTGACTTGTCATTGGCTGAACACATGTAAGCTGAGTTATCATTGGCTGAAGACCTGTACTTTAATGAGTAGGTGTACTTTAATGACATGCATTAAAGGACTGCTACCAGGTGTATAATTACTACATTTCGGCATGATCGAGCATAAAATAAATTTAATTCCAGATCCTTCATATATGTCTCAAGTAGCACATGACTTGATTTTTTTTTAAGTTTGTATATGTTTTAATAGAAATATTGCAGCAAAAGATTGATTTTTTTGTATCATAATAGCACTACTTGACCCTGCATGACATTCCAAGCCGAAAGTAGCTGAATAACAGTCTCTTAAAAAAACGGACGAAATGTTCGACCCGAATGCGTAAGCCAGAATGATTCTTGCGGAAGTAAGCTGAAACAATCCTTCCAACACGCGCACAAACACAGTCTAATGCAGAAAACGTTTTGAACCGTGAAAGCGGTTTGAGTCATCCTCCCAATTTCGAATGTCTTCTGCTGTTTCGTTTAGGCAGCAAAGTGCTTTTACTGGAGGCTTTTCTTTCACTTTTTCTCCCCCCCCCGCGCTCCACTTTTCCCCTTTTGCCTCGTCTTCTTTTACTTCTTAAAAAAAATGTGTGTGAAAATGTAACACTGGGCCCACGTGTTATTTTTCTTATTCGTATTCTTTGAGTTAAGAATTCGATAGGTTCTTTTGATGTTTTCTGAAACGTAAAAGCTTAAAATTGTTAGTATAGTATAAGTGAGTTTTTGATTGGGGGATTCGGTTTGCTTTATTCTGTGTTAGAAAAGGAGGAGAAACTGTTGTAAAGAAAACGGAGGGGAAATTGAAAAGAACTTCTCCATTCTTATTTTGAGTTTGTGGTACGTTAAGATATATCAATTAGTTCTGTTAAACCAGCAGTGCTATTTCATAGGCATTAACATTGCGTAACTCTATTCCTTCATTTTCATCATTAGGACACAGAAGTTAATGCATTTGCATACATCCTTCCGGAAGCTGTAACTATATGTCGATAAAATTTATCTGAAGAAATTATCACTTTTAGGCACAGTAAAATATAATCTGAAAAGGTAAACGTGTGAATTCAAAATGAGGCAGCGAAAATACAACATGAGGATAGCTGCCCGTAAAGGGTTACCAAAGTGATACAGCCTACTATTTGGTCCATTATAAAGGATAAATATCAATATACGCTAGGAATAATAATTAGCAGTTATAAGTAAAAGATTAAATAAGCAATAACTAGTTTTAATATGTACTTGTATATGAATATTATGACAGTTATCCACATATAAACATATATTTTATTTTTCATTTAAATTGGGTCTTGTAGCACTCTACGTTTGAGTCCAAATCTTTTAAACACATTCACTGTAAATTTTGTGACTGCATCTCGGGCACCGAAAAAGAGACCCAAGACTTCCAGTTATCAATAGTATATTTCTTCTTTATATAATCACAACATGGTTCATAATGTTGCTTCTTTTCTTTATCAACCTATAGAATTTGACCTGTAGACTTTTAAAAGCGTATTGTGGGATCTAAAATGCAACCCTTATTTTTTTCCTTTTCGATGATCGCAATGTCTGCTCTTTTAGATGATTCAGTGATAGAAGTTCAGTCCACCTCTTCATAGACTTCATACAACTTAGTATCTCTGAAGCAATTGGCAATGAAACTCCTCATTCTGTGGTGCCTGTTATTCTGTAGTTCTCCTTTACGGGAAAAAAACCAAGTACATGTGGGAGGATTTCTGTCTCATGTGTGAAGAAGGCAGTTAGTTATCATGTGCTAATATGATCCAATTATCAAAAAACAGTCGATGTAATTTATATGTTCTGATACAATGAATGAGTCAAGTGGACAACTTCAAATACTAGTGGTGTACTGTTAACTATTAATATGAGCTCCTGCCAGGAAGTTAAAAGGAGGAAAGCAATGGCAAAGGGAGATTTTTATTGAAAGAAATTGCATTTTCTGCGGACCTTTGGAAAATAAACTAAGGAAGAATCTAGTGAAGTGATTTGTGTAAAGTGTGGCATATATGGAGCAGGAAAATTAACATTACGACGAAGTGAAAGAAAAAATACGACTGGAAGCATAGACTATTTTGAAATGTTGATATGGATAAGAATGGAAAGTATGAAGTGGACAGACAGAATAAGGAATGAAACTGTAGGCGTAGGCCTACTAGAAAGAACGGGTGAAGAAAGAATAATGCTGAAAGTGATAATGAAGAGAAAAATAAATTATCTTGGTCACTGGCTAGGAAGAAACTACCTACTGAAGGATTCACTGGAAGGAATGGTGAATGGGAAAAAAAAGTTCGGTGCAGAAGAAGATATCAGATGATAGCATTACGGTATGGATCATATGAGGAAACTAAGAAGAAAGTGGAAGAGAAGGAGGATTGAAGAATGTTGTGTTAGCAGTAAAGGATCTATTCTTGGGCAGAAGACTATGAACGAATGAATTGCATATATTTTGACTTCGTATAAATATTTCATATCTGCAACACGCTAATCTTCGAATAGATGTCTAAACAACAGTATGTAGGGTTATTACAGGCACAAGTAGCGTAATTGAAATTAGTAGACCTATAATTTCCAAACGAATTAAGCAGTTTAGATGAAGAATGGAATTTCTGAAAAACGGTAGTTACCTTGTGCTAATATTATCAAAGAACAGTCGCTATAATTATATGTTTTAGTATAATATATTTTGCATACCAATTAACAACATAGTAAAGGATTTTTTTACCTATTCCTTCAGGAAATATTTTTTCTTAATAAAAATGTTTAGAAAATTTAACATTGAATGTAACTATTAAGAAAAAAATAATTTTTGAAAGAATAGGAAGTAAATCCCGAAAAGACAAAGTATATGATTATGTCTCGTGACGAGAATATTGTACGAAATGGAAATATAAAAATTGGAAATTAATTTTTTTAATAGGTGGAGAAGTTCAAATATCTTGAAGCAACAGTAACAAATATAAATGACACTCGGGAGGAAATTAAACACAGAATAAATATGCGAAATGCCTGTTATTATTCGGTTGAGAAGCTTTCATTATCCAGTCTGCTGTCAAAAAATCTAAAAGTTAGAATTTATAAAACAGTTATATTACCGGTTGTTCTTTATGGTTGTGAAACTTGGACTCTCACTTTGGGAGAGGAACATAGGTTAAGAGCGTTTGAGAATAAGGTGCTTAGGAAAATATTTGGGGCTAAGAGGGATGAAGTTACAGGAGAATGGAGAAAGTTACACAACACAGAACTGCACGCGTTGTATTCTTCACCTGACATAATTAGGAACATTAAATCCAGACGTTTGAGATGGGCAGGGCATGTAGCACGTATGGGCGAATCCAGAAATGCATATAGAATGTTAGTTGGGAGGCTGGAGGGAAAGAGACCTTTAGGTACGCCAAGACGTAGATGGGAAGATAATATTAAAATGGATTTGAGGGAGGTGGGATATGATGATAGAGACTGGATTAATCTTGCTCAGGATAGGGACCAATGGCGGGCTTATGTGAGGGCGGCAATGAGCCTCCGGGTTCCTTAAAAGCCAGTAAGTAAGGTAAAACTTAGCAGTAAAAGAACTGTGCATATATTTAATTAATTGTAAATTTTATTTTGTGCATGCTTTACGATTGTAAAAAAATATTCAAATTAGATATTAGTTTTACAGGTAATTTATTAGCTATTTTAATATTCTGAATTGTGTTTTGTAAAGTGCAATGCATGTATATTAAGCATGAAAAATTTTGTTCGTCTAGTGTTTATAGTAGCTGAGATGTAAAGAAATGAATTTCACTAAATTTTTGCAGGCCAATAGTGTACCTCCCGCTTTAAAGATCTTTGGCACGCGGACATTTAAAAGGTAAAATATGTCGGAACATAATATTAGTCCTATATAACCCATGAAAAAAAAAGTTCCGAATTTATTGCTGAATCTTAGTTTTTATTATTGTATTTCCAAGTTTATAGAACCCTATTTTACCCGAAGGTATATTGAAGCTGTAATTAAATCATACATATTATAGCCTGTACAAATAGTTACCTAAAATATATACATAATTATGACATAAAATACACATATTAAATTAAATGTGTATGAAAATGAAAATCATATTTATGTTATACAAATACAAAGATATAAGATAAAATATATATAATATATGGAAATAGATACACGATATGTGAAATGCAGACATATTACATACAGTACTTTCCCAGGACATATCACACACAGACTTGTTAATTACAAAAAAAAAAAATATATCTTAGTAAAATCTTAGAATCTTAGTTTATGGAAGTCTGAGAAACGTTCTCTTTTTATCAGTTTCAACATATAAGTTCCCTTAAGCAATGTATAAATTATAAATGAAAAAATAAACAAGGAAAGAGAGAAAGCTATCACTTGTAATCTTGATATTAAAGTTGACGGCACAGTTCAGGACATACTGACAAGTTCTGAAATAGAATAAAAGTCCATCCAATCTAGTAAATTCTTTCCAGAGCTATTGAACTGGGACGAGAAATGTACACAAATGTAAACGCGGATGACAGTCTTGTATTTTCCCCTTCCGTGAAGAACCCGCTTCAGTTCTGTCGGAAATAAATAGCAGCAAGAAGAATGGCCGTGGCCACACTTGTGAGAACGGTGATGTTTACAACACGGGGGCCGAATACCAATGACTTCCATCTTGACCTCTGGCCCGGCTACTTGTTCCGCTGTAATTACGCGGATGTAATGGATGGGTATGGGAGGGATCCAATTACAGAGATTATCGAGAGACGCGATTCGCTCTCAAGTATCCAGTTCTTCACGGATAATGGGCCCATTTTCGTTACGGCACCAGCGCTACCGAACAGCCCAATTAGATATACTGTGCAATATTAGGATAGTAAATTTACGAATGTTAAACACATGGCTAACAAGAGGAGGCATCCACTTCTAGTCACGATCTTCTTCCCGAAAAATAATTGGCGACTCTTCAAGGCGATGTGAAAACAGAGAGTTTTATTATTTGTTTCTCTGTTTTTTCAGGGATGACCAAACTGAACAACTGCAAGGTGTGAGAGTGGACGCAACTAATCAGGTAAGAATATCAAATATTAAATATGAGTACCGGTATATCATAACTATGATTATTGATTGCAGTACAATCCAACTCATTCACTGCGGGCTAAAGCAAGGAGATGCACTATCACCTTTACTTTTTAACTTTGCTCTAGAGTATAGGCTGGTTCACAATAAACCGGGAACAAAAACGACAACGAGAACGAGAACGGAAATATTCTTCAAATAAATATATTTAAATGTGACTATTTACAATTAAATATTGTGAATGCTAACATTTAAATACATTTACTTTAACATTATTTCTGTTCTCGTTGTCGTTTCCGTTCCCGGTTTATTGTGAACCAGCCTTATGCCGTTAGGAAAGTTCCAGGATAACAGAGAGGGTTTGGAATTGAACGGGTTACATCAGCTGCTTGTCTATGCGGATGACGTGAATATGTTAGGAGAAAATCTACAAACGATTAGGGAAAACACGGGAATTTTACTTGAAGAAAGTAAAGAAATAGGTTTGGAAGCAAATACCGAAAAGACAAAGTATATGATTATGTCTCATGATCAGAATATTGTACGAAATGGAAATATAAAAATTTGAAATTTATCCTTTGAAGAGGTGGAAAAAATCAAATACCTGGGAGCAACAGTAACAAATATAAATGATACTCGGGAGGAAATTAAACATAGAATAAATATGGGAAATGCCTATTATTATTCGGTTGAGAAGCTTTTATCATCCAATCTGTTGTCAAAAAATCTGTAAGTTAGAATTTATAAAACAGTTATATTACCGGTTGTTCTTTATGGTTGTGAAACTTGGACTCTCACTTTGAGAGAGGAACATAAGTTAAGGGTGTTTAAGAATAAGGTGCTTAGGAAAATATTAGGAGTTAAGAGGGATGAAGTTACAGGAGAATGGAGAAAATTACACAACACAGAACTGTACATATTGTATTCTTCACCTTACATAATCAGGAACATTAAATCCAGACGTTTGAAATGGGCAGGGCATGTAGCACGTATGAGCTAATCCAAAAATGCATATAGAGTGTTAGTTGGGAGGCCGGAGGGGAAAAAAAACCTTTTAGGGAGGCCGAAACATAGATGGGAAGATAATATTAAAATGGATTTGAAGGAGGTGGGATATGTTGATAGAGACTGGATTAATCTTGCTCAGGATAGGGACCAATGGCGGGCAATGAACCTCCGGGTTCCTTAAAAGCCAGTAAGTAAGTAAGTAAGTAAGTAATTAAGTAAGAAAGTAAGTAAGTAAGGTCCAACTCTGAAATTAAAGTACTAAACCCTATCATCTCTTTTATCTTATCAACAGTAATCTCATTAGTGGTTTTGATTTATCTAGAGAAAATAAAAACTGAAGTGGGATTTAAATTCGCTGTTACTTGGTTAGAAGAAAGTACATAAAGATTAGCTGAAATGAAGTACTCTAATACATTAAAATATTAATTGACTTGCTAAAATTCTATTTCACTAATGTTAGCTTCTCCAAAACGTTTGAACGCAGCCGCCATTTTCAGTCGACTATCTATGTGGTAAACAAATGACGATCGCAAAGCATGTTTTATAGTACCGTAAAGAATTTGCATTTTGAAATGTTGGCAAAAAAGAAACAAATTGTAGGGAGGCGATAAAAACAGGAGAAAGTATATAAAGATTAGAAGAAATAAAGTACTTTAATACAATAAGATAGGTATTAATTGACTTACTACAATTCTATTTCACCAATGTGAGCTTCACTAAAGCGTTTGAACGGAGCCGACATTTTCAATCGACTATCTATGCGGGACACAAATGACGATCGCAAAGCATGTTTTATAGTACCGTAAATAATTTTCAGTTTGAAATGTTGGCAAACAAAGAAACAAATGCTAGGGAAGTGATAAAAACAAACAAATGCTAGGGAAGTGATGAAAATAAGTAAATGCTAGGGAAGTGATAAAATTGTAGCGATAAACAGCCGTGATTGGTTGAAACACGTTCTTTCGTACCGTTTTCTTGGTCAAAAGTTATATGATGTAGTAAAAGTGTAATAGTCGTAAAAATTATAATGCCTTGACTTTTGTTAACGTATAATTTGCTGCATTATCTCATTGTTACCTCATATCTTGATCTTAACCAGTTTTATATTCTTTGTTACCTTACTTTCATCTCATGTCTTGATCTTAACAAGCGTATTATTTGCTGTGTTAGCTTGTTTTAGCTATTGTCTTTATCTTAGCCCGCGTGTTAAGTGCTGTGTTACTTATCTTCATACATAATGCCTTTGTATGTTACCTTTTGATATCTAGTTATCATATTTTGATCTATGCTAGTGTTATCTGCTGTAATCTTAATGCCTCATATCTTGATTTTGCAAGCGTGTTATCTGCTGTGTTATCTTCTTTTTATCTCATGTGGCTTGATCTCCACTGACGTGTTACCTGCTGTGTTATCTAGTTGTTACCTCGTGCCTTTATTTCATCTGTGTGTTATCTGCTAATGTCATTTCATGTCCTGAACTTAGCAAGCAAGTTATCTGTTGTATTATGCTAGCTTCAGCTCATGTCTTAATTATCTTATAATTATCTCGTGTCTTTATTCAGTTAGCATGTTATCTACTAATGGTATCTCGTGTCTTGATCCTAGCAAGCATGTATCTGTTGTGTTTTTATAGTTTCAGCTCATGTCTTGATTGTGTTATTCTTATCTCTTGCCTTTATTTAGTCAGCGTGTTTTCTGCTAATGTCATCTTACTGTATATCTTGATCATATCAAGCATATTATCTGCTTTGTTTTAATCCTTACAAGCATGTTATATGCTAACGTCATCTCAGTTCTTAATATTAGCAAGCATGTCATCTTCTGTGTTATGTTCGTTTTATCTCGTGTCTTGATCTTTTCTAGCGTCTTATTTGATGTATTATCTTATTGTTATCTGGTGAGTATATTTAGTCAGCGTGTTATGTGCTAATTTCATCTCATATTTTTATCTTAGAAAGCATGTTATCTACTTCGTTATCTTAGTTTCATCTTATGCTTTGATTCTTACCAGAGTGTTATCTGCTAATGTCATCTGTCTTAATCTTAGTAAGCATATTATTGGCTGTGTTATCTTAATTTCATCTCATGTCTTGATCTTACGAAGCATGACGTGTTACATATTGTGTTACCTTAATTTTTTCTCACATCTTGTCTTTACCAGCGTGTTACTTGCTGTATTATCTTATTGTTTCTCACATCTTGTCTTTACCAGCGTGTTACTTGCTGTATTATCTTATTGTTTCTCACATCTTGTCTTTACCAGCGTGTTACTTGCTGTATTATCTTATTGTTTCTCACATCTTGTCTTTACCAGCGTGTTACGTGCTGTATTATCTTATTGTTTCTCACATCTTGTCTTTACCAGCGTGTTACTTGCTGTATTATCTTATTGTTTCACACATCTTGTCTTTACCAGCGTGTTACTTGCTGTATTATCTTATTGTTTCTCACATCTTGTCTTTACCAGCGTGTTACTTGCTGTATTATCTTATTGTTTCTCACATCTTGTCTTTACCAGCGTGTTACTTGCTGTATTATCTTATTGTTTCTCACATCTTGTCTTTACCAGCGTGTTACTTGCTGTATTATCTTATTGTTTCTCACATCTTGTCTTTACCAGCGTGTTACTTGCTGTATTATCTTATTGTTTCTCACATCTTGTCTTTACCAGCGTGTTACTTGCTGTATTATCTTATTGTTTCTCACATCTTGTCTTTACCAGCGTGTTACTTGCTGTATTATCTTATTGTTTCTCACATCTTGTCTTTACCAGCGTGTTACTTGCTGTATTATCTTATTGTTTCTCACATCTTGTCTTTACCAGCGTGTTACTTGCTGTATTATCTTATTGTTATCTCACGTCTTTACCTAGCACTTAGCGTGTCGTTGCTAATGTCATCTGATGTCTTGATCCTATCAAGCATGTTATTAATTCTGTTGTGTTATCCGAGTTTCATCTCATCTCTTGATTTTTACCATCTTGTTATCTTCCGTGTTATTTTATTTCAATCTTATATCTTAATTTTCGCCAGCATATTTTCTGATGTATTATCATATACCTATCTCACGTCTTAATCTTAGCAAGCATTTTATCTCTTGTACTATCCTAGTTTCATCTCATTCCTTGAATATATTACCGGCGTGTTATATGTTATGTTTAGTTTCATCACATGTGATCTTAGCCAGCATGTTATCTGTTATCTGCGTTATATCTTAATTTCATCTTATGTATTTTATCTTGGCCAGCGTTATGTTGTTTTATCATATTTTTATCTGAAGACTTATCTTGACCAGCGTACAGGGTGTGTAGCAAGCAAGGGAGATTTAGCCTATATCAGAGCTCCGAGAGGTAGTGCTGCTTAGCGGTAAGGAAATAAAACGGCCGTGGTATATTTTAAGCACACGAATAATTATTGCTGGATGTAATTCTAAGAAAGTGTCTGAAATATGTAGTTAAAATAATATAATGCACTTGTTATATATACCGTCAACTCAGGCAACTTTGACCCTTAAGATGTTACTTGAATCCAGAAGAAAAAAATGTTTACTTACCATTGGAGTAACTTGGGTGAAAATATTTGTACTGATGAAAGTTTGCAGAGAAAAAAACCACAACTTTCGACACCAAACTGTTATTTTACATAGACGAAAATATTTTTTTCTTCTGGGTTCAAGTAACACCTTAAGGGTCAAAATAGCCCGCTTTGACGGTACCAAAAATCATTCAATTTACGGTAAATCCACACTTGCATAGAATTAATGACGAACAATGGATGTGGAATTGTTTTTGACGAGTTTTTTTTTATAATGTAATGCAACTTTTAAAAAAGAATGAAGGAGAAATGCATGACGTGGCTTCTAGACAAAGTATTAATAATTAACAAGACATTAAAAACTTAAGTCAATACAAAAAAAATCAATACAAGCTGCTTGAATACCCACACAACGGTGAAGTACCTATTATTCATCACGGGGTGGGACAAATAACCTAGTTTTCTTGTAAGTGCAGCGTAGAAGAGTACTGTTTTCAGACACTAACACGTCACGCAATACCACGTAACTATAAAATTATAGAAACGGTTCACAGGCGATTACATAACTTTAATTGGAGTACAGTGAAACCTCTGTATTTGGACACCTGTATGTTAGACACCTCATTATATTTTACATATTTTCTTGAGACCGGACAAATTTGTATGTTTTACATGTCCAATATATCCTCTATGTTGAACACTCCTCAATCCTTGAAGCTAGATACTGCTTATAATTCTATCGTGGACGATTCTCTTGTTCTTTTGTGTATTTCTGCTACTTTTTTAGAGCTGAATTTCATTTAACCCTTGTGTTTTACAAAGAACATTAGCACAATGGAATGAGAAGGGGTTTTCCTTGTACAATACAGCAAATGTGAACCTCTTTCTACATTTCTGGAATTAACCCAATTTGCAGTGTCGTAGCATGAAATTTTGAGCAGGGGAAGCTAACTCAAGTTGTCTTTCATTCAATACGAGAAAACATATTACAAAAATACAGTCTTAAAATAAATAGTAGTCAATTTCAAGTCGGCAGTCGAAGATTGGTTGGAACATCGTAAGTAACACCAATAAGGCATGACCTCAAATGATACGTAATAAAATATGATTTCACGGTTTACAAATATCTCTTAACAAATAGACACGTATACGTATAACATTAGCTCACTCCCTGTCATATTTAGAGAAATCACAATATTAGTATCATTATGTAAGTATGCGTCTGTCTATTGGTTGTGTCCTTCATTGACAGCAAGGGAGTCGGTCATTTGTTTTTTAAATCACACTTTTGTTCGTAAGTCGGTCTTGATAATACAATTATCCTAAAAAAGTTCAAGTAAATTAGTGCCAGGAACTGTTATTTCGCTCATTATTTATTATATCAGCCAAATGCACACTAACACTTCAACTGAACACAACTGACGAAAAGGGATAACTCGGAAACTACTTATTTTAAATGTCAAAGCTAGCTTCTTTGCGAGCCTTGCGACTAGGGTAGCTTAGTTAGAAAGGGATGGAAAATCTGCGGGGTGGATTACACAGACGAAACCGGTCTGCTTGGAAGCTGGTGTGTGCAGGCTTCTTGTTTACTGCTGCATCACAAATCATCCTGAGCTGCCGCATCGCAATATTTAACGCGTAAATATAAATTCTATTAAAATTAATAAATAATTTTCTCCATAAACTGCAGGTTTATTATGAAATTATTATTAACTGGGGAAGCTAAGCTTTTTAGCTTACATTGACGCTACGCCACTGCCAATTTGTCCTTTTTGTAACTGTACTGTAGCTAAATTTGAGTGTGGAGTGGAGGGACATTATTTTTCAAAACAGGAAACTTTATGATGCGAAATTATTTTAGTAGACTTCCAGTATATAAATCATTGTCTGTTGAGATGTTTACCTGTGAGAGTCAGTTTGTGTAGTTTGTAAATGTATAGTACCTCAATATGAGTAAGCGTAAGTTGGTGAAATTAATCATTGAAAGGAAGAAAGAAGTTATTGGTCGTTTGCTTTATGGTCATAGTTGTAGGAAAATTGCAGAAGAGATTATTGGAACTTTTAAATCAACAGTTTCAAACATTAGGAACAACAGGACCTCAATATTACTGTAAATTTTACAATTTTATTATATTACTGTAAATGCATGAAAATAAAATTGCTGTAGACAAAGAAGAAGAGTTCGCAAAGCTATTAATGACGAACTAAATGACAGTGTTTTAAATACTGTAGTTCCTTAACATTATGCATAGTAATTTTCTATATATATATATATATATATATATATATATATATATATATATATATATATATATATATACAACTTTTAACACTGTATCACTTCGGAATATGTATTGTATGACTTTCCTGTGTTAAATTCTATCGTACTTGGTTTACATGTTTCGACCTATTATGGGTCATCCTCAGAACACATAACAAATGTTAATCACACCTACAGAGACATCAACACAGACATGAAAATACTACACATCCATCCAAAAAGCCAGAAACTAAACACACTAGAACAATATGAAATATACAGACACACAAAAACACACACCAATGAAATTCTCAACACACAACTGAATTTCAGAACACACACACTCTTTGACTCCACATTACACCACACGAACACACCCTCACAGGAAACAAAACAAGAGGCGCCAAGACCAACAACGACCAGTTCTGAGGATGACCCATAATAGGTCGAAACATGTAAACCAGATACGATAGAATTTAACACAAGAAAGTCATATAATACATATTCCGAAGTAATTTTCTTTTTATTGCATGCTAAATAGTTTCTACTTCCCACTATCTCGGACACCCCGTTAGGTTGGACAATTTTTTATTGAGCCATATGTGTTCAGGTTAGAGAAGTTTCACTGTATATGTATTTTACTCAACGGCGCATAGGTAATTCAGAGTCAAAATTCAAAGCGGCAGGAAATAGTAGATAAACTTTGTTGGGGCACTCTACCAGATACAGGATCTTTTTACGTGGCGTAAAACAACGTCACTGTCCTCCCAACTTCACAACTATCCTGAAGGAAGCTTTGTTCAATATAATATGGTCATTTAAATTCCATTACCCTCAAACGGGTTTTGAATCCGTGAACATTGAATCCAATGATTAACATGCTAATCGCGTAACCAGCCAGTAAGACTAACTGTAAATATTTCAGCATTCTCCAATCTTGCCTCTCCTTCGCCTTCCTCTTAAATCTTAATATTATCTATCGTCTGACATTTTCTTCTGCCCCGAAATATTCTACCGTTCACAATTCCTTCCAGTACATTTTTCAACAGACAGTTTCTTCTCAGCCAGTGACCCAGCCAATGTCTTTTCTCTTCTTGATCAGCGTCAGCATTATTCCTTTTCCTCCCGCTGTTTCTAGCACAGTTTCATTTATTATTCTGTCCGTCTGTTTCATGGATTTTTTTTTTTGCATGATAAAGGATGTTATATTCTCTTGTTGTAAGAGAATTCTATTTCGATTAATTGATGCCGGGTACCTCTCTTTTAAAACTTCATCAACTCTTTCTGGCTGTTGAGAACAAAAAATCCACATTGGTTGAACTCCGAGTGACTCACACCTTAAAAATTCCACCAGATGTACAACATTTTCTTCGAGGTCGAGCCGATTTTGTTTAACGACGACTTTGGCAGGCTGACGTGGTTCGCGCCACTGTTTTGAGGTGCGAGGATTGTATTAAAGGTCTATACCTTTTTCTTATCATATGTCACAGTTCTCCTGATATACGGTATCTTGTCATCTATGGGATTAGCAATAAGTTGACGACAAAATCCACTCTTCGTTGAGCCTGTTTAGGTGCCAATTCATGAGGCGCATATTGCAACATCTGTATGATTTTCTAAACGTCTTAATGTGACGATGTATTGTATCTTCTGAAGCACCAAGTTCTTCTGACCTATACCTACGAGCATTTTTTGAAGATTTTCTCCCAAAATTCTGCGAGCATTCTCAATATTCCATACCTTAGGTATTCCAGGACGTTGTAAATCTTTAATGTCTCCTCCTTCATTATTTAAACGCTGAAACCATCGTTGTGCTACACTCTCACTAACGATACTTTTACCCTCGACTTCATGACTTCACACACTCTTCGAGTTGCTGCAGCAGCTTTATAATCTTATTTTCAGTATTGCTTTAGATTATAAGGATTGTAATATCAAACTTTATCACCTCTATTTTGTATCCTTCTATGAAAAATTGACCACTGCCACATACTTACAATGTACACTGTAATAAACATAGGATCCTGTAAATTGCATTCTCCAACTAAAGATAAAAAAAATTAGAAAATACCAAACTTTAAAATCCGACAGTACTTATGAGACACCTAATATTGTATACAGGGTGATTCAGTGACTATGTTACAAACTTTTAGGGATGATAGAGGAGACAATTATGAACAACTTTCATATAGGAATCTATGTTCGGAAACGTTCTGTTTGGTAGTTACAAATCTCGTAAGTTATGGAAGAGGAAAATACTATGGAAGGAAAGTTGCAAGGTTTAATCAGTCAAAATATCATTTACGATATATTTAGCTTATAACTTACCATGTTCATGAGAAATCACCAACGTTTGCAGGAACAGATCGTCTGCAACCAAACTTCAAAAGGATGGCCTTGAATTCGATTTAGCTGGTTGCACTGAGTAACATATGTAGGCTTGTAACTACCAAACGGAATGTTTCCGGACAAGTTTCCTATATGAAAGTTGTCATAATTGTCTCCCCTATCATCCCTAAGAGTTTGTAACATAGTCACTGAATCACCCTGTATTTTATTTTGCCTACATCACTTCATATACAGGGACATCATTTTATTTTTACTAACATTTCTAATATTAACCTGGCTATACCTTTGGATCAACGATTAAAACCGGAAACACCGTTTGCTACCTCATTCCACTACTGGAGTTCGATGATACTGGCGTAATATACAAATAAATCACTTTACTAGGTATAGGAGGGAAGAAAAGTAGTTAATTCATTTACGTAAACTAGGAAATATCGCAACTTTGAGTTTGACAATTTTCATTAGGTTTTTGTTTAATCAAAATACAGTACAGTATTAAAAATAAGTGTTTTTATTCACGAACTGAGCTATCCATGCCAACGTATTCATTATGCAGTGTATATTATACTGTCTAAAGCACATTAGCTTACAATATAGACAATGAAATTAAATTGAAAAGTAATCATAATATAGATATTTAAACACATTTTTGAAAATGGTGGCCGTTCATTTCGATACAGGCTTTAGTTCTAATGTGCATATTAACGCACTATAGACTATTGTACGTAATTCCAATTATCAGGTTCGTACTTCGTATCAGTAACTCACGTTGAAATAATTCTGTACCTACTCTATAAAAGAGACCTTACGTACTGTAAATTCAATCTTCACTTCTGCCCGATCCGAAAAGATAAAATTACTCAGACATGCTATCTACTGTTCGTCCAAGTGGTTTCGTCGCAGCGTCGTAGAAAGGAAGGAAATCACGTGACAGTTAATTACATAACTAAGCCCTTTTATTTAAGTTATTTTAAATAATTATATGGGTATAATATTATGTAGTCGTCCAATTCCTACTAGAAATTAATGTTCCCAGAAAAAAGCTAAGACAGCCCAGCCACTAGCATTTACAGAGAGGCGAATAGAAGCAGGTGGGGGAAACAGGGATGCGACGTAGGGAAATAATGGAAAATGATGCAATATTGAAAGCTCTTTCGTCACTGGGAGACGCGAACATATTTTTGGAACGTACTGTTTACTATGACCGTAAGGCTACTAAGACTGTATATGCGGTCTTGGATCTGTGTGGAGGACGGTTGAACTTCATTAGTAGAATGGGTGGGAGTGAAGTACATTAAAAAACTCAGGTACAATAAAAATTGAAGTAAAAATAAAATGATGTCCCTGTATATTCTGTGTAGTACAGAGATTTATTAAAATGGACCTACTTCTCCGCAGTGAGGTATTTTGTTCACTATTGTTATTTTTTATACTTTTATTGTATCACATTCAGTAACATATTAACAAAAGTCATTGTTTTGGTTTTAAAAGCCTCGTTTTCTGAAAGGTATAAAATAAAAGTAGATTAAAAGTGTCTTCTTATTTCACTCTATTAGGTAACATTAGAACCTGACACGTGTTAATGGTGCCTTGTGCTCGAAACCGTCGTCTTGTAGATTCCTCTTTTCCCGACACTCACAAGTTCATCTCTTATTCAAGAGTTCTAAGTTGAACACAAGCCTTAAAAAAGTTAGGTAAATACCCGTAAAGCGATCTTGGGAAGTTTGTAATTTCTGCTCGTATAAAGTAAGTAATTACAGACTTGTTGGGGAATAATTAATGCAGGCAGTCTGAAAGGAAGAACATTTGCTTCTTTTGAGAGAGGAAAGACTCCGCATAATGCGATTAAAGTCAAACAGACGCTTATACGACATATTTTGTCAGATATCTTTAGGAATAAAAAAGATTTCCGTCAAAATTGAAAGATCACGCCTAAAACTTCGGTATTGTTCCCCAGTCTTATCAGAAACTTGGTTACCAAGGTTTAAGGGTATTAGAGAAACAAAAAAATGATGAATGCGTAAATTGTACGGCTTCTACTTAAAAGAGGCATAAGTAATTTTGTGTGCTTTTAATTTTGTCGGTGCTCAAAGTTGAAAAGTTTCATCACTTCAAGGATTAAATCTTTTGCGAGTCAGTTTGCTTGAAATGCGTGCATTGAACCTACAAAGTATAGGAATGTTTAATCAAATATATTTCCAGATTTGAACAGAAATCCTTTGAATGCGTTTGGACTGCTTTCTCAATGGTGTGTGAGAGAAATTGAGGTAGAGGAGGGGGTGGCGGACAGTTCTGGGAGTTTCGGCTGGGATAATAGGCTTAAAATTCTGCCGATCACAATCCACAATTACCATTATACGAGCTTTTTGGGTATTTGCGTCGTGTAGTATTAGTTACATCAAATGTTTCGCATATAGAGTAAAGGTTGGTAATATTGTCATATGATTAATATTGTGATAGTTCTTTTTGAGAATTTATTAAAATTTTACTGAGCGAGAGAAGGACCGGTTTTGTGCAGAAACTTGTCCATGAACATTCCCTTAATACTTTGACGCAGAAAACCGATCCTCTTGCCGCTCAGTAAAATTGTAATAAATTCTCAAAAAGAACTACCACAATATTACTCATATCACAATATTACCACCTTTACCCTACTCTACAGGGTGGTCCACTGAACTCTTTCACTTCCGATAGTGTGTGAAATACTTCAGATATATACAGACAGACAATTACAATTTAAATTAGGCTACATCGAAGGTGACATCTGATACGCGTAATGTATTTTTTGTACATGAAATAATTTTCAAGATATTAAAGTTAACTTTCTTTTTTTTAAATTGGAATCAACTATGTTTTATATTGCAAATGTTGCGTTAATACTGTGTAATAACTACTGACTACTTTACAGACTGTTGGAATATCACCGGTAAGAGTGAACATAAACAATGTCTGACGCACCCTTCCCTATGTCTATTTCATAATATTGACCTAATTGAAGATCGAACACACCCATAGTACTATACACTAACCAATACAACCCTTATTTCTTCAGTTCTATACTGGACAATTGAACGACAAGACATCGGCGAGAAATATGATTGCACACCAGAGATTTTGTGTTTTGTTTTTCTGAGAATAATTGTTTATTTTTGATTGTGCAGTAGTGGCAAAAAAAATCGGACCGACCCTTGTAGCTGATTTCAGAGCCTTGTTCACTCCAGAGCACGATAGACTGGTAACTAAGACATTCGTGGTTCGAATCCTGCCTGGAAAGGACACGTTTTTTTTTTTGTTACTTATTCAAATTTATTCCCAATACTTTTCGATTGCTAGTAAAATTCATGTTCTGAGAATAATAAATTAATTAAGTAGTAAAATATCGCTGCAATCGAAAAATATTGGGAATAAACTTGAATAAGGAAAAAGAAAAAGTTTTCTTCCCACGCAGGATTCGAACCACGAAAGTCTTAGTTATCAGTCTATCGTGCTCTGGATTGAACAAGGCTCTGAAATCAGCTACAAGGGTCGGTTCGGTTTTTTTGCCACTACTGTACACTAATTTTATGTCTCACTTCACCATGTGCGATATTTCCATAGTATTAAAATGCATTGTAGTTTAATTGACGCACAACAATAACTCTGTTAGAGTTGTTATCCTCCCTCTATTCGATCCATGGCCACACATTGCTTGTGTTTACTCTTACTGATGACATTCAAACAGTCAGTAAAGTAGTTAGTTGTAATTAGACAAAGCTAATACATTCTTTTTCAATATAAAACATAGTTGGTTCTCATTTAAAAATAGAAAGTTGCCTCTAATATCTTGAAAATTATTTTGTGCGAGATCGTGCGTATTTACTTGTTTTCCGCACAGAACCAATACGCTGTAAGTGTGAAATACCACATTCAGTATTCCCAACGTAACACACATAACAATTTCCCTCTTCTTACCGCTTAAGCGCGACATTCATTTCACTGCTTTAGGCTTTTAACATATTAATTTTAGAGACGTTTAACATAGTAATAATTATAAATTGGAAACTTACCACTGCAATTTCACCTTAATTGCAATGTTAATTATTGTTTTTAAATATTTGCAAAAATTAAGTAAAGTCTACTACTCCACAAAACTTATTGCATTCCTGATACAAGTAACATTAAGGAAGCCGTGAAAAAATCAACAAGATTCCAGATGCCGATGTTATTACTGCAATATGTTATATAAATAATATTGTTAAAATATTCAAATGAAAAATAAGTCATTACATAACCTTACCGTTTGTTTTAAGTTCGCATTTATAGACTGGGGGAAAAAAAGACAGACGTATATCACGGCCTGCTGGAGTATAGTAGACACAGAAAACATTTTATAGCAACACTGTTGAAGAAAGATATTTTGGTTTTCCGAAGTTGCCGTCATTAAACAGAAACCAACATGGAGATTTCATTGCATCTAATTAGAAATTCGTCTTTCAGGTATGTAATAAACGATCTTCGCAGAAAATAATATACGATACACGAGCGGTATGTTTGTTTTCATTTTCTCGGAAATTAAAAAAGCTCAACTACGTTTCGCTTTTTCAATCTTTTCCTCGACCACGAAAACGTCAACATACCGCTCTTGTAACGTATATTACTATTATGTACAACAAATACATTACGTGTATCAGATATCATTGTCGGTTTGTGTATATTCTGAAATATTTCACACGCTATCGGAGGTGAAAGAGTTAAGTGGCCACCCTGCATATTTCGGATCACTTATCAGGGAAAATAATTTAGTCGGTGCCAGCGTTTCTGGCGCGTGTCCTTAAGTAAAGATCCAGTCAGTGAGCATTTGTTACCAATGCAACTGAGAATGGTACCACCAAAATACACGTCACATCAGCAATCTACCAGTCACAGTTGTCATTGCCCACTGACTGCGGCAAATACAAGATACTCGCACTTTGCGTTTTTGGGGTGTGTCCTTGTGTACATTGCCCAGTCAGTGGCACTGTTGCCACTTCGGCTGAGAGTGGTACCACCTACTAAACAGAAATCACGTCATGAATCTGCCAATCACAGTTGTCAGCTTTATTTGTCTACAAACTGCGGAAAAGATAGGATACTCGCTCTCAACGTTCCCACTTGCCAGAAACGGTGGCTTTGAATATAAAGTGCTAATATATCGGATCCCTTCTGTTCAGTCCTGGAGAATAGCTCTTGCTAACGGATTAAAAAAAATAACGTTCGCCCTTTTCCTGAATTCTCCGATAATGGAGCTTATACATGGCACGGACCAAGATAAGCAAATAGACTTCGGCGAGTTTAGGCTGACGTAAATCTAAAGGACCGGCACTTCTGCTGTCTCTCGACTTTAGAGCCTGTCAAACAAATCGTCACCTCTTGCGGATAACGTTCTTGCTGACTCACGACACTGCTGTCAAGTGATCTTTTGTGTAGAATAATTAGTGAAATATTTATTTAAAGAAGTTATGAGTATCTTACCTCGATTTCAGAGTACTTAGAATTTATTTTCTTGGGCTGTTATTCAAAGGTTAAACCAAAATTAAATTACTTGATATGTACTGAAATAAGGCACATAAAAGGCAGTCTGTATAAACACAAAATTGACCCGAACTGAGTTCTTGTCTATGGACGAACTCAATTAAAGTAAATTATTGAAATTTGCTAGAAAACTACATGTAAAAGTCGTAACAGTAAAATTTTTATGTAAACCGTTATTTCATTTGTAACCATCCGTGTCACAAGACTTAATCTATGTTGCATGTACTCTACATCATTTCCCGATAAATTGACTCGTAAGACAATATGACAAAATCCGGCCTTTTAGTACAAGAGAAATCGCTGTAAACGAAGAGTCAGACGGCATGGCTTAAGCATTCTTTTGGCATCAGCATATTTCCGCGAAAATCTCAAAATATAATTATTATGATTTCAGTTTCAGAATGCTTTGTGTAAAGAAAACCAACAATTATTCTGGATGGCTATCCTGTTATTATATTTATTATAAACCACTTCGCTTCAATTCAAACGGTCCTTATTCTTTACGGTATTGTAGTGTCCTGTAGTAATAGTAATTAATTTTGGTGCATGTATTGCATAATCACTTTGATTAGTAGGGTTTCCTAAGTCCATCTGTAAGTCCTCATCTTGATGGCTTCGCAGGAAGAGATCCAGGATTGTACCCTGTGACATTTGTAGCACACAGATTAAGCGTATGTGGAGAGGATTCGCTCTGAAAATGTTGGTATTGCCATCACTCCTTTCTAGAAATGGGCTAAGTTTATTTAAATTTGTAAATTACGTTACACCCGTCAGTTTTTAAACAAATGGCATATGATTATGTCAAAAATTAAATATAATTTTATACGTACTTTTGTCATGTCCATCTTTATAGAAAATTCTCATTTTCCTTTAAGTCGATAACTTTAATAGTGCCACATTTTTACGCAACTTTTTTTTCTATCACGAACTCACTACACTTGCGTTCTTCCCAGCTACGACAGTATATCGATGTGAAGCATTGAGAATCTGCCTAGTCAACAGGGTAATAAAATTTATGACAACCAGGCCAACACATCCTCGCACCCTCTAAAATTTTCCAAAGAAAACTTGTTTTTATCTTAGTGACCTACATATTTCGTACATTTGTTGAAATTACACACTGTTTCAAAATATAGTTTGCATTAAAATAGTGTGTCCAACATATTATTTCCGTTTTAAACAGTATCATACAGTTTCCGTTTCCGCGTTGGACAATTTCCATTTTATTCGGGCCAAATTACACATAATACATACGAATTTCGCCAGGACCAATGAATTGTTCCGAAATAGACAGAATTCTGGATTATTCAGGTTCCGATTTGAACAGGTTTCACTGTAGTTGTTTCCAATTTTATAGAGATTTGTAATGGGATCAAGAACCGTATGGTAGTGGAGGGTCGCGAACAGAATTTCACTCAAAAGTGGGTCGTGCCATCAGAAAGTTTGGGAAACACTGGGCTACAGAATCGGGGTGTAAAAGTTGAAATGTTATCTATGTTGAACAGTATAATTTCTCCAAGCAGTTTTCGTTGCAGAAAGACTGAGGACTAAACTGTGTTCAATCATTCGATTTTAAAGAAAATGGCAATAAATTCAACGTAATGATCAAATCAGAGAAAGGAAGACTCCACTTTGTGGTTTCATTAAAGGATAGCTGAAATTGTACGATAAAAAACAAAACATTTTTATATTAACAGTGGCTTACGGATGTCTTATGACTAGGGACCGGATTTTTATGTAATTACATATTATATTCCTTTCAATCTAACCGTATATAAATAACAAATGTTTGCGAATCTTGTAATTACCATTAATATACTCGTATTAAAATTTGATACTACATATTTTTACATATTTACCCCACATTATATTATTATGGCTTGGTAATACATAAATCTACATATTTAGGGGTTTTATTCATTTCTACTTCTCTAAAAAGGAAAAAAAAAAAAAAAAAAAAAAAAAAACTTCTGTTGGGGAAGTTTACAATTTGAAATACAGTACACAGGTTTAAAAATACCTTTTTACCTACCCAAGAAGGGATATATTTCGGGACGAAACATAACGTCCTTAGTTCTAGGAAGTAGTAGAGACACTCACCCCATACCACCCATATGTTTTATTTAACGACGCTCGCAACTGCAGAGGTTATATCAGCGTCGCCGAATGTGCCGGAATTTTGTCCCGCAGGAGTTCTTTTACATGCCAGTAAATCTACTGACATGAGCCTGTCGCATTTAAGCACACTTAAATGCCATCGACCTGGCCCGGGATCGAACCCGCAACCTTGGGCATAGAAGGCCAGCGCTATACCAACTTGCCAACCAGGTCGACCCCCCTGTGAATATGAGTGAACAAAAGGCAACCTTTCTCATACAACTACCTTGTATTATAAAAATCATTCAGAAAGCAGCGTTATCTTCATGCGATGGAGTGGGGCGAGGACGATATGATTTGTTCTGCACACATCTTAACACGCCGTTCCCATGCAATTTGCAACCTTACCCACCCTCTTCCTAATCCTTCCAGGGAAAACCCGTGTCAAATCTGGCATGAGCCGCAACAAAGTAGTCGAATTTTGAAAAGAAGCTGGAAATAAAAGAACAAACTGGAAAGTTGTTGAAAGGTTAAAATAAATCATTTTTCAGGTTATTGCTTGATCTCTTTACTTTAAATTTAGTAGACCTATACAGAAATGGGATTTTCCGAGAAATTAGGAAGTATGGTTCTCGGCTGGAATAATCTTACCCTTCTGAATGAGACAGGAATGTCACTTTTCAAACATTTTGTAAATGCTTATAGTTTGAGGTTTTAGTAGTGTACTTTGTTTCTTACAGGGAGCAGCTAAAATGCATGTGTCCGTCATCTCTTATTTTCTCCTAATCCAATAAAGCGTTGTGTCATTCATTTCACTCAGTTCTCTGGTTTCAGTACTTACAGTATAAAGTGCAAGTGAGTTTATCTACTGCTTTTAACTAAATAAAATGGCCCCTGTATCTTCAACCCTAACGACAAACATGAAATCATAGATTGCGATGAAAGCTTCTTTCACTACAGATGGAAAAATAGTAATGTGTGAAGTGTGCGGTAAAAAATTGGGTGCTCTATGAAGTCACAACTGAAGAGTCTTACCTATCCTATACCTGCCAGATATTGATATTAAATATTTTCAAAAGTTTACATATTTTGGTACAGACGTGGACAAATTATTAGACTAAATTAATTATATGTGTAACAAAACTGTATTTATCGGCAGAAATAATGAACAAAAATGTATTTTGCACAGAAATAATGAACAGAAAATTGAGTCTGAAGGTTACTAATATTTTGTGAACAGTCCCTTATTCTTTATTAACACGTTGATTTTGTCAGGGATGCTGGAAACCAAAGTTTGACACTTTCTTTGAATATCAGAATCTTTTAGCCAGATATCAGACAGTGCTTAAATGAGTCCATGTTTTGTTTACTTTGTGCTTTAGTATAGATCACAGATTTTAAAGTTCGTTCATGCCCGGTCTTCTTGCAGGCCATGGGGGAACAGACTGTTGAATATCTTCTGCAGTATATAATTAAAACATCAGTAGTACCAACACAGCCAGGAAAAATATACTTAACCATTGGAAAAATATACCAGAAGATGTAAACAATCATATTTACAACAATAGAGATTCTGTGAATTATACGGATAGTTGATATAACGAATTATATTATTTTCATTTTGGAGATGCCGATAAGCTCACTGTATTATAATACCAATTTTTGTTTACCACCTGTGCTTATCTTAATATTTGGATTTATGAACGTTTTCGACACTTGGTGTGTGTCATCTTCAGATATGGGGCCTATATCATTGTGTGTTGTGAAGCCCTAGTTTCTTAATTATGTTGTGGGTTGTTCACTTGTGTATTGCCTTTCATGATTTCTTAGTTTACTATAGGCAGTATGTGGTTGGTTATTGTGATTCTGTTAAGTTCTATCTATTGCAAAACCCGTATAGGACAATAAAATTATGTTGAAAACATTATAACACATAATTATAAACAAATAAAACAAATAAATATATACACTTTAAAACACTGTAAAACACTGTATTCACTATATTACTTTTTCACATATATGGTTGGCTGTGTTGGCCTGTTGTATCGTTAAAATTGGGTTACTTTACTGTCTTTTGACGCACTTTCACTGATATTCCATATTGTATGTTGGGGTTTATTTAATGTTGTTCAAGTTGACTGCTGTGGATCGTGGATGCTGTTGCAGACACGCATGGCCATACTAGACAGCGGACCCAACAGAAAATAGCTTGTATTATATACGTCTAAATATTCAACAACAGCATCCACGATCCACAGCAGTCAACTTGAACAACATTAAATAAACCCCAACATACAATATGGAATATCAGTGAAAGTGCGTCAAAAGACAGTAAAGTAACCCAATTTTAACGATACAACAGGCCAACACAGCCAACCATATATGTGAAAAAGTAATATAGTGAATACAGTGTTTTACAGTGTTTTAAAGTGTATATATTTATTTGTTTTATTTGTTTATAATTATGTGTTATAATGTTTTCAACATAATTTTATTGTCCTATACGGGTTTTGCAATAGATAGAACTTAACAGAATCACAATAACCAACCACATACTGCCTATAGTAAACTAAGAACACAAGTGAACAACCCACAACATAATTAAGAAACTAGGGCTTCACAACACACAATGATATAGGCCCCATATCTGAAGATGACACACACCAAGTGTCGAAAACGTTCATAAATCCAAATATTAAGATAAGCACAGGTGGTAAACAAAAATTGGTATTATAAGAATTATATTATGTTTCCAAGAAAAGCGTTTTAGTCTAATAATTTGTCCACGTCTGTACATATTGAGCTTATTTTTCTTACATAAATATGTACATATTTCACACCTTGATATTACATAAACATCCGGTCCCTACTTATGACTACGCTCTTGCTGTGGATTACAATCTGCTCAGTTACACAGTGTATCCTTGTACTGTACACCTCCATGTCAGGGTTCCTCGTAATATTGCAGTAGATACACCCATTCCACGGAAGTGCATGCAAATTGTAGAATATCTGTGAGTCCATATTGAAACAGTCAGACGGTTTGATCAATATGACGGCCTGGGAGCGGTTCAGGGCTCTCAATTATTGAAAACAGCCCCTCGTTGTAATTTCGAGTGCTAGCAAAGAAAGGACGGAAAGCTTCGATAGTGAAATATCATGTACCAATTATGCTTAGTTAAAATTTATCATTTTCCGAATAGCGGCAGTAAGGCGTTGAGGGCTGCATTTTTAAAAGAAGACATGGAGACTGGTGGTTGAATTCTCACAAAATTCAAAATCATAGGGGTGGGGGTTGTAGTTGAGCAGCTGCGCGCTTTCCCATCAGTACAAAGAGAGGAGTTGTTTGGACGGCGCCTCTAGTCGCATGACTTGGATGCGTCAACTTTTTACTGGTGCATGCCGACCAGCCTTCGTTTATTTCCTAACCTTATCATACTATTAATATTGTTCTCGTTTCATTTGATTTTACTACTACTATTACTACTACTACTATTACTACTACTACTACTACTACTACTACTACAACTACAGATGAACAAAACTAACTGCCGCTTTCGCTCGCTGTATTCGTTATATTTGTCTTTCGAGTCTCGTCTCGTCATTCTCGAGAACTTCGAGTCTCGCTCGTCATTCTCGAAATAACATTTGATCGGAGTGGAAAGATTTCGTAACCTTGAATAACATACATCAGTGATGTCAAAGCAAGCGCATTTTTCTGACCTTGACGTAGTGCGCGGGCATCAAGCGCTACTTACGGAAGGAGGAATAAGCAGCCTGTTTGGATTAAGAAAACAGTGGTGCACAAATTTCAAACGGAACGTGAAATTTTATGTCGTTACTTTTATATGGCTCCTTTCTATTTGATATTATCTATATTGTCTGCAAAATAAAAGTATTTACACCAACTTCTTGATATTGCAGTTGTGCTTTAAACGTTAATAACATAATAAAGAGTTAAGAAGGAATATTCACATAAATTCCATAGTACCAACAACTATACTGTACTAAGTGGATGAAACATATCATTCATAAAGAAAGTGATATCCCAAAAAAAAGAGACTGAGTATGCCATGATAAGTTGGAATTAATCTTGGTAGTGTCTTTAGCCTTATAAAAGTAATCAATGTACTAATCAAAACAATATCACAGTACAAAGCAAAGTTACAATGTTTTAAATGTAACTAATATTACATAACAAAACCCTTATCGCATTATGCTTCTAAGGTGATATTGATGAGCAACTTCCTATCATCAGAAATATTAAATTATTTTCTCGAAACCTGCTGAAGCTATAGAGCTGACATTTTTATAACATATGGCACATATCATTTGCTTATGATGTAACAGTAGTTGCTTTGTTAATTAATTTTCTTACAGGCATTTCCATGCGAATATTTTCAAATTTGTAATACACTATCTTCAATAATACGTATTTACGGTATATTAGATTTACGACAACATTGATTCAGTACATGTAAGGCTAGCTACTAAATAAATAGGATTACATCTGAAAAATTTCACTTTTCTATAATAGAATTGAAAAAATATTCCTTTTGAATAAAAGATCAAACTTGTGAAAAATGAGCATAATAAATTTGCTTTTATAAGAAACATAAAACATAACATTAATATCTTTTTGCTTGAGATTGCACACTTGACCTCAAACATATGAAAAGAAAATTCCTAGCCTTTTAATAAGGGCCTAGTAATTAAATAAAGATTGGGGAACGGATTATTATAGACTGAAAGTTAGAGATGATGTTTCAAATAGGCTACTTGATTGTTTATACATATATAACAGTTGCCAAAGTAGATAAAAGTTCAGTCAGGTATAAACAACTGTGGCGATTGAAGGCTGCTTGATGTTCGGGAGTCCACACCTGTGGAGTAACGGTTAGCGCGTCTGGCCGCGAAACCAGGTGGCCCGGGTTCGAATCCCGGTCGGGACAAGTTACCTAGTTGAGGTTTTACCCGGGGTTTTCCCTCAACCCAATTTGAGCAAATGCTGGATAACTTTCGGTGCTGGACCCCGGACTCATTTCAACGCATTATCACTTTCATCTTATTCAGACTCTATATGATGTTTAATCACTACAACCACTACACCTTTAAGTGATTACTATTACATTACTTTGTGGTTATACAGTCATTCATGTAATATTGTTTTAATTATCTCACTTCATGCATTTCATCATATTTTATTATGTTGCTGTTTACCTACGTCTTTATGCTTAAAGCATTATCATATGCTAATTAGACCTGAAGATGCCATTAATTGGCAAAAGCGCCAGTCATATTTGATTGTGTAATGACCTAATGTAATTTATTGTATTATTTCTTAGGTTAATGAGACAGTTATTGGAGGATTATTATACTTATTTCATTTAAAATACAGTGTGAGCATAAATGATTGCCCTAGTTACGAAAATTATTTGTGGACTAACGATTTAACATAGAAAATATTTAGATATACAAGTAGATAGAGAAACTCTCCAAGTTTTTTAACATACCTTATAGGTGCTCGATGTGTGCTCCCCTTGTTACCCTGCAGGCATCAAGTCGGTAGTCCAATTCGTCCCATACACGATGAAGTGTATCCATGTCGATTGCAGCGATGGCGTTGATGATGCGGTCGCGTAACTCTGGCAGATTTGCCGGTAATGGAGGTACAAAAACAGAGTCTTTAACATATCCCCACAGGTAAAAATCACAGGGTGTTATGTCAGGGGAACGTGGAGGCCAGGACAATAGCTGCATATCGCCTCTGCTCGCACGACCAATCCATCTGTTTGGCAATCTGTTGTTCAGGAATTGCCGGACTTCGTTGTGGAAGTGAGGCGGAGCGCCGTCTTGTTGTTGTTGTGGGACGCGTGGCCGACCAGGAGATTTTCCTTTACACAGAATCCTGTGGTCACTAATTGATTGTACCATCATCTAATGGTCTTGGGGTCTGGTGGATCTTTACGGAATCTTGTTCGAAAATTTCGCTGCACTGTTATGACTGATCTTGTGGAATGAAATTCCAACGCTACAAATGCACGCTCAACACCAGTCGCCATTTCTGTAAACTCTGTAAACTCAGGTCCTCTACCGGTAAGAAGTGGAATTACGCCGCGCGGATAATTTCAAATAAAACTTTGAGAGATGCCTTATTTGGTAATATTAATACCATTGTTGTATTATTCACTGTGTGTCTATAAAAAAATCCCCAACTAGGGCAATCATTTATGCTCACCGTGTATATCAGATTAAACATTCATGAAAATACAGAAGTGTTTTGATTTTTGCTAAAGAATTGGACTAATGGTGTGGAAATGAGCTATTTTTTATTCATGTAGGATATATAACAAATTACAGAATTTACTGCCACGGTGGTCTAGTGGCTACAGCGCTAGACTTATAATCCTGTAAACTCGGGTTCAATTCTCCGAATATCCAGATTTATAACCTGTGTAGGACAAATTTGTGGTCTAGGTAACACAGGGGTTTTCTCTAGGAGGTCCGATTCCCCTCTGGATCCCAACAAATCTTCATCATCATCATCATCATCATCATCATCATCATCATCATTATCATAATCATCTCATCGCGAGTGTAGCGTAGACCAGCCTCCTATGACGCATCCTGGGCAGCGACTCTGTCAGTAAATTCGTCTACACAACTGACTTCAGACAGATGAATGACGAACAGTTAAGTACTCGTCATTATTAAAAAAATAGAATGCATATGAAAAAATAAAATGATTGACAATTTTTCTGACGCAGATACTGTCTCGCGAACATGAAAGAAAAGTTGATCTTTGCTCCTGTCATTCAGTTGTTTGTCAGACAACAGAATGCTATTTTCCATCTTGTTTTATTTATTTGTCGTAAGTCGTTCTAAACTAAGCAGAAATTTCATATAGGCTATTTACCAAGCGAACTTGTGCTTCTGTAATACTAATCACTTCTAAATAGTTTGTTAGTTCCTCTTTGTGACTGCTTTTGGATCTTCTTAAAAGCAAACACGCCATCTCCTTAATTTTATATCCCTCGAAATGTTCGCTGGACATCGCCGTCTGCTGTTTCGCATTGTGAAATGTGTCTGGGAATCCCGCTTAACAATTCTCATCAATATTTTGTATATTTCTTTGTGCATCGTAAAGAGGTTTGGTTTTGCGATAGTTAGATCACGACCTTTCTAACTTCTAACAATATCTACAGAAAGTTGTAGACTTCCCAGGAAAAGACTTTTATTCCTTGCCGTCTTTTTTTCATGATTTTGTATTCTAAATGAAACAACAATAAACACTTTATATTAATTTTTTCGGTTATATAATGGACGAAAGCAGGAAAGAACGTCTTGGGCCGTACTATAAGTGGCATCTGGCTATCTAAATAATTTTTCTGCCTATTCAAAACAGCTGTTATTTCAGAATAGCTATTGTTTTAAAATACAGCGTTAGGCACTCAGTTCTGTCTTGAACCCGTTCATAAAGAAATGTCAGTTGTTTATTTACAATAGCCCTTTGATGATGATGATGATGATGATGATGATGATGACGACGAAACTGAAGACGAGAGCGAAGATCATAAATTGGGGTTGGATGTTGATGACCTAAAAATCTGCTTAAAATGATCATTAAAATGCCCTTAAACTAATGAAAAAATGACATTAAATTAAAAGAAAATGACATTTAAATATTATTCACCGTACCACAACTTCTTAACAATTAGTCACCTTGTTTCAATGACCGCCCTGCAAATCTCGGAGAGAGAAGGTAACTTTCTGGAATTTAGCTAAGATAAAGGAAAAGAACATGCAACAAAATGAAGGTTTTAAGGGAAAACTATAGATTTTAATGAGGGATTACAATGTGTTTCAATCAGGGGTGGTCCATGTCAGTGCCTTCATTCTCCGTCTGCTCCTCCTTCTGCGCTTGACTTTTGTTACCAGATCTTCCAGATGAGGGAATGTGAATGACAAAACAAATTGTGGGCGCAGCGTGCATTCTTGAAATCTTTGTGTTAAAAATACTGTCTATTACAGTAGACATACCTTCCGAACCATGTTGAGGACACAAAGTCCTGTCCAGGACATAGTGAAAGTTTTCCCCCTTCCAAACATAAATTCTAAAGACACCCTCGTACCGACAAAAGAACAGTACCGGTCAAAGCCCTCACTTAAACTAAGCTGCTGTCAAGCATTTTATATTACTTCCGTTGTATGAAGTAAAGCCTTCAGTGGAATGAGGGATGGACTTTAGAATCTATTCCAAGTCCATCCCTAACTACAAAACTCAAATTTCACTGTTATTCACTTGTTCAGTAGATAATTACTACTGACCTATTTGGTTAGAAAATGATGCATTCCAAATGATCTAAATATTCTTCAAAGTATTAAAAATGACCAAAATATGCCTAAAACATATAAAAAATTACCTATTAGTTCAAAAACGTCAAAAATGCAAAAAATGCAATATAAGAAATTACTTTTTTACATTCATATTAACATATAAAGGATTTCTATATTAATATACATCGTCCAAATGTGAAAAATAAGAAGATAACTTTTCATCAACATCCGCCCCCTTCATAATATAACTTTTAAATAGAATCTCACACAGCTCGAATAAGTTATCAGAACAGCGCACCGCTATTCGAAGCTGATTAAGACATACATTATTTCGCATTGGGGTCAATAGAGAAATGTCTACTAATTTGGCATTAAATTTAAAGCGTCCCTCTAATTGGATTATTAGTTCGAAGCTAATGAGAACATTGTCGTTACTTCGAAGATTGTGATTAAAATGTTTTACTTCAAAGTAATGGAATGCTAGTACGCTTTAAACACATCGAAAGGAAAACGAGGCTTCGAAAACTCTGGAGTAAAATATTCATGCGCTAACTTTGAGCCGAGGACAGATTAAAACTTAGTCTATGGATATTCGGAAGTTTAGACCCAAGAGAGAAAAAGAAGTGACTACTTTTTAAAAGTTGTGTGCCGACCCACAGATAACTAGCTGGAAACTAACGGTTATTGCTGCAAGTCCGAGCCTTCGATTTGACAGCCATAGGCCTATAACGTAACTTCTGGCAAAAGAACTTCTTGCTTCTTGGTGTACACCAAGTTCCGAAAAAGAAACAGTAGCTTGATTCACGTATTCTAAATGTTTATCACATTTCTTCGTTGAGATGCATAACAGAGTTCCCCTTAAAATTCAGTTGAAAGGACTAGCCGCGGACTGGAAGCTCCCTTGTTGTTGCAGATGTCAACTACATCAACACATCAACAAAATACATCCAAAGCTACACTACACATTATAAATTGAAAACAACAAATCCATAAATTTTGTAGACATCACAATAACAAAAGTCGACAACAAACACACATTCAAAGTCTACAGAAAATCCACAACAACAATAACACACATACACAACACATCCATTCACCCAACAGCACAAACAAGCTGCATTCCGAACAATGGTACACAGACTACTCAACATACCAATGAACCAACATGATTACAAAGAAGAGTTAAACACAATCAAAAACATAGCACAAGAAAACGGATACAACCCCAACATAACAGATAACATAATACGAAAGACAAAACATAATCACAAAAAACATAAGAATACAACACAAACACAAGAACACAAAAAATGCATCACACTAACACACAAAAACAAAAACACACACAAGATTGCAACCTCATTTAAGAAATTAAATTACAACCTCGCATACAGAACAAATAATACTCTACAAAAACATCTCAACACACAAACAAACAAATACAACCACACAGGCGTATACAATATACACAATAACAAAAGTCGACAACAAACACACATTCAAAGTCTACAGAAAATCCACAACAACAATAACACACATACACAACACATCCATTCACCCAACACAGCACAAACAAGCTGCATTCCGAACAATGGTACACAGACTACTCAACATACCAATGAACCAACATGATTACAAAGAAGAGTTAAACACAATCAAAAACATAGCACAAGAAAACGGATACAACCCCAACATAATAGACAACATAATACGAAAGACAAAACATAATCACAAAAAACATAAGAATACAACACAAACACAAGAACACAAAAAATGCATCACACTAACACACAAAAACAAAAACACACACAAGATTGCAACCTCATTTAAGAAATTAAATTACAACCTCGCATACAGAACAAATAATACTCTACAAAAGCATCTCAACACACAAACAAACAAACAAATACAACCACACAGGCGTGTACAGACTCAAATGTAACATCTGCAACAACTTCTACATAGGACAGACAGGCAGATCATTTCAAACACGTTACAAAGAAAACATCACAGCCATAACAAAATTACAAAACACTTCCACATATGTAGAACACATCACAAATGCTAACCTCACCTACAGAGACATCAATACAAACATGGAAATTCTACACATTCAACCAAAAAGCCAGAAACTAAACACACTAGAACAATGCGAAATATGCAAACACACAAAAACATATCCAGATGAAATTCTCAACACACAACTTAATTTCAGAACACACACACTCTTTGACTTCACATTACAATACACAAACACACCCTCACAGGAAACAAAACAAAAGGCGCGAAAACCAGCAACAACCAGTTCTTATGATGGCCAGTAGCAGGCCGAAACATGTAAACCAGGTAACATAAAATTTAACACGTGAAAGACACGTAATACGTTTTCCAAAGTGATATAGTGTTAAAAGTTGTGTAATCAAGATGTATATACAGTATTTAAAATAGTAAATATTCGAATATTTTAATAAAACAAACAGCAAATTAAACAAAATGAACCAGACTTTCATAAAGTGTAAAAAAAATAAAATAATATTTTTTTTTATTTTGGGTCTTGATGACTCTCCTTACTGATGATAATAATAATAATAACAACAATAATAATAATAATAATAATAATAACAATAATAATAGTTTTATTTTACCTGGCAGAGTTAATGCCATCAAGATCAAATCACATACAGAAAAATACATACCGGTACACAAATATTAACTTAAAATAATAATAATAATAATAATAATAATAATAATAATAATAATAACAATAAAGTAAAAAAGAGAGATTGAATACATATACACAATCAGTATTAACTTAAAAATAATAATAATAAAAAATATATATAATAAAAAGAGACTGAATACATAATCACAAACAGGAAAATACATTCTAGTATACAAGTATTAACTAAAAAAAGAAAAGTAAAGAATTAATACATATTAATATAATCTCACAACTAAAGGAATAGTACAATTAGTATGATCAGCACAGCACGGGTTACATTGAGACAATGACAATTACCTAGATATTAGTGTTAATGGAAAAATAAAGTAATAACTGTATAAAATAATAATAATAATAATAATAATAATAATAATAATAATAATAATAAATACAAATTATACTTAAAAAAACTAATTCTGTGCATTTAAAATATTTCTAAACAACCTAATTTTAAACAACTGAGGACTAAGACTACCCCTGATTCCCAGCGGCAGCGATGAAATCTTTGAAATGTCATCTTGTAAATAAATAGCCAGCAAATTCCTTACAATTTTATCCCACGCAGTCGTTGAATTCCATTGGCTAAGCAAAGTAATAAAATTGATCTTAGTGAGGTTAAGAGATCAATAAGACTAAACGTCCTTTTGGTTTGTTTTGGTCCTGTACACATTAATTAAGGCACCGTAGAATGAAGTCACATGTTTGCCCTTAGCGTCCGGACTTAGAGGATTGTCCACTGCACAATGAACAGTTCGTGAATAGAGAAGCCCGAAGCACTTATGACTTATGCACGTAGATGACACACACACATACACACACACGTATCAGTTAAACCCAAAATCAATATTAGCTTAGAGTTGTGGGCAGGGTTCTCTAGGGATTAAAGTATAGCGGACAATCCTCGAAATTGCGTCCTATGCTGTGAAATAGAAGGCGGTTTAGCATCGCATAATATTGCGGCCTATTAAATTCCCATATGAAGAGAGAATTTTTGTTCGCCACGAATTCATTAGCACCCACAGACACTTCCATAGAGAATTATCAATTCACTGTGGATTTCCACTGCGTACGTTTAATTCAAACAAAAATATGGTTTAGTTCCTCTGAACTTGGTCTCAACTCAGTAAACTGATGGCATATTACTGTCTTGTGCCTTTACTACTATTGCCCACCAGTTTGTTTACTTCTGACACTGATTTTATTGTATTGTACTATAACTTGGCTTCCATAGTTCTCTCAGAAAAAAATTTTTTTCCCCAATGTTTAACATCATCTTATTAGGCAACTATTGTGAGTAGGATCGTGATCTTTGTCTATTTCGGTAGAATATCTAATAAAAAAAACCTGTATTCCTCTACCGTAATTTTAATAGCTTGGACGGTTTTCGTGTAAATTTAATTTAAAAACCACTAATTTGAAGCCACTGACCGATGCGACAAGCTTGCAACATTGTAACCAGGTGGGATATTCACGCATGCACCACCATTTCATACAGATTTCTGCTAAATTCGTCTGTTGGCACTGAATTACTGGTTCAAGGTAGATTGTCAGGCTAACTTCTTCTATCAATTTCAAATGATTTACATGTTTTTTTTTTTATAATTACAGTGCTGCTGTAAATATTACTCGTATCTTTTAGAACAGATTATGTCAGTCTTACATAAACCACACAATTATGTCGCCACTTACACAAACATACTGCCTTCCCAATTCCTCTACCCACTTCTGGACTTTCACACTTGTTTTAGGCACCTTTATTTCAACTAGTAGTGCATAATATCCTAAACATTGCTGAACTAAAGTAAGTTATATTGTACTTGTTTAGGGATAAGGAGCTCATTCCCATGTTTTGGAACTAAGAAAACGGTCTTTGGTAATGAGCTTTGAAAAATTGTTGTCTGAGTAATAAATAAATAAATAAATAAATAAATAAATAAATGAAAGAATGAATAAATGAATGAATAAATAAATAAACAAGCTAATTAATTAATTAAAAAGTGAATAAATAATAAGTAAATAAATAAATAAACAAACAAATAGACAGACAGACAGATAAATTTGTATGAAGCACCTACAACTGTAGATTTTATTGTAGTATAGTAGATCAAATTAAGTTCAGTGGCCGGCATAAAAATCATTGACTGACTAAGCTTGTAACATAGTTCCTTTCGCAAACGTGTTTTCTGTAGTCACCTATTATATTCTTGCAAACATACTGCAGTATATGAACTAAATACAGCATGAGTATTATCATCCTCTGAATACAACTGGTTTCTACAGTATCTGAAGCTGGTGCCTCTGCCGGGCAGCTAATCTTGGTGCGAGTGTACTCTTGGCATAGCGTGTCTGGTGCAGAATTGTGTTGTTCCAGCGGAAATTGCATTACGAGAAGTCTCTGAACTTCGCAGTTCACGCCCGAAATGATATATTAGAGTGTTTCCCGGATATAGAGCAAATACAACCACTACAAGAAACAGAAATGTGCGTGTGTGTTTCCATTTCAAGTGCAGCGCGAGATTTGCTTTTCATATTTTAAGTAGTTTCGAATAATCTATAGTCATAATTTATAAAAATCACACGTAACTTCATATAAGCCTAGTTACATTTTGTTATAGCATAGTAGACACATCGTTGTTTTAAAAACATGTCGGTTATAGTATTCGTTAATTGGGATTAGGTTCTGTATTTCAAAATAGCTCGTAAAAGCGGTTATAATCACTCAACATTTTTTCTTTAGCGCCAAATTAAAAACTGTTTCAAACAAAAGTTGTTGAATGGGAAATTAATATAATGCGCATATCTTTCTTGTAACCTTGTTCTTTAAGGAGATAATATATTACGAGTAATAACTTCATTTTTAAGTCACCAAAGACTTATTATTTGATTCGATTAATCATTTAACCCTTTCAAAGCCTGTACAAAAATGTATTACAATGTACTATTCTGGTAAACAAAACACTGAGGGGTGCATGAAAATATGGACCTCATATTGTACATACGTCTATTGAAGGATGCAGAAGAAGATACCAGATGATAGACGAAATTAAGATATATGGACCATATACGGTGACTAAGAGGAAGGCAGAAAATAGGAAAGATTGGAGAAAGCTGGTTTGCATAATTATAAACTTTGTTATTAACGGCACCCTACATCGTTCTAGTATTGTCTGCTGAATGGATCAATAATACGTTTCTGCATGTCATCTGGTGGTGTCGGAACATTTCGATAGACAGCGTCCTTAACCGCTCCCCAAAGAAAACAGTCTATTGGCGTAAGGTCAGGACAACGAACAGGCCAATTAACTGGTCCACCACGTCCAATCCACCTACCAGGATATTTTCGGTCCAGAGCACGACAGACTCTTAAGACCTTATGTGCTGAACATCCATTATGCTGGTACCATATAACCATTCTGTTACTCAAAAGTATGGCCACCAAAAGATCAGGCATATCTTCTGCCATTTAGTGCAGTAAGTACTTACACTATGAGTTCCATATTCTTTTGTGCTGACGGACTGACAGGCTGACAGACCGACCAAGAGTCAGGGAGTCAGGCAGGCATGCAGGCAGAGAGATCGACACAGAGACGGGAAATCGGGCGGGCGAGTGGATGGATGGATGGATGGATGGATGGATGGATGGATGGATGGATGGATGGATGGATGGGCAGGAACGTAGAGAGATAGACAAAAAACAGAGCGATAGAGTGAGGAGATGGGTAGATGGATAGGTGGGTGGATGAATAGATGGATTGGTGAGTGAGTGCATGGGCAGGCAGGCAAAGAAGACAGACATTCGGATTTAAGTGTTTGGGTAGATAGGTAGATGGATGGGTTGATAGTTTTTTAATTAGTTATTTTACGACACTTTATTAACTGCTATGGTTATATAGCGTCTGAATGAGATGAAGATGAAGATGATAATGCCAACTAAATGAGTTCGGAGTCCAGCGCCGAAAGTTACCCAGCATTTGCTCTTAATGGGTAGCGGGAAAACCCCGGAAAAAATTTCAACCAGGCAGCTTGTCCCAACCAGGATTTGAACTCGGGTCCACTCGTTTCACAGTCAGGTATTCAATTCAATTCAATTCAATTTATTTGGCCATTAGACATACAGTTTTAGGCTTCGTCAGAATACATTGAAAAACATATAAATACATTAAAAAACACTAATGAAAGAAACAGTAAAATTTAAATAATACAATGAAAACATGATATAATTTGAAACTTTTAAATTAAATAAAACTAACTAAATTGCAATTAAACTTATTTATTAAAATACAATTTCATACAAATTTGTGTTGAAAAACTCAGCAGCAGAATAAAAAGGATTATTTAATAACCAATTGTAACATCTAGTTTTGAAGCTATTGATTGGTAATTTATAATATTGATTTGGGAGCTTATTATATAATTTCATCCCCATAATTAAAAAGTTTGTGTTGCTCTTGTGTAATCTACAATATGGAATATTAATTTGTTCACTATTTCTAATTTCATGATCATGTATATTGGCCACTAATGAGTGATTTTCGATATTTTGTCGAGTGTAAAGTACTAGATCATATACATACAAATTTATGATTGTTAAAATCCGTATTTGTCTGAAAAGTGGCCGACAATGTTCCAGATAGTTTGATTTACATAAAATTCTGATGGCTTTCTTTTGTAAAATCAAGACGCTTCCAATTTTGGATCTATTTTCCCCAGAAAATTAGGGCATATCGGATTATCGACTGAAAGAAAGAAAAGTAGGCACATCTTAAATAATTTTGAGAAACGCAAGTCGTTAATTTCTTTAACAAATATAAAACTCTTGATAGCTTTGTGTATATGTATTCAATGTGCTTATCCCATGTTAAACTGAAGTCTATAAAAAGTCCTAGAAATTTTGTGTAGTTGAGTCTGTTGTCCTTATTTATTAGATAATTTGGATGGATGGATGAATGTATGGATGATGGATGGATTGATAGGTGAATTGGTGGATAGATAGGTGTGTGGATGGATGAAACGATGATTTGATGGCTAGATAAACGTTGGATAAATAGATATTCGTTCCCTTCCCTGGATAATAGATTGTAAATTGTCCGTTTCAGCACCCAGATCTCTAGCGACTTACTATAATGATGAGGAATGTTATTCCTTAACAATAAAAATAATTGAGTGAATATTTGTGACTGATGTTTTGGCTAGAGAACTAGAATATTACCTGCCCTTGACCGGAGTGTTGGCTCGCTAGCAAGACTGATTTTCTGTCCGGCGCGGCGCAGCAAAACGCGCCCGGAATGCTGAAATGCCCATTCCATAAAACTGCCGACTGCATCGCGTGAATATTGTCCGTTTGTTTATTGGGCTATTTATCGCCGCCGAGTTGACCGCAGCAGCTGGAAGGAGCGGTCCTGGTCTTTGTTAATGAGCAATCTCATTATTTTGCTGGTGGGAGTGACGTAAATCACGAGCAGGATGAGAGAAAAAAGAGTGTGTAGGAGGTCGGTGAAATTCCGCTCCATTTTGTGTACTAACCACATTAATTTATTATGATTGATTTATATGTTTATTTAATTTGTCCGTCTCTCCACTTGTTTGTTTTTTTGGAGCATTTTCTCCTTATTTATGCCATCCCTCTTTAGTTTGTTCTGATCCTATTTGTATTTATTTCTTAATTTTTTCATTCAGTTCTCGATTCTTTGATGACGTCATTACTCATACATTTTCGCTTGCATGCTTAGTACTAATTTCTTTAGAACCGGGCTTGTATTCTAGCTGGGCGCGATAAGACGATTGGACTATCTGACTGTGGACAAAATAAAGTGAACAAACTGAACTGGATTGTGCGATGTAACCAGAAAGGTCGCTGTTTCAATTCCATATGGAAATTCCACTTTAACTGGTGTCTACTAAATTCCACTTTAATTTACGTCTGTTAAAAATTTCTTTTTAACTGATGCTACTACAAATTCCGCTTTAAAGGATGTCTACTACAAATTCCGCTTTAACCGGTTTCTACTAAAATTTACTCCTTAGTTTCTGTTTATTAAAAATTCCGCTGCAACTGATATCTACTAAAAATACTTGTTAACTGATGTCTATTATAAATACTACTTTAACTGATTGAGATTTGAATTCATGTTATTTTTCTGCGTATAAAGAAGCGTATATTTATTGAAGATCACAGTAGATATGTTCTACTGTACTTCGAAAAGAGACAGATGAATTGATCTGAGCTCATATCGCAATTTTCCAGTATGTTCGATTTATAGTGAACGGTAGCCACAAAAACTCTGTATTTGTTCGCAGTCCTCTAGATGAAGTCTCAATACTTACCAGCAGAATGACGTCAGAATTCAGTGCACTGAGTCTAATCATGGCCTCAGATAGAATTGGCAGACTATGGCGGTATTGAGAGCAGCGACATCATCCCCTGCGGGTCTTATGGATAACGTTACCTGTGAAACGCATACCGGATGTAGCAAGAATTCCTTCCGATATTGACTATTGAAATTCCACTTTCTTCGTTCGCGTTGCTTAAAAACAGTAACTACAGCTTTAAAAAATAGGCATATTAGAGAAGTGGCTCTTGGCATGTGCTTTTGTTGTGCTGGGAATGTGGTAAAAGAGACATAATTCCTAATATGTAAGTAGGTGCACGGTTAGTCAAACCTAAGGGAGCATGTCTAAACACTACAGTCTGATAGCTGGTTTTCAGCTCTCGCAGATAACATTCTTGCTGTTTGCGGCATACAGTCTGGCAAGTGATCTTTCGCGTAACTAGTGAATTACTTTATTTATTTATGGAAATGTTGAGAATCTTATCTGAATTTCACAGTAGTTGCTCAAAATATTCTCCATTGCATTGTAACATGAGAAATAGGTTCCGCTCTTTATAAGAGTTCCCAATATAAGCGTACCGGAATACAAACAACTCGTAGGACTTCTTTAATTTATACGTTTCAATTAGGAAAATCGTTGGTGTGATGTGTATCTAGTGTATCTATGATCAAAAATATGTTTTTCTTACTACATTTCAAACTTCTGACTGAGATTGGTAATGTAAAATGCCAGCATTATTGTGTCCCCAGTACAGTGCATCCAACTGATAATGAAATTTCACACTTTAAGTGTAGTACCGCGCTTAAAGTAATCCTAATTTATCTGCATTCTTACCGAGCTGCGAGATTGTTGTTTTTGTCGGGGTACTCTCGTTTTCCTATATCATTTACCAATAATTTCCAGTACCTCTTATTTCATCTACCATCTGCAAGAGTTAAAAATAGAGTGAGGGGGAGTTTCAGAGGCAGTACGGGTTTCCAATGCTGAAATAGAATGTGTTTGATGTTCAGGACTCTAATGTTTATCAGAAGTTCTTTTGAAGATGGTACGTGGCTATCAGGACTGAGAAAGGATGGCCTATCTGTCAACATCGGATTCACGAATGACATGCGGTCCACCTGTCAGATTACAGCATAAAGAGGTGAACAATGGATCAATGAAAGCGTAGGTACATGAATCCATTCTCAACCAACGCCTCTTCAGTAAAGAGAAGATGATAATAACAGTGCGATAATTAAGTAGCCCTAAATACTTTCAAGAATCATTGATGTGATTGCTTTATGTCTAGCGCCCGGAAGTTAAGCAAAATTCCTTTTTTACCTGGGTAGCTTTACGAAAAAGTTTAATAAAGAAAAACCTATTTCCAAACATTTCAGAACGGTAAGGCCAGTTTTTATTTGTCTTTTTTTTCTATTATACCTCCGCCTGACTATTTTAAGATCAATACCTTATTTTGCTTTTTTGGCATTTGATAGGCATATTTCTAGTATTTATGTACAGTCTTAGAAAAAAGTTTTATCACACAGATACTTTATAAGACCTGAGAAAGACAGTGCGCATAATCAGAGGACAAGCGACCTGGTTCATAAGAGGAGGACTACAGGGTTGTTTCCGATCTCTAATAAAGAATTTGAATGACATCATGTGTGTCAGGAATCACACGACAACTGAACTGTGGCGCGAGGTAACAGACCAGTAGTGAGTGATCTCGTAGTCAGAGTGCACGGCGACTCTCAGCTGAAATTCCCAAGAAAATCTAGCCTTTTTGAGAGGGGTACATAACAGCCTTTTCCGATGCCAAGTACAGTTAAGTGAAAATAAAAGAAGCCTGCAATAAACGAGGTTTCGTTATTTCCAAGATAAGCATCTTCTGTGTACTTAATAAGATTGGTAAAGCTCGAATGGAATTCATTTGTATCATGTAGTGGGGTGCGGCGTCTTGTGAGGGGGGGTGGATTTGCTTGCTTTTTCCATTCTGGAATTAATCCCATCCGAGCTTTGCCAGTCTTATTAGGCACACACAACATGCCTTTCTTGGAAATAAAGAAAACCACGTTTTTTTTTGCAGGCTCCTATGATTTTCACGTAACTGTACTTGGCATCGGAAAGAGTTGTTATGTACCCCTCCCAAAAAGGCTTGATTTTCTTGGGCATTGCTACTGTGATACACCGTGCACTGTGATTATGAAATCACTCACTACTGGTCTGTCACCTCTCGCCGCATTTCAGCTGTTGGTGTGATTCCTGACGCACATGACGCCATTTAAATTCGTTATCAGAGACCGGAAACAACCCTGTAGTTGAGGTAATAAAATTAGTTTTCTTTTATTGTATGTTTGATCATGCGCACTTCCTCCTTTCTGGGACTTACAAAGTATCAGTACGACAAAACTTTTTTCTAAGACTGTACATATTAAATAATAATCTGTACGTGGAAACTTTGTACGAATTCCGAATATATTATAAGTATAAATGAAAGCAATTTTTAATTTTATAAGAATGCATCAGTCATTAAATTATATTTTCGCATAATGGGAATCTCTTCTGAGAATCGCACTCAAAATAAATACATTTCAATTATTTATGATGGCATGACTACAAACCAGTTCTAAGCTGGTCATGGGATTAGTTATCTCAGTTGGTTTCTCTCGTCGGAAAGGTTCAGTTTCTGCAGATTCCAAGAAAACAGTGCTGGGAGAGATCGTATTGAAAGCGATTAGCAGGATTGACATATTAGTTTGTGCTATTGTTACCGATATAAGTCCATACACAATAACATGTTTTAAATTATGCTCCAATCACTTCGGTGGGAGTGCAACGACTTTTTCCATGATGAAAAGCATTCTGTCTGACAGACGGCTGACTATGACAGTTAAGAACTTCATAAAATATCTTTTCGTGGCGTGTACCGAGGAAAAGTAAAAGTACTGAAATGTGATACACAAGTTTATTAAATATCCTATATTAAATTACTATTTTGATGAAGAGAGAATTTAATTTAGAAACCCATATAGCTTTTATTGATTTTGTGAAAGCTTTTGATAAAGTCCGAAGAGACCTTTTATTCGACATATTACAAGATAAAAATATTCCAAATTTGCTATTACAGAATATAATAGAAATCTACACAGACAGCAAAATAAGTGTCAAAATAAATAACTGTATATCCGAAAGAAAATTAGTTAATAATGGAGTTCGACAAGGTTGTCCACTATCACCAACTTTATTTAATATTTATATAAATGAAATTATTTTAAAATGGAACCAAATCTACACATCAGGAATCAAAATAACCAGTGCTCTAACATTAAATACCTTACTCTATGCCGATGAACAAGTCATAATTTCCAATTCAGAGAATAATTTACAAAGAGGATTATATACATTAAATAAAATATTAAAAGATTTTGGGATGGAAATTTCAGCACAAAAATCAAAATTAATGGCATTTTTAGGACAAGACCCAGTCAGAAGTAAGATAATACAAATAACCAGTGCCTCGAACAAGTACAAAATTTCAATTATCTGGGTTGTGAAATATCTTATCAAAATGAAAAAAGATGTGAACAAGAAAATTATCAAATTTACACAAATTCTAGGAATAATAAAGAATACATTAAAAGCTAAATTAGTACAAAAATCTACAAGAATAAAAATATATAATACACTAGCATTACCCTCCCTTTTATACGGAAGCGAGATTTGGACATTAAAGAAAAAATACATGAACAGAATCAAAGCAACGGAAATGAAATTTTTCAGGAGGACAGCAGGATATACTCTTTTAGACCGAAAAAGGAATGAATAAATTTTAGAACAATCAGAAGTAGAGTCAGTAGAAGAAAAAATCAGCAGATACAAATTCAATTGGCTAGATCATGTAAGAAGAATGGAAAATTCAAGAATCCCAAAAATTATGATGCAGTATAAACCTAGAGGACATCGTCGACCAGGAAGACCTTTTAGAAGACTGATAGTTGGGGCCGAAACAGGTCTACAGAGGCCTAATTCGTGAAGGATGATGATGACGATTATGATGATGATGATTTTATTGTATATTTTCATAATTTTTAAATGCCACTGTCACTTTCTTCTCAAAATACTTTTCTAAAGACTACAGTTTCAAAACGACCTTAATAAATTGTATTTAATCTTGTTTAGAGTTATAAAATGAGAAATGGACACTATCAAAATGCAATAGTACGTTCTGTAAGATTGAATGCGCTCGTGTCACACTCTGTAGCTGTCTCTGAAAGAAGGAAACATTTGTTGCTTATATTTGGTTTTGGTATTCCTTCCCAGAAATGACTTAATAAAACTCGATATCTACGGCTGATATATGGGATAGAGCTCCTCTGCTTTCATATAAAAGAATGTATAGCGTTATACATAGGATACCTTTTCAATCTGAAGCTTGCTTTACCTAACCTCTGCAGTAACATTTCAGGAAAAATATCAATTCTGAAGTGAGGCAGAATTTAGGAAAGAAGAAACAACTTCTTTATAAAAGTAGTGGATCTCAGTTCCGAACTTGCCTCCTTGATCTGGTCTCCGTTAATTCTACGCATCTGAGACTTCAGAACTTCAAATAGGATAAGGAAAAACATTTCTCTTAATTTTAATTAAATATTGATCAAATACAGCATATATGTAGATATAACAACCTTTTTCCTGAAATCATGTTCTCTCTAAAGTAATAAATTTTAGGTACTCAAAACTGTGTCTCATTTCGAACCATTCTTTTTAAAAACGTACATGAAACTAACAGTATTGAGATATTAAAAAAAAGGACGGAAAGATATCGTTGCCTATTTTGCATTGTTATTTCTATTCATGTATTGATGTGAAAAGGATAAATATTTCTGACCTATAGGATTTCCTTTGATGTACGATCTTTTAGAAAAAGAACGAACGCTAGTTCCAACTTCGTAAACTTTAATTTTACTACAAAATATGTTGTACAAATGTTTTTGCAATAAGTCGAGTAATATGGCAATGTCTTGCTTGCTTGCTTACTAGAGATGAACAACGATCGAGAAAGCGAGACCAACAGCGCCCGCAAAGCCGAAAACCCGCACGACAATGTTGTATTAAGTCGCGTCCTTGACGTAAAGACAGATTGTGAGTGTTCCGAGATTCGAGATTGATCCTCCCGAAGTCCCGAAGTCAAGCAGCCTTGAATCGCCATAGTTGTTTATATCTGACTGAACTTTTACCTACTTTGGCAACTTACATATAGACCTATGTATAAACTATCAAGTAGCTTATTTGAAACATCTCTACTTTCAGTGTATAATAATCCGTTCTCCATTCTTCATTTAATGACTAGACCCTTATTAAAAAGCTAGGAATTTTCTTTTCATATATTTAAGATCAAGTGTGCAATCTCAAGTAAAAAGATATTAACGTTATGTTTTATGTTTCTTAGAAATGCAAATTTATTTGAGAATTCTTTTTTTTTTTTTTATTTATATAACCATAGGTAATATCATATAATAGAACTAGAATATATTGATAACTGAGATATTGTTCTGTTTTTTTTTTGTCTCATTTAAACATGTATAATGTTATTCATTTCAATGATATATGTTATTTAAAGTTACGAAATCTTTCCACGCCGACCAAATGCTATTCCGAGAATGATGAGCGAGACTCGAAGCGCACGAGAATGACGAGCCGAGACTCGAAAGACAAATGCAGCGAACACAGCGAGCGAGAGCGGCAGTTAGTTTTATCCATCTCTATTATTTACAAATGGCTGTTAAGGAACCCGCAGGTTCATTGCCGCACTCATATAAACCCGCCATCGTTCTATATCCTAAGCAATATTAATCCGGTCCCTCCCATTTACGAAGATCTTTTTCCCTCAAGTCTTCTAACTAACACTCTATATGCATTTCGTGATTCACCCATAAGTGCTACGTGCTATGTCCATTTCATTTCATTTGCTCCAAATTATTTTAATTTTTCCACCTCTTCAAAGGATACACTTCCAATTTTCACATTTCCACTATGCCAACCAATGTCTTAGAAAACAAATTTCTGTTGGAAAGACGGTTCCGACAGCTTTTCCATAATTACAAGTACTGACCTTAAGATGGGTTTATGGATTCTGAAAACCCGTGAAATTCTACTTGTTTTATAGTCAGTATGTCTAATCAATCTCCCACCGCGCGCACCGTTTAGGAAAAAAAAATGACGATCTGAAATACACTTTACACCATTTAAATGAAGCAAGTTAACAGTAAAATTTTAACATTTCAAAATAAAAAACTAAAGTGATAGCTTTATTTTTCCTTTCTCTCTCTCTCTCTCTCTCTCTCTCTCTCTCTCTCTCTCTCTCTCTCTCTGTCGCTCTTTTTGAAATCAGTTTAAAAATTTAATTTTAATTGATAAATCTATAGCAGGGTAATGATGATGATGATGATGATGATAATAATAATAATAATAACAATAATAATAATAATAATAATAATAATAATCTGTGGCACTAGAGCCCTTCAAGGACTAGGAGTGAACAGCTGCTGCTGGTTTCATGCCCACATGCCGAAGCAGAGGTGAACGATCATCCAACAAGGATGGAAGTATCGTGTGTTTAGCACGATGAACCCACCAGCCGTTATAGCTGGATTTCGTTACCTAACGTAGCTGCCCAAGTGCATCACGATGCTGGGTGGGCACTGGTTCCTTACACTGGCCGAAATATCATGAGAAAATTTCTTCCCCCATTAGGACTCGAACCAGAGCGCATTTGTAACGCGATTCATAGACAGGTTGTCATAGATCACGACGTCACGACGCGGGACTGATAAATCTTTAGAACACGTTTTAAGTTTTAATTGTTTACATTGTGATTTAACTGCAGGTTATGGATCAGAGAAAGATCTCTAACGAAACGTCGGAAGTTCCAGATGGTATTATGATGTAGGCCTACTGTTTATATAGGCTCTAACTTTGAAATCAAAGTCAAAAAAGAAATAGGAATGAAATTATATAAAACATTGACTGTACCTCTATTTTTTATGGTAATGAAGCATACGTACTCAGTAAGTAAATTAGAAATAGAATACAAAGTGTACCAATGAATATCGTAGGAAGAATCTAATAATGCAAAAATTAGATCATACAAAAATATACATTAGAAACGGGTTTACAAAAACATTTTCAACAGTTCCGTACTTACTGAAAACAATATGTAGACAGATGATACAAACAAGATTGAATAAATCGGCGTATCAGTCAGTATAGACTGTCGGGATCTTGAGATGTCGGGCTAAAAAAATTACGAAAATAATGGAAAGATCTGTGAATTCATAAAAGGTCATTCGACTAATCCGTGAAATCCAATTGAAGAATAAATAAATAAATAAATCAATCAATCAATCAATCAATAAACGAACAAACAAACAGACAAACAAACAAATGAATAAATAATAAATAAATAAATACGAGGGAGAGTAAAAAAGTAACCTTAATAATTGTTTTATTAATTGAATATGTACAGTGAGATTACAAATATTTCATCAAATCAAGATTTCAGGTATAACTCCCTGTAAAGTTGATTTGAATAATTTCGAGGGAAAAATTGTTCCGGAGCCGGGTATCGAACCCGGGACCTTTGGTTTAAATATTCATCACTTTTCAACATAGTCGCCACAACGTTCAATGACATGTTCCTGTTATACTATGATGAAAAGTGATGAAGTGCTTGTAAGTAGTCTTATTATACATAATCAATTAATAAAACAATTATTAAGGTTACTTCTTGACTGTCCCTCGTAAATAAACAAACAAACAAAAGAGTGAGTAAATAAATAGTAAGTAACTGAATACATAAATGAGTTTATAACTGTAAATAAATAAATAAATAAATAAATAAATAAATAAATAAATAAATAAATAAATAAATAAATAAATAAATGAGTGATGAGTGGATGGGTAAATGGGTATGTAAGTAAATGAGTAAAAAGAATTGTACGGTTTAAATATGCATAACACTTCAATAAATGTAAATGTGTTGTAAAATATCACTACTGTTAAATTACCGGTAATATAAAACTAACCAGAATGGAGGTATCGTGTGTTAGCACGATGATCCCCCCCAGCCGTTATAGCTGGCATTCGCAACCGGATTTCGCTACCTATCGTAGCTCCCCAAGTGCATCACGATGCTGGGTGGACACCGGTCCCACACACTGGCAGAAATTTCATGAGAAAATTTCTTTCCCCATGAGGACTCGAACCAGCGCGCATTCCGTAACGCGAGTCCCAGGCAGGATGCCTTAGACCGCGACGCCACGGCGCGGGACAATATAAAACTATATGTAGGCTTAATTTAAAAACCATAATTTTAATATCAGTATTATTTTAGTTAACCCTTACAATGAAACTTCCGTTTGTTTATATTTTATTGTTTTCATTATCTAGAAAGAAAAACAAGCTTTTATTTTAAATTACAGATATGTCACTGTACAAATTTTCACAATTTTTTCTTGAAGGAGTCTCTTCTACGTCCATCACAAATAATCACATGTCTTCCATTGTAGTTAGGGAGAAAGATTGCATATAAGATTACAGACCATTGACACGTCGTAAAAAACAACGCTTGAAACTTCGTTCAGACTTGGAAGGTCTGTTCGTCATTACATCCATGTGAACATAACGCCACACAAAGATACACAGATTAGAAGACGTGTCTCCAGGACTTCGACCTTTATAATTTACTTTTTTTTTTTTTGCCTAATTTCAATTATAAAACTGCTTTATTACCAGCAAAGCAATACATGTGAAGCTGTCGGAATGTTTATGATTTCTTTGTTTAAATAACAGTGTACTCTATAAGCTGCCCCTATATTATAAAGATAATCTTGGCAGAAGAACAGAAATAATTATTGCGTATTGAGAAATAATACCCACTATTATATCCCGGTATAATTTCGTTATTTGATGAGTTTTCCGCAAGAAAAATTAATGTTATTTTCCATTCCTTGAGAGTCATGCTTAGCAAAGATGTTCTTAAGTATGCTGTATTTGAGTAGGGCCTATTTAGGATTTAGCTTTTTCTCAATATTGTCATTTTACAGTTGCCATATCATCTCACTGTTCGCAAATTCTCAATGTATAAAAAGACGTTAGGAATATACAGTGGTGAAATTTACTTTTGATCTCTCTAATATCTGTAATTTAAGAGATAAGTATGAAGAATTGAAGAGTTCAGAATCATAGTGGGCCAAGCGCCATTTACTAAAACCGTAGAAAACAAGGGTTAAAATGAAGTTTTTACCACAATTCAATGGAAACATATACTTACTTACTTACAAATGGCTTTTAAGGAACCCGAAGGTTCATTGCCGCCCTCACATAAGCCCGCCATCGGTCCCTATCCTGTGCAAGATTAATCCAGTCTCTATCTTCATATCCCACCTCCCTCAAATCCATTTTAATATTATCCTCCCATCTACGTCTCGGCCTCCCTAAAGGTCTTTTTCCCTCCGGTCTCCCAACTAACACTCTATATGCATTTCTGGATTCGTCCATACGTGCTACATGCCCTGCCCATCTCAAACGTCTGGATTTAATGTTCCTAATTATGTCAGGTGAAGAATACAATGCGTGCAGTTCTGCGTTGTGTAACTTTCTCCATTCTCCTGTAACTTCATCCCGCTTAGCCCCAAATATTTTCCTAAGCACCTTATTCTCAAACATCCTTAATCTATGTTCCTCTCTCAGAGTGAGAGTCCAAGTTTCACAACCATACAGAACAACCGGTAATATAACTGTTTTATAAATTCTAACTTTCAGATTTTTGGACAGCAGACTGGATGATAAGAGCTTCTCAACCGAATAATAAACACGCATTTCCCATATTTATTCTGCGTTTGATTTCCTCCCGAGTCTCATTTATATTGGTTACTGTTGCTCCAAGATATTTGAATTTTTCTTATTGTAGGGTCAGCAAATAATATAAGTATACACATTAAAACTAAGTGATATGTCAATCTTCATTGAACTATGGTATTCACTTAACTTTAACCCTTGCTTTCTCCGTTTTTAATAAATGGCGCTTGGCCCACTATAGCTGTGAACCCTTCAATTACAAGTTAGGTGAAAGCCACATCTCTCTATAGGTCTTCATATATTAGTTAGTTCTGCTTTATCCACGACATACCAGAAAGTGATTTATAGAGTGAAAAAGGGCAGGATGGAGACTTGGAAAAATACAGCAATATGTAGCAGTATCATCATCATCGTCGTCTTCGTTGCCGCCATCATCATTAATAAGATTCACGCTTTGGTATTTTCTACAAGTAATCTTTAGTAGACTTTCGTAAGTTTATCTTGCCAGTGCATTTATATTGTCAAACATTTATGGTAATATAGAATTGGTCATTCTGTATTAGAATATACAGAGTGTTTCAAAAATGATGGTCAAAGATTTAGGGATGAGAAGTAAAAACGAAGGGAAGCAAAAAAGTTCTAGTAAACCTGGGTCCGCAAATTAACCGTTTACGTCATAATGTCATTTTGTGCTGGTTGGGGCTTGCTGAACTCTGAGTATTAATTCCAATAAAAACATCGACAATTTTATTTAATTTATCAATCACGAGACAGTAAAATTGATAATTTTGGCTTCCAACACCACAGAAATGTGGTTGAACATACACAAAATAAATGTTTGTTTGAACAACAGTAAAGTTTGTGGATAAACAAGCTACAGTACTGTATGAACGTGTTAACTGAAGAATTTTACAGCAGGTGTTCAAAATGCTGACCATGTACTTGAATGCATCTGTCTAGTCTTTTTCGCAAAGTCCCAAGAATGCGCTCGAGCAATCCTGGGTTATTCTTCATTTCGATGGCTGAGAACCAGACTGTTCTAAGTCCAACTTTTTATAAGAAAGAAGTCTGTGTTTCATTGTGTTCTATGTCCTTGTCAGCATGAATTAATGAAACAAAATTGTAATATTCCTCCCCATAAGGTTGCTATGAAACTATTTAAAATTATTCCATGGAGCTTTGAATGTCAGGAACTTAAAATAGCTCTCCTGAAAAAAAAAATAAATGGACTTGGAACAGTCTGGTTCTGAGCCATCTATTTGCTGGAAGGCATCTACAAACTGATGCTACAATTTTTCAGGTTTGGTGATGTCTGTTGTGTAAACTAGGTTTTTTTGCATAACCCCAACAACAATTGAGGGGTTTGGGGAAAAAACCAGGCAGCTCCAATTTTTTTTTTTTTTTTTTTTCCATTTTTTAGTTATTTATGCACAGAGGGCAAAAAAATACGCTCCATCGTTTGGCCGAAGAACCAGGTAGTTCCAAGAATTACATTCACAGTTATAATGCATTTTGGATCTGCCTCTTCTGTACATGCTTATTGTTTGGCGGCAAGTTTTTCTTCATTATGTCGAAAAGTACTGAATTGGAACTGCTTGGTTTTTCCCCCCCAAACCCCTCAATTCAAACAATTTAAATCCGGTGATCTAGATACAGGTCCTCCTCTACCTATCCACCGTTCACCATATCGTCTGTTTATATAACGTCTCACACTTAGAAGGAGAGGGAATAGCGAGAGTGCGGCATATGTACGAACCATGAATTTTGTCGCTTTACCGTATCCAGCGCTCGGTTCACTGGCGGCCTCAACAAATAAAAAAATGCATTATCTCGTAAACGGTTAATTTGCGGACCCATGTTTACTGGAACTGTTTTCTTTCTTTTCGCTTTTACTTCTCATCTGTAAACTTTGACCATCACTTTTGAAATACCCTGTATGCTTGGCCGTACTCGACATATATACTGTTTTCGCTGTAAGAAATATCCTAATGTAAACATAAGCACGTTGCTGTCATACCTGTGATTGGCTCCCAGTTGAAACACTCACATGACGCAGGAAAATATAGTTCGTATTTGGAAACCACAATCTTGTATTATTTGCAAATAAAAAATTGAATTCAAGTTGTTAAATACGATAAAACATTTCACTTCACTCATGTGTAAAACTCTATGTAAAAGAAAATACTCTTTTATATTTTGTTATGTACTGTGAACGCGGATGAATACCAACAGTAGTCTAATACCGAGGTAGTCTGTTCTTGTAACAAGCTGGCGTCACTTGATCTCGTAGTTGTTCGCGTAAGCTTGTGATACTGAAGTATGGTTTCTGTATCCTCAACTGTCCATTGTCAAGACATATGACTTAAAAATAATTTAATTGCAGTAATTATAAAGTAAATGTTTCCTAAGCAAACGAATGCATAGTAGTGAGGTTAGGCCTACTTGACGAGTAGCAGGAAATGTTTAACATGAAACAGAATGTACAACAGTAGGCGGGAACACGTACTGAGAATCTATGGCGTCAAACAGTAGCCAATGAAGCCTCATTCCAGTCACGTGCTATTGTTTACATTAGGATTTTTCCTACAGCGAAAAGATTATAGGAAAATGTCCACACTTGTGGAGTAACGGTCAGCGCGTCTGGCCGCGAAACCAGATGGCCCGGGTTCGAATCCCGGTCGGAGTCGGGGCAAGTTACCTGGTTGAGGTTTTTTCGGGATTTTCCCTCAACCCAATATGAGCAAATGCTGGGTAACTTTCGGTGCTGGACCCCGGACTCATTTCACCGGCATTATCACCTTCATTTCATTCAGACGCTAAATAACCTAGATGTTGATACAGCGTCGTAAAATAACCCAATAAAATAAAAATATAGGGAGATAAATATTGTAATGTTTGGACATGGAATGTTTTTCTGTAAACTCGAACGTCACTCGTGATACCATGGAAACAGAAGTTTAAGGTGAATTTCGTGTCTCTTGGTTTTCCACGAGGTTCGTTTCACTCCATTCTCTTTATTAAATATGCACGGTCTATTTCTTTATGTAATTATTTGATCTTGGAGCTCACATAGAAAATTCATCTCAGCCCCAATTTCCCTTGCATGGATTCTTTTCACGTATCTTTCATTCAATAATTACTCCTTTCTGTCTCTTTTCATTCGTTTATTCAATCGTTCCTTCTATAGTTCTACTCATCCCTCAGGACCAGATAGGGCCATATTTTAATAGAATCATCCAACAGTCAATTGGCTGGTCTCCTAAATTGACACAACTCATTCTGTCTGTGGTTTACTTAAGGCACAAAGACAAATGTCGGAATGAGTTCTGAAAGAAATGGGTCACTGACCTACATATTACCCCTCAAGAAAATTTCGCCACTTTGCAAATTAAAATCTTCTGAAAATAGAAGTATTGATTTTTTTAGTGTCGTCTTCGGTACTTTCAGGGCGATCTTACTCGTGTGTCACTCGTGCAGTGTAAGGGCTCTGATCCCTTCTCCTTCGAGTACTGCGACGTCCTCCAGGCTTCCAACATCTTCGGCAATTCTACGCTGTTGATGTTATATCGTGCTTCGTTCTCCCCTCCCCTTCATGTCGTAGCTATTAGGTTACGTTCATTTTCGGCTTTCTTCTTTCAAAAGTCTGTAATGTTCCTTCAATCGAAACGGTGAAATTCTAATTGAGACAAGTGATCACCAGGCTTGGAGTTCACGTAGACACTTCCTCTAAGCTCCAAATTTCCTTTATTGGAAATTCTCCCATTTTTCTCCAAATAGAATGGTGCAAATAGGAGACAGACACTTCCTGTCCATCTCATATTCCCTTTTCTTGAAAATTCTCCCATGCTCCTTCAAACGGAACCGTGAAACTCGGAGTGAGACAAGTTGCCAATGGCTTGGAGCTCACATAGACACTTCTTCTCAACCCGAAATTTCCTTTATTGAAAATTCTTTCATGTTCCTCCAAACGGAACCGTGAAACTCGGAGTGAGACAAGTTGCCAAGGCTTGGAGCTCACATAGACACTTCTCAACCTGAAATTTCCTTTATTGAAAATTCTTTCATGTTCCTTCAAACGAAATGATGATAATCGAATTGGGACAAGTGACCAACAAGCTTCGAGCTCACATAAGCACTTCCCCTCAATCTCATATTCCTTTGTAAAGGCTCGCAATAGCATACCTTTTAATTGTTTCTCTTCCCATATTCCCTTCTTTGATTGTTGTAAAACTTTAAGGCAGTTTACCTCTCTCAAATCTCCTATGTGGGAAGTTAAGAATTTTGCCATTAGAATACATTTCAGCTAACAATAGACATCCGGGAATAGAATAAAAACAGAGTGATACATAAATCTTCCACAAATGCGCATTAGTTACACTTCACATTCCCGGCCCACTGTTTGAGAAACGTTGCTGCCGACATCTCAGAGGGGGTGAAGTGCACGGCGGAGGGCGAGAGGCTCTGGAATGAAATGTTTAAAAAGTGAGTAGGAATAAGGGAGTGGAAGAGGAAGTTGGTACAAAAACAGTTTAAAACGTAACGTCTGTGCATGACGTTCCTCCTGCGAAGAAGGGGTGGCGTCCCTGCTAAATGTATCACTGTGCCCGCTCCCCACACCTTAATTAAGATCGATTTGAAATAAGAAGCCCCTAATGAGGTTTCCACTCCAGGAGGCGATTACAAAAGATTGAGCACTCGTATTATCTTACGCTTGGGCTAGAAATGCAATACTGAGTATCATGTGTGCAATTTCAATGTCACCTTGTAATGCTGAATTAATTTAGCTTCAAGTGCAATTATCAGCTCCCCCAGTGCCTCAAGCGGTGCCCTTTATACATACAATTCCTGCTGATCTGGAGGAGAAATGGACATTTATCTATCTTTTACAATACAAGCATTATCAGTATCTCTCATATCTTGCGTTGTCCGGAATAAAATTGTCTCAATACTGACTGCGTGTCCAGGGAATCCCCTCAATTGTTATTTTATCTTTGTTCATTAGCTACACAAGACAGAGAGGAGTGGACTGAAAATCGCAAACCTTGAAATTATTATTATTAACTGCTGTAACATGCATTACAGATCTAACTGAAATTAACTGTTCACTTTACTAGCATAAAAATCACAGTGAATAAGGTTATGCACAGTAACATTAACACAAAATTTATCTTCATATATACACAAATTTAGACACAATTTCACTATGTACGCTATTATCTCTTGGTTTAGTTGCCTCATGAGTGATGCCTCACAGGTGTTACTTATGAGGTTCCAACCTCTCTTTGGAACAGTTTACTAAACCACAATTCAGAATTAATGATGATTATGATGATGATAATAATAATAATAATAATAATAATAATAATAATAATAATAATACTTAAATGTCTTTTAAAGAATCCGAAGTTTCACATAAGCCCGCCATCAGTCCCTATCCTGAGCAAGATTAATTCAGTCCCTATTATCATATCTCACCTCCCTCATGTGTTTCTCTAGGTAATAATTTTTATTATCTATTGATTAGAGAATGATAGTTCTTTAGAAAATAGGAAGACGGTTTTGAATGTAATATGTAGTACCATTTGTTAACTTCTTTTAATTTCATAAAAATTCATTAACTTATTTTAATTTTACAAAAGTATATTAACTTCTTTCAATTTCATAGCAATTTATTAACTTATTTTAATTTCACAAAAGTTTATTAACTTATTTTAATTTCAGAAAAGTTTATTAACTAATTTTAATTTCAGGAAAGTTTATCAACTTCTTTCAATTTCACAAAACTTTATTAACTTATTTTAATTTCACAAAACTTTATTAACATATTTTAAATTTCACAAAACTTTATTAACATATTTTAAATTTCACAAAACTTTATTAACTTATTTTAATTTCATAACAATTTAGTGACTTACTTTAATTTCACAAAAGTATATGAACTTCTTTTAATTTCAGAAAAGTTTATTAATTTATTTTAATTCCAGAAAATTTTATTAACTTACTTTAATTTCAGAAAAAATTATCAACTTCTTTGAATTTTACAAAAGTTTAGTAACTTATTTTAATTTCACAAAAGTTTATTAACTTATTTTAATTTCACAAAAGTTTATTAACTTTTTTTAATTTCAGAAATGTTTATTAACTTCTTTTAAGTCCAGAAAAGATTATGAACTGCTTTCAATTTCATAAAAGTTTACTAATTTATTTTAATTTTAGAAACGTTTATTAACTTATTTTAATTTCACAAAATGTTTATTAACTTCTTTTAATTTCATAACAATTTATTAACTTATTTTATTTTCACAAAAGTTTATTAACTTATTTTAATTTCACAAAAGTTTATTAACTTCTTTTAATTTCATAACAATTTATTAACTTCTTTTATTTTCACAAAAGTTTACTAACTTATTTTAATTTCACAAAAGTTTATTAACTTATTTTAATTTCACAAAAGTTTATTAACTTATTTTAATTTCACAGAAGTTTATTAACTTCTTTTAATTTCAGAAATGTTTATTAACTTCTTTTCATTTCACAAACGTTTATTAACTTCTTTCAATTTCACAAAAGATTATTAACTTATTTTAATTTCACAAAAGTTTATTAACTTATTTTAATTTCAGAAAAGTTTATCAACTTCTTTCAATTTCACAAAAGTTTTTTAACTTATTTTAATTTCATTAAAGTTTATTAAATTATTTTAATTTCAGAAAATTTTATCAACTTCTTTCAGTTTCACAAAAGTTTATTAACTTATTTTAATTTCACAAAAGTTTATTAACTTATTTTAATTTCACAAAAGTTTATTAACTTCTTTTAATTTAATAACAATTTATTAACGTATTTTAATTTCACAAACGTTTATTAACTTTTTTAATCTCAGAAAAGTTTATTAACTTATTTTAATTTCAGAAATGTTTATTAACTTCTTTTAAGTCCAGAAAAGTTTATTAACTTCTTTCAATTTCACAAAAGTTTACTAACTTATTTTAATTTTTGAAACGTTTATTAACTTATTTTAATTTCAGAAAAGTTTATCAACTTCTTTCATTTTCACAAAAGTTTATTACCTTATTTTAATTTCACAAAAGTATATTCGTTCCTTTTTTTTGGATGACGATGTCAATGGATACATTTAAGAATTGTCTTTCTTTTATAAACGCATTTCTGCCGGCTCCGATTCATCTCCCCTATCTCGCCATATTATGACTGCTACGGTTACCTTCGTGAAGACTCGGAATATGTGGTTAAGGAACTAACAGGCTGTTGAGGGGCGCCTCAAGATTAAAGTGCGGGAAGAGCCCTGATAATTGAGATGATTGCAGTCTCTGTACCTCAATATCCCGCAGCTATCACTAGAGCTGTTTAATGACGGAATACTTTGCTTTGAAGCGCAGGTAATGGCATTACCCGCTAATGTAATAGCAGGGGGTTTCAGATACGAGGACAGTTCAAAAATAACGTAGTATATAAAGCTAGCATTCCGGATTCCTATTGTACTGTTCCATTATGCAAAATACAACAAAGTATTGTGACGCCTCAATACATCATTTTGAAGGTTATTATGAACGTATACATGTACAGCTTACGAAAATAAATTTGTTGGCAAGAACAATAAATTTTTAATCGCATACATAACTGGGATGTAGTTAGATTTCGACTTTTTTTTATAAACAAAAGCGAAAGCGGCCATCATAGAAAAGAGCATTCACTCATTCATAGTTTTCAACCCGAAGCAATATTTTCACTGCAAACCCAGCATTTTCCAACCTTCTGCCTTTTTCTCCTTCCTCGTAGTTTCCGCATACTATCCATATATTTTAATGTTGTCTATCTTCTGATTTCTTCTTCTGCCCCGAACTTTTCTCTCTTTCACTATTCCCTCCAGTGCATCCTTCACCAGTAGGAAAGTATTTTCTTTCCAGTGATCCGTCTAATTTCTTTATCCTATCATAACCCACTCTTTCCAGTTAATTTCTTTCTTACTCTGCCTATCCATTTCACACGTTTCATTCTTTCCCATATCCACTTTTCAAATGCTCACAGTTGTTTCTCTTTAGTTCGTCGTAATTTCCTTATTTCTGCCCCATACAATGCCACTGTCCACACAAAGCATTTCACTAGTCTTTTCTTTAGTTGAGTATGGTGTTTCATAAATTTTAATGGCTTCTACATGTTTGGTGATAAAAAAGTTACCCGATTTTATGTTCAGAATTTTGAAATAAAATATCAGATAAATATTTCATTTCTGATAAAATGCATTATTAGTCGGTGAATAATTATCTGCCTTTTAAAGGGTTGTCCAGCAAGAGAATTTATGTGGATATGGTTGATACTCGTATATTGTACTCGTATATTGTTTGGTTTTCTGGAACTTGAGAGACGAAGAATGGAGATCAAAGATGAACATTGTTTTGGAAGACCTGTTTCAGTAATCACTCCATAAAATATTGATGTCGTGCATGATATGATTTTGGTGAATCGGCGTATTAGGCTGAAATGTATTGGCCTATATCAGGGACTTTAGAAATTTCCTTTGAAGATTCATTCATTCATTCATAATATTCTGCCTTTGACAGCAAACCCAGAATTCTTCAATCTCTTCTATTTTCTGTCTTCTTAGTCTCTGCATACGATCAATGGCGATTCCTCCATGGAGGAGGATCATTTCGTGCCTCTGAGGATAGAAAACATTTTAATTACAGATTTTGATTTTCAGTGCGTCCCGACGTAATAATTTCCTATAAGCTTCCACTTACTGTCGTGAGTTGTCGCCACTGCACAGCTCAGAAATAATTTCCGAGGAACCATCCAAATATCTTACAGCAAACGGTTTTTTTTTTCCTAGCAGTGAAGGTATAGGACAGGAGAGAGTGCGGAGGGAGGGGTATGGCTTGAGTTTAACCGCGTTTGGGGATATGACCGCGTATCCAAATACTACGACCCTTCTTTCTGGGTGGTGGAGACCGTGTCAGAGACTTCAATAAAAATTTTCAAGTACCCTTGTAGCCTTCTTAAATTCAGTTCATTGGTCATTTTAAAAGAATAGAATGAACGAAATAATAAATAATTTAAAATGATATAATATAAAAAATAAAATGAATAAAAAACAAAATTACATAAAGATAAATAAAATAAGCTGTAATAAATACAAGAATTAACAGGACTTTCAGATGACAGGACAGCCGAAAGAATATCTGAAGTTGTATTTGATCATTTAGAATTTAACTGTAGCAAGAAATTAATTGCGCAAACGTACGACGGAGCATCGGTAAATATCGGGCAGTACAATGGCTTAGGAGACATCTTCGCAACTAAAAAGGATAGGAGAATCGAACTTCACTACTAATAAATTGCCAGTTTGCAGAATGGTGAGTCAAAGACTAACATAGGCCTACCTTTATTGATTTTGCATGCTCTATTATTATTATTATTATTATTATTATTATTATTATTATTATTATTTTATTATTATTACTACTAATACTGCTACTACTACTACTACTACTACTACTACTACTACTACTACTAATATTATATTATTATTAATATTAGTTTCTGTCTTGGTCATCAGTCGTCAATCTCATATCCTACATACAAAAAATATCACGAGTCGCCACTGCATACGATCCATAAAGCTTAGTGTCGTCTATCATCTGATATCTTCTTCTGTCCGTACTTTTATCCTATTTAACATTCCTTCCATTGAATCCTCCAGGCAGTTTCTTCTCAGCTAGTTACCCAACCGATTCCTTTTTCTGTTCCTGATCAGTTTCAACAACCACCCTTTCAAGCACAGCTTCATATATATTATTTTGTCTGTCCATTTCATACACTCCATATCCACATTTCAAATGTTTCTAGTAGCTTCTCTTCACTTCGTTGTAGGGGACGCTTGGGATTATTGGGTGGAGGGGAGAACTGGCTTCTTCTGTAAAATTCTGGGAATTGGGGGCCTAGCCCTTTAGGCCTCACAGAGTCGGCGTTTATATAGCAATATTAGTATTAGTATTAGTATTTATTTACTTAACCTGGTAGAGATAAGGCCGTCAGGCTTCTCTGCCCCTCTACCAGGCGATTACAACTATAATATGAACAATAAAATTACAATTAATATTAAATTTACAATTACATTTACAATAAAAATTAAAGTACGACAAGATTACCTGATTAATGAAAGCTAGACATTTTATCATATAAGTTAATAACAAAGAATATTTTTGTATTTACTGAATTACAAATTAAACCTACAATAACAAAATTCTATAGTAATGAAATTACCGGATATTGAAATATTTTGCGATAGATTAAGAGAACTATTTACAAGAAACCATGTCTGAACGAGTCTCAATTACTGACCAAGTGCCTAGTAAGTTTGCGTTTGAATTCAATTTTATTTCGACAGTCCCTGATGCTAGCAGGTAACGAATTCCAGAGTCTTGGCAGGCTATTGTGAAAGAGGATGAGTATGAGGAGGTGCGATGGGATGGTATTTGTTAGTATTGTTTCGTGGCGAGACCGTGTGTTCAGGTTGTGGTGGGAAGAAAGGTAAGTGAAGCGAGACGACAGGTACGAAGGAATAGAAGAGTTCAAGATTTCGAAGAGAAGGAGAAGTGAATGCAAAGTTCTTTTATTTTCTAGTTTAAGCCAACCTAATGTTTCCAGGGATGGAGTAATATGATCATATTTACGAACATTGCTTACAAAACGTACACACAAGTTATGAGCAAGTTGAAGTTTCGTTTTGTTGTCGCTGGAAAGGTCAGTCATTAAAATGTCAGCATAGTCAAAATAGGGAAATACAAGCGTCTGCACAAAGGACCTTTTTAAGCAAGAAGAAAGATGAACATTTATCCTTTTTAGCACATGGATAATAGAATATACTTTTCTGCAGGTTTCTGTGATTTGCATGTCCCAGTTGAGATTATTATCCATGTGAATGCCAAGATTTTTTTCCGAAGAACTGAAAGGGATATGCACTGTACTTACTTTAACGGGGGGAAATGTCGAGGTGCTTTACAGCGTCGGTTTGCCGTTTGTGTCCCAATATAATTGCTTGTGTCTTTCCAGGATTGATATTAAGATGGAATTTCTTTGTCCATGTCACAATCGAGTCAATGTCTTCGTTCAATTTATCTATACCGTAATTTATTCGGTCTAAGCGGGAAGAGATGTAGCATTGAAGGTCGTCAGCATACAAGTGATAGTTACAATGCCGTACAAGAGATGTAATATCATTGACATATATTGTGAACAACAATGGTCCGAGTACCTAACCCTGTGGTATACCTGATGTTATATTAAGCCAGGAAGAGCTTCGATTCCCGGATACAACACATTGTTGTCTTTCCCGTAAGTAGGATTCGAACCAACTCACAGCAATCTCTGGCAAATGCAGATTTCTCAATTTATGGTGAGCAGGTCAAAATATACAGAGTTGAAAGCTTTGCTAAGGTCAAGAAGTGTTAGTATTGTTACTTTATTAGAATCGATTACTTCACGAATGTCTTCGGTCACTTTAAGTAGAGCAGTACTTGTGTTGTGTCCAGCTCTGAAACCAGACTGTGTACGATATGATTTTTGTTACCGAGTAACATGAAAATGAAACATAATGTAACAGAATAAAATATATTATTATTATTATTATTATTATTATTATTATTATCATCATCATCATCATCCTTCACGAATTAGGCCTCTGTAGACCTGTTTCGGCCCCATCTAGCAGTCTTCTTAACGGTCTTCCTGGTCGACGATGTCCTCTAGATTTATATTGCATCATAATTTTTGGGATTCTTGAATTTTCCATTCTTCTTACATGATCTAGCCAATTGAATTTGTATCTGGTGATTTTTTCTTCTACTGACTCTACTTCTAATTGTTCTAAAATTTCTTCATTCCTTTTTCGGTCTAAAAGAGTATATCCTGCTGTTCTCCTGAAAAATTTCATTTCCGTTGCTTTGATTCTGTTCATGTCTTTTTTCTTTAATGTCCAAATCTCGCTTCCGTATAGAAGGGTGGGTAATGCTAGTGTATTATATATTTTTATTCTTGTAGATTTTTGTACTAATTTAGCTTTTAATGTATTGTTTATTATTCCTAGAATTTGTGTAAATTTGGTAATTTTCTTGTTCACATCTTTTTCATTTTGATAAGATATTTCACAACCCAGATAATTGAAATTTTGCACTTGTTCGAGGCATTGGTTATTGTGTATTATCTTACTTCTCACTGGGTCTTGTCCTAAAAATGCCATTACTTTTGATTTTTGTGCTGAAATTTCCATCCCAAAATCTTTTAATATTTCATTTAATGTATACAATCCTCTTTGTAAATTATCCTCTGAATTGGAAATTATGACTTGATCATCGGCATAGAGTAAGGTATTTAATGTTAGAGCACTGGTTATTTTGATTCCTGATGTGTAGATTTGATTCCATTTTAAAATAATTTCATTTATATAAATATTAAATAAAGTTGGTGATAGTGGACAACCTTGTCGAACTCCATTATTAACTAATTTTCTTTCGGATATACAGTTATTTATTTTGACACTTATTTTGCTGTCCGTGTAGATTTCTATTATATTTTGGAATAGCAAATTTGGAATATATTTTTCTTGTAATATGTCGAATAAAAGGTCTCTTCGGACTTTATCAAAAGCTTTCACAAAATCAATAAAAGCTATATGGGTTTCTAAATTAAATTCTCTTCTTTTTTCCAACAATAGTTTGATACTAAATAATGGATCTACACATGATCTTCCTTTTCTAAAGCCATTTTGACACTCCAGAAGGAAAGTTTCAGCATGTTTTTTTAATTTTTCATTTAAAATCCTACTAAATATCTTATAACATGTGTTGAGGATACTAATCCCTCTATAGTTTTCAACATTCTGTTTATCTCCTGTTTTATATATGGGAATAATTACACTATTTTTCCATTCTTCCGGTAAAGTGGCAGTCAGATATATTCTGTTTAGAAATCTTAGTAATCTTTCTTGAAATAGATCTCCTGCATATTTATACAATTCTGAATTTAGGTTATCTTCTCCAGGTGATTTACTATTTTTCGTCTTCTTTAATGCTTCTTGTAGTTCTTCATTATTATTATTATTATTATTATTATTATTATTATTATTATTATTATTATTATTATTATTATTATTATTAACAGCAGCAGAAGTAGATTTCCAATACACATTAATCCTATTTTATAGAAAAATGTTAGATGGATTTTCGTTATCACGCTTTTTTCTCCTTTGTTCCCGAGTTGTTGCAATGTGTATATATTCATATATTGTTCTCAAGATCGTCCGCTATAAGTTATTGCGTAACCATAACATCGGCCTTCCACCAATGCCGCTTCTCCCCGTCAACATTGCCTTCTATTATAAGTTGCAGTAATTTCTGTCTTTGTTGATGCACGATATAGCTAAAGTATATAACTTTTTTTCTTTCTTTCTTTACTAGTTGTAAGGAATTATCATTCTTTATTCATTATACGCGGAACATTTTGAATTTTTTACTCTGCCAGTCAGGAAAATTTTAAGTAAACCACGGTGATTTCAAATTTCCAAAGTCTTACGTTTATAATCGACTTTCATAGTTCATATTTCTACGCCAGTCAACTTTATTGAATATATAATGCCTTTTTTTAATTCTGATATATAGGATACGTCGAAATATTTGTTTGCCAACAATTTTTATTTTCTCATTATAAAAAGCATAAACGAATAATTATATTGTGGTGCTGAAAAATATACCAAATGAATTGTTTCAGGCATGCTGTTTGTATACAGCTATTTTTTATAAAGTAATGGAAGGATCTACATGTCAATTTATCCGAGTCTTGCTCATGAAATGTAATAAAGGTAAAGACATTCTCTTTAAAATATACGCCTTGAAGGAACGTGGGAGACATGAACGTAGATCTTATTGTTTTCACCAAATTAACACTAAAGAATAGTGTGTTATTTCTCTTCGAGACAGAAGCATAAGATCTTAAGCTGTAAATGTGTAGTAAAATAAATACAAATAATAATAATAATAATAATAATAATAATAATAATAATACTTATTTACAACTGGCTTTTGAGGAACCCGAAGGTTCATTGCCGCCCTCATATATGCCCCCTGTGCAAGACTAATCCAGTCCCTATCATCATATCCCACATCCCTCAAATCCATTTTAATATTATCCTCCCATCTACGTCTCAGCCTCCCCAAAGGTTTTTCCTTCCGGTCTCCCAACTAACACTCTATATGCATTTATCGATTCGCCAATACGTGCTACATGCCCTGCTCATCTTAAACGTCTGGATTTAATGTTCCTAATTATGTCAGGTGAAGAATACAATGCGTGCAGTTCTGCATTGTGTAACTTTCTCCCTTCTCCTGTAACTTCATCCCTCTTAACCCTACATATTTTCCTAAGAACCTTATTCTCAAACACCCAAGTTTCATAACCGGTTCTTCTGTATGGTTGTGAAACTTGGACTCTCACTTTGAGAGGGGAACAAAGATTAATAATAATAATGATGATGATAATAATAATAATAATAATAATAATAATAATGATGATAATACTAATATAATGCCGGGTAATATAATAATAATAATAATAATAATAATAATAATAAAGTGCTGCAGATCGATCAAAATATTTAATCGATTAATCGATAGACACAATAGATGTGTGAAAAATAGATTACGAAGTAAAAGGAGAATTTCAAAATATGTTTATTATCTTCGTTCACCACAAAATTCGTCACTATATTTATTTTTCATTGTATTTTTTTTTTTTTTCGAACTTTGCATGAGGACATAATTTCTACATTTGATGTGTTACAAAACGTTTTGATCTACCTTCCATTTTTATATTACGATTGTTACGCGATTAATAGATTCTTGCTCAGCGATTTACGGAAAAAACAGAGTTGGCGACACTGAGATAACAAATTCACTTCGAGATGATAAAACGAAAACGATAAAATATATTAATTCTTTTTTACATTTCATTGGTACAGAATAGGATATGACTTTACATAAGTGAAATAGCCTCGTTAAATTCTGAGCATCCATTCCATACTTCGGTGTATGATGGCCACACAAAATTAGCAATCATCTAAATGTGCCTTTTTGTTGCTATTGTCAATAGAAACACGAAAATTGTTTTACGTTCTGTGGACGCAAACCGCGTTACTCCACATAATCTCGCAGCAAGCTCCGGGATTCGAAATCAGGAATAACGATGAGCAGAGAGCGTGAGATACGGTCTTGTCCTTAACGATCTGATGAACCCGTCCTGCGCGATTTGGCGGAAAATCCTGCAACACGTGCTAATTGACAATTCCTGTACAGCCGTCGATAAGCAGCTTCCAGCTCGGCGGAGTTTTCCGCACTCGGCGGGCGCGTCTTGGAACATCACCTGGATCCATCCGACTCGGTTTGCTGCGTCGGAGACCGCGTAGAGTTTCAGTTGTCCGAACTGACAGAAATGGTACTCCTTTGGTACACGTTTTGTGTTTCACAGTTATCTACAATAATTGAGCCGTTCAGAGCAAAAGTGGTGTAAGTCAAAATTGGGTAATGAGGTTTAAAGTAAAAATTCTGTAAAATACAGCGCAAAGGCTCATGTCAGTAGATTTACTGGCATGTAGGCTAAAAGAACTCCTGCGGGACAAAATTCCGGCACATCCGGCGACGCTGATATAACCTCTGCAGTTGCGAGCGTCGTTAAATAAAACATAACATTTTACAGCGCAAAGTAGCAATTAATATGTCCTTCTTGCTATCCACTGATTAATAATAGTTTAAATAAATTGAATATCAATTGCTACTTTGCGCAGTATTTTACAGAATGTTTACTTTAACCGTCGTTTCCCATTTTTTACTCACACCACTTCGGCTCTGGAAGGCTCAATTAACGTGGGTTCAGTTGTTCTGCAGTATGAAACTCGTATATTCAATGTCCACTGTTTTGTCTGGAGAGCTCTGAATTTTGCCTAAAGAGGGGTGATTTTATATGAATAAAATTCGTATATTAAATTAATTGCTTTTACAGAAATCTGTTGTCTGTTGTGGGAAAAGTTTTTTTTTTTTCATGTTGTGGAATATTTTGCTATGCAGTATGTAGCGCAACTATTAGGTTGATGGATAAGTTCGTAGCTTTTTGTTCATCATTGCAACACCCCGTCGTTAAGAGATTGTTTATCGTTTATCATTTGTCGTTTTTTATTTGGAGAGTTACGCTTGTAAATATACCTTGAGTGTTGCTGATGAAAAGAAAGGTTTGTGATATTTATGGGCTAAAGAAAATGGAGTGTCAAGTGGAAAAAAAATCACTTCCGACATATTGTTCTATTTGAGCTTAATGGAGGAGCAAAGGCAGTGGAGGCGGCTCGAAATATTTTTGCCGTTTACGGGGAGAATAGCATCGGAGAAAGCACTGCAAGAAAATAGTTCTGTCGTTTCAACACACAACACCCCTTATAAAAGTTAGTGTTCATCCACAGATGATGTTATGCGTCTGGTAGGATAAAGAAGGTGTTGTGTACTACAAATTGCTTTCCAAGAATGTAAACATAACTGCTGAAATTTTTATTACCAACAACTCAGACACCTTGCAGCTGCAATTGAAGAAAAAATACCGGGAAAACTCCATCAAGTGCTGCTGCAACACGATACGTTAACTCTTACTCCGCTTCGACTCCGCTCGCAAACCCTCCATCTTCCGACAATAGTTTATTCAAGTAACATGTTGCAACCTCTCCTGCGTTCTTCTACTGTTGTATACCGACTTTAACTTGGACCGATACTACCCCACCCCGCTGACTAAATCATCATTGAGCGAACGGTAAATAGGATCGAAATGGATAGACTGATCAATGAAGAAGCAGATTATAGGCCTAAAGGACGAAGGTATCAAGAAAGACCAGGAAGATATGGAGTGACATTTGAAGCAGCAACAGGTAATTTCTTAATAATTTCGAGGGAAAAATTGTTCCGGGGCCGGGCATCGAATCTGGGACCTTTGGTTAAACATACCAATGCTCTACCAACTGAGCTACCCGGAAACTTTACCAGACACCGATCCAATTTTTTACTCTATATCCACAGACCTCAAAGTGGGCTGACAACCGTCAAGCAACCAACATTGAGTGCACACTAACTCTGTGTGACTTAAATTGTGGTTTTCTGCTAACGAACAGTGACGTGTATTATGCAAATCAAACTTTCAGGTATAACTTCCTGTAAAGTTGATTTGAATAATTTCGAGGGAAAAATTGTTCCGGGGCCGGGCATCGAACCCGGGGCCTTTGGTTAAACATACTAAGGCTCCACTAACTGAGCTACCCGGGGACTCTACCAGACATGATTCAATTTTTCCCTCTATATCCACAGACCTCAAAGTGGGCTGACAACCGTCAAGCAACCAACATTGAGTGCACACTAACTCTGTGTGACTTAAATTGTGGTTTTCTGCTAACGAACAGTGACGTGTATTATGCAAATCAAGCTTTCAGGTATAACTTCCTGTAAAGTTGATTTGAACCTTTGGGGAGGCCGAGACGTAGATGGGAGGATAATATTAAAATGGATTTGAGGGAGGTGGGATATGATGATAGAGACTGGATTAATCTTGCACAGGATAGGGACCGATGGCGGGCTTATGTGAGGTCGGCAATGAACCTTCGGGTTCCTTAAAAGCCATTTGTAAGTATGTAAAGTTGATTTGAATAATTTCGAGGGAAAAATTTTTCTGAGGCCGGGCATCGAACCCGGCTCAGTTGGTAGAGCGTTGGTATGTTAACCAAAGGTCCCGGGTTCGATGCCCGGCCCCGGAACAATTTTTCCCTTGAAATTATTCAAATCAACTTTACCTGAAAGCTTAATTTGCAGGTAATTTCTGTCTATAAAATTAATTGGAAAATAAGAAAAAGGATGTGGAAATGTGAAGTAACAGAAAGAGATAAAAGAAAATGAGGAGGAAAGGGGGATAAAGACTAGGAGAGGAAAATTGGAATATAGAATAGGAGAGGAACTGTTGGAATAGGCTACGAATAAAGGCAAGTATTTTGGTAAAACCGTAGGAAAGATGCAAGAAAAAATTGCTAGCCTAATAAAGTAATCGGTGATTGTGTTGATGTGGGATAGCGACTCAAGAGGCAGGGCCCGAGCGTTCATGTGTCATTGCGCTGTAACATCCATCACATTCTTCCTTCAAGGACAACTAATTGGACTGGTAATGACAGACAAGAGCGCGGCAATCAAGGCAGCAGGAATGCACCGCGACGTCACGTAACCTGCACTTACAGAGAGTGCATTGCGAGCTAGGCGCCACAAAGGTTCCAGATGATTATTTACGTCGGAGACATGAAGCCAGCAAAGAACCAGATTTGTAAGGATTCAGTCTTGTCTAGATTGGCTCTGTGGCACTGATGAAAAGCATCAGTACATTCAGTAGTACGATTGAACCATAAATTCCAGCCGAATCGTTGTCCGGATCAGCTTACTTAATACCCTAAGCGTGAAACCTAACCACTTTTCTCCTGTAGTAACAAATGTTAGTCGATTATAGTAATTTTCTAGACGTCAGGTTTAATTTCCTTTTACCACCTTTCTTTTGAATTTCGAGTACTGACAAATACGAGTTATTTTCTAACTGTTATGTCGACAGCAATAATTTTGGATTGCAGTAAAGCAAACTGATGAACTGAAAGTAATACTAAGCTTGTGAAATTTGAACATAATTAATAATTAATTAGTAATACCAGTATTAATATTAGCATCAATACATAATTCAGTTGTGTTGCTTTGTTATTTCAATTCAACGCTACATTCAAGTAAGTGTAATGAAATAAGATGTTACTCATAGGTCTACTTGGTATGAAACATGCATGTGGCTAATAGGCAGAAATATATTTCTTGGTATTCAGATTTTTTGCCATTAGGAAAGTCCAGGATATCAGAGAGGGTTTGGAATTGAATGGGTTACATCAGCTGCTTATCTATGCGGATGACGTGAATATGTTAGGAGAAAATCCACAAACGATTAGGGAAAATACGGGAATTTTACTGGAAGCAAGTAAAGAGATAGGTTTAGAAGTAAATCCCGAAAAGACAAAGTATATGATTATGTCTCGTGACCAGAATATTGTACGAAATGGAAATATAAAAATTTGAAATTTATCTTTCGAAGAGGTGGAGAAGTTCAAATATCTTGGAGCAACAGTAACAAATATAAATGATACTCGGGAGGAAATTAAACATAGAATAAATATGGGAAATGCCTGTTATTATTCGTTTGAGAAGCTTTTATCATCCAGTCTGCTGTCAAAAAATCTGAAAGTTAGAATTTACAAAACAGTTATATTACCGGTTGTTCTTTATGGTTGTGAAACTTGGAACATAGATTAAGGGTGTTTGAGAATAAGGTGCTTAGGAAAATATTTGGGGCTAAGAGGGATGAAGTTACAGGAGAATGGAGAAAGTTACACAAGACAGAACTGCACGCATTGTATTCTTCCCCTGACATAATTAGGAACATTAAATCCAGACGTTTGAGATGGGCAGGGCATGTAGCACGTATGGGCGAATCCAGAAATGCATATAGAGTGTTGGTTGGGAGGCCGGAGGGAAAAAGACCTTTGGGGAGGCCGAAACGTAGATGGGAAGATATTATTAAAATGGATTTGAGGGAGATGGGATATGATGATAGAGAATGGATTAATCTTGCTCAGGATAGGGACCAATGGCGGGCTTATATGAGGGCGGCAATGAACCTCCGGGTACCTTAAAAGCCAGTTAGTAAGTATTCAGATTTTTATTAAAATGTCCAAAAGAGAAAATAGCATGGTAGCGACTTAAGGAAGTATGTATTTTAAGTAGGGTATACATTTGGAAATGCTAGCCTGTTTCCGGATTTCATACTAATCAATTCACTTTATCAAACTAAATACATTTTTAGGTTAGATCTCGTGAATCGTAAACTGTTTAGTCGAAACAGTGAATTTAATTTTGTCGGACAAAATACACTTTAATACCAGATCATACTAATATATGCCTACTAATTACCAACATAATGTACGAAAGTTCTAGGAGTAAAATAAACTTTCACAAATTTTATTGAACTATTTAGAAAACACTTCCCAACATAAAGATGAGATGTAGTAAATAAGTAAATAAGAAAGACAATGTTATTGTTAATGCTATAATAATAATAATAATAATAATAATAATAATAATAATAATAATAATAATTTGAGAGAGGAACAGAGACTACGGGTGTTTGAGAATAAGATTCGTAGGAAAATATTTGGGGCTAAGAGGGATGAAGTTACAGGAGAATGGAGAAAGTTACACAACACAGAACTGCACGCATTATATTCTTCACCTGACATAATTAGGAACATTAAATCCAGACGTTTGAGATGGGCAGGGCATGTAGCACGTATGGGCGAATCCAGAAATGCATATAGAGTGTTAGTTGGGAGGCCGGAGGGAAAAAGACCTTTAGGGAGGCCGAGACGTAGATGGGAAGATAATATTAAAATGGATTTGCGGGAGGTGGGATATGATGATAGAGAATGGATTAATTTTGCTCAGGATAGGGACCAATGGAGGGCTTATGTGAGGGCGGCAATGAACCTCCGTGTTCCTTAAAAGCCAGTAAGTAAGTAAGTAATAATACCATTGCTACATCTATTACTGCTATTTGTAAAATAATAGAGAACTGTCATTAAAGTTAATGACGTCTTTGACTTCTGTCCCAGTTTAAGGAATATTACTCAGTTTTGCCTTCAAATTCTTGAAAACCAGAAACTATTCACTCCACTAAGAATGACAACTTTTTTCCTAATCATTTTGTTCAACCAAATTTTGAGAGGATGTTTACTATGTAAAGGATAACAAAATCCAATTTTGAACTCCCAAATGCTTTTGGCTTTTTATTTTAATTTTTTTCTTTTCTTTTAGAAATAATTTCAAACCCAAGAATTTAGTACAAGATCTCAATTTTTAAGTTTGTCTTTTGTTTGGCTACATTCACAAGGCGTGGAGAAACATTTCTATGCATTCATTTTATGAAACATCTCATTTATTCACTTTCAATTTTTTTTAATTTGAAAATGTTATTTTTTTATAATTTATAAAAATATTAATAAAATAAACTAGAAGCATTTCTTACAAAATAAATGCATAGAAACATGCAGCTACCTCATAAATACTTACAGTAAAAATTCCATCCAGATTGATGAATATTTGTTGTAAGAAAGTTGGTGTTGAATCAAGAAAAATAAACTTAGGGACAAATGAATTAGGAAATAAAATTAATAGTTATGTAACACATATCTACTACAATTCTCCTCTGCTACATTTATCTAGTAACTTCAGGGAACCAACTTTAGAAAAAAGTTATTAGATTTGTAACCAGTCCCCCTTACAGTCTTAACTTAAAAAATAAAAGTAAACATATTTGTAATCTGAATGGAACTAAATCCATTTGGGGTGTGAAAATGTAGTACATTTTAAAGAAATGAAATAGCTATTTTTTTTTTTTTAATTTTCATGATTTTCAGTGGAGGCTTCCTTTAAAGTAAATGCAAAACTATGATGTGATGAAAGTGTTGTGAAAAAGAAAAGTCCTTAAATGCTGGAATGTACTGTATAGCATTTTGAACGAACAAAGAATTGACCTACAATCAATATTATAGAATAGCGTAACATAAACTCCTTCATCAAAATGGCTGACTTGTTTCTTGAGCTGGGCAACCCTTAGCATGAACCAAATAATAGAGGAGTGAAAGTTTCTCCCTCGGGTTTAGAAGTTTCGGTACAACTCGAAAGACAACGCTTCAAGGTGCTTAAAAATTAATATCCAACCCTCGGTTAGCTTTGCTTCTCCCATTATCAAATGTTGATAACTCGCCCTAACTAGGATATAGCCAGCAAGAACACAATTCCCTTGTTTTAATGATGTGTTTATGTAACGAGTCGGACATTTTGCTGTTTATATTTGATAGGGAATCATTTTAATCGTTAATTATAAAAAGGAGAAGTCGTGTACCGACATACATCGCTTGTTAGAGCCGGCTTCGTAGTTCAGTTGGCAGAGCACTGGCTTACGATTACTGCGGACCCGGGTTCAAATCTAGATGGTGACAGAATCGTATTTGTGGTAGATAAAGCTAAGATTCTATGGGGTTCCTCCGTTTCCTCCCATCACTCTTCATTTCAATATCCGTATCCCTAAAGCGGGAAACGTAAATTCATAGAAAAAATAGAACACCAATGTGTGAACTCCTACAATAACATCCAAAAGAGATGTGTAAACTCCTAAAATTATTGTAGACACTACAACGTAAACTCCTAGAATTATTAGAAAAAGAAAATCTTCCTGCCCTATTTCATCAAACTTAGGACAGTCTGTGATTAATGTAGGTTCTAGCCTTTATTGAAGAAAATACACCTTGATACATGTTTGAAACAACAGTGATCTCAGGATTGATTCCGCTCAGAAACTACTGCGTGTTCATAACGCGTGCGTCCGCTTCATTTGTAATGTTCGATACTATGATCATATCTCACCTTCTTTCGAGAAGTTATCATGGCTTAGGTTACATGAGAGGAGAAATCTGCACTCACTTTCTCTCTTATATCGAATTATGCACACTTCATTCCCCTATTATTTATTCGCTCGTTTTCATACTCTCTCTCTCGCTATCATAATATTAATACTCGACCACAACGCGATAACACGCTAGAAATTCCACTTCACACATCTTCTCTGTATTCCTCATTTTTCACTTTCGTCACTGGAACTCTCTGGCGCCTGAAGTCAAGGGCCGCCGAACATTGAAATCTTTCAAATCCAAGTTAGAAAATTATCTTATTACGAGTTGCCAAACTAACTAATATGACAAGTGTTGTATTGCATGTTTCCGCGTATTCACATTTTTTTATGTTCTAGTGATATTTAACTTATTTTGTATTTTTGTTTTAATATTTTCCGATAATAGTAAATCTATAATGTGATAAGTTGAGCTGTATATAATCATAATTTTCCTTACTGTGTGTACCTAAAAATATTGTATTCATTGTATGCTTTGTACTGCACTATTTTATTACTATTATTATTATTATTATTACTATTCTTTTTATCATAATAATAATAATAATTATTGTTATTATTATTAGCTATTATTATTATTATTATTATTAATAATAATAATTGTCTTATTTTTTATACTTTGTATGTCTCATTTATTTTGACCTGCTGTTCACATTTTATTATGCTTTTTCCTTTCTTTCTGTATGTTATATATTATGTCTGATTTCTACTTACTTACTTGTTGTTTACATTTTATTATTATTATCTTATTCAGTTTTGTATGTAAAATTCTAGTGTACTTTGTAAATTTGTAGTGTTTTTTGTAACGCAGTTTTACTCCTGGTTGAGTGTTAGAGAAGGCCGTATGGTCTTAACTCTGCCAGGTTAAATAAATCATTATTATTATTATTATTATTATTATTATTATTATTATTATTATTATTATTATTTGTGCTGAACTGTAATTGGCCACTGGCTGTTGTACAGCACATTAAATATAAATAAATAAATAAAATTATTATTATTATTATTATTATTATTATTATTATTATTATTATTATTATTATTAAAATTTCTTATTATGCAATAGTATGGTTAAAAATTTTGTTCTTATTTCTGTCATTAAAAAATACAAAAATACATCAGACATCAATATTAAAACATGTTTCTTAACAACAGTAGTCCTTTAAGAACAAAATTACTGTAAATCTGTAGTGTGGTAAAGAACTTTTAATGCTTATTTCTTATACATCTTGATTACACAACTTTTAACACTATATCACTTCGGAATATGGATTATATGTCTTTCTATTTTTAAATTCTATCGTACATGGTTAACATGTTTCGGCCTATTATGGGTCTTCTTCAGAACTGGTTGTTACTGGTCTTGGTGACTTTTGTTCTGTTTCCTGTGGGGGTGTGTTTGTGTAGTGTAATGTGCTTATTTCTTTCATAACAATACACGAGTACTAAACACACATGAAGTTAGAGTTGACATTTATCTTCATTTGTTAAGATATGAAATTATTTTCGCATAAAGATTGGTCTTTCTGGACCTTCTTGCATTTCTTGTACAACCAAATCATTTCCTTTTTAAAAGTAGGTAGACGTTTAGAAAATACACAAAGATTGCTAGGACTCCTTATTTTGATCTAGGTATCAACTTGCAACTCCACTAAAACTCCTACAAAAAAGTCCATATTTGGGTGACTTCTGGCGAATTCTTTATTCATTTTCGCATGAAGAGATTCACACGCATTTGTCGTCTCTTTGAATTCGTCGCCGCTGTGAGCAGTGGCCCACAAACTTGGTAGAAACAAACTGTTTCCAGATATGTAATTATTTAGCAGATATGTGATCTGCCTTCAGATCGGACAGTTGAAATTAAGAGACGGAATGGCATCAGTGTAATACAAAAATTGGCAGAGTGCGACGTTAATGATATTGTTCGTTTATTATTTGTCACCAACTACTACAATTGAACAGAACAATAAATATACAATATTTAACTTTATAAACATAGGTCTATATGTTTACTAAGGTATAACTTATGTTTAGAAGTTCACTTCTAATTTTATTCGGATCATCATGATATCACAATTGTTAGAAGTTTACACGATGACATTTTAAAGTTTGAACATTACTTTTACCTACCCGATTATCGAGACCTAGGAATTCATAGAAGTTTACGTCCGTCCCCTAAAGTCTCGCTACCATTACAATTAACCGTAACTATGAAACCACACGACATAGAGCAGTGCGGTTTTTTGCAAAATGTTCTACAACTCTCAAAGTTTTGTTTACAACCAGTACACCTCAACGTGTGCCCTTCTGGTTGCGCTCAGAATGTAAAGGCGATATTCCATTTCTTCCCATACACACTGTATTATATCAACTGTTTGCATAGCTTCAGTTGTCCTTCTGCGAAGGGTACACATAATCCTTGACGAGCCCCAAAGGAAATAAGTCCAAGGGAGTGATAGCAGGAGAGCGCGGAGGCCAGGCGATAGGTCCGCCACGACCAATCCATCTGCCAGGGAAATGTCCATCCAGAATATCCCCGAACATTATTAGACAAATGTGGGCGCTCTTCTTTCAGTACATGAAATTTCCGTGAATATTTTCAAACCCAAATTTTTAGCAGAAGATCTCAATTTTTAAGCTTCCTTTTCTTTCAGTTACATTCATAACACATATAGTAGCATTTCTATCTATTCATTTTATGAAATATCTAATTTTTTCACTTTCAAAAATTGTTTTGGAGTTTTGAAAATGGTATTTTTTCTATGATTGGTGAAAGAAATATTAATAAAATAAACTAAGAGAATTCTTACAAATAAACATGCTGTACCTCATAAATACTTGCAGTAAAATTTTAATCCAGATTAATTAACATTTGGCATAAGAATGTTGATGTTTAGTCAAGAAAAGTAAATTTAGGAAAAATGGATTTGAAAGTGAAATTAATATTTATAGGCCTATGTAGATACTAATTAAAATTCTCCTCCGCTACATTACTCTAGTAACTTCAGGGAGTTAACTTTAGAAGAAAAAGTTACTAGATTTGTAATCAGAAATTTGTAAAAAAAAAAAGAATTCTTTGGTGAGAAAATAATTTTGACTGTTTTTTAAATGACACTCCCCCTTACAGTCTGAATTAAGAAAAATTAAACATATTTATAATCAAAATTGAACTAAATCCATTTGAGTATGAAAATATACATTCTATAGAAGTGAAATATCAATAAAAAAAAGTACTGCATTTTGGAAAATTATTATGATTTTCAGTGCAGGCTTCCCTTAACTCATTACTTCGGGCACTATGTTCAGATATTGTACAGAATGTTAGAAATTTGTGTAATTTATGCGATATTTATCACCGATTGTAATTTTTATACGTAAATATCAGTAACTTTTAAAGTCCATTTATTAGAACCTGTATTATAATTCCTCCATAATTTTAGATAACTGATTTAACTTTCTTCCAATACAAAAGTCCACCAAACGCGTTGTCTTTTCTCTTCTTAATTTCACCTTTACCTTTATGCACACGTACGATATGATTCGGCTAATATTGTACAAAGTAATTTTTGTGTAATTTTGTGTTATAACAACATTATCCTCTTTCTCTTTATTTGCAGGTAAGCTACACTCTAAACAACGTATTGCTTTCCTTCTGAATGAGATGACTCACAGGTATGTCTCTTCATTTATTGATTTTCTGAATCGTCTCGTGTGCGGCGCAATCATTGGTTTCGTAACGGACCTTAATCTTGAAACTCGTCGTGTTTTTAATCTCGATTTTTTGCTTGAACTAACGTTTATATATTACAGAGTCTAGGATTTTATTGGAGTAGTAGTATGGAAATAACAGTGGAGCTCATCTTTTTTATTTAGTGGCTCTGTTCCAGGAAGTTTACGAGAGTAACTGGATTAAGAAGTTTGATATTGCCTGACTTCCCCATTAGTGTGCTGAATATCGTAGAGGCTTGGGCATGGAGGACAGGAACCCATTGTTTAACAATGTGGTTGTCACATTTCACAGTCTTTTAGTTTTGAATCAAAATTTTTAAATAAGTAATCGATTGACTAATTTTCCTTCTCGTCTACCCTTTTTTACGTTGCTGCCTTTCCATTTATCACTATTTTCCTTTAAACTTAATTTCTTCGTGTTATACAGAGTGATCAGAATGTTTACTCTGATTAGAAATGTTTAAAGTTCTTTAATAGAAATAGATATGGACACAATATTTGATACAAAGAGACACTAATTCATAAAGTTTTTAGTCATTGTCTGGTCATTTCAGCACTCAGTATGGGCACTGCCAGTCATACGCAAAATTTCCAAACAGTATTCTCACTAATTTCACACGTTTTTCAGCATTTATTTCAATAAATAATTGCTTGAGTGATACAATGTCAAATTCGGTACGGAGTGACATAGACTAGGTTTTTTTACATAGCCCCATAAGAATAAATCTAATGTCTGGTGATCTCGGAGGCCATTTGATAGGACCATCCTTCCTAATCCACTGATTCGGAAAATCTTGATCCAGTTGTTCACGCACGTGTAATGCTTAATGAGGCGGTGCTCCATCGTGTTGAAAAATTATTGGCTGCATCTTCTGTAATTTGAATATAGCATAATTTATGAGGATATCAAGGTAGGCCCCTACTCATTAGCATTGACAGTTGCTATTGTGGCGCTCTTAGTGACGGATTCAGAGCTGAAATTATTCAAATAGAAAATTCCAGAGTTAGTCAACTTCCAAACAGTAGGTAACCACATAGACATACAAAAGTAAAGGAGTAATGTCAATCTTTAACCAAGGTAAACATTCTGTATATGAGCCGTTCAGAGCAGAAGTGGTGTAAGTAAAAATGGGTAGTGAGGGTTAAAGTAAACATTCTGTAAAATACAGCGCAAAATAGCAATTGATATTCAATTTATTTGAACTATTAGTATTCAGTGAATAGCAAGAGGACCATATTAATTGCTACTTTGCTCTGTATTTTGCAGAATTTTTACTTTAAACCTCATTACCCAATATTGACTTACACCACTTTTGCTCTAAACGGCTCATATATTGCCTTCGCATAAATTTCTCTGTCAGAGTTGAATTCAAACTTATGCTATAGAGGGAGAAGGTAGAACCGACAGCAAAAGGAACAATAAAGTGAAGAAATAAAGCTTTCTTTTTATATTTTGTTTTAAATACTACTATTACATGTTAACTTATAAATTAATTTTTAAAAAATATTATTATATAAAACATGGCGAATCTGAATAGGTACCGGTAGCTAACTATTGTGTAAAATTGTCACATAAGGCAAGTATTAAGTGTTCTTTTTACATAAACAGCCCAAATGTATTTTTTGTGCAAGTAGTACGAGTCATTACTCGCCGATTAAATTAGACGAATATGTAGCTTTTCTAAAGCTTTTTAAGAGGCAGTGATATGAATACCCCATCTGTTTTTTGAAGAGTTTCGAGATATTTTTTTTTCTTTTCACACAATTTACAAAATGCACCACCCCGCGTAGATCGAAATACAACAAACTATATTAACAATCTCCTTTGTCCACACATTTCTTTTCTCCTTTTATACCTGTCTTCGTCATTCTCCCAGTGCTCATTCTTTACCTCTTTTTTAAGTCTATTATTTTTCTCTTCTTCCTTTCCATTCTTCTCCTATTTCATCATATTTTTATCATCTGCTTTCTCTCTCACCATTCTTCTTCCCCTAGTGCAGCAGTCATCAGCACAGAGCACCCTGGGGCTAGCGTCCCTTACCCGCGGAGAACACATTGCACTATGATGCAATCGTAGCTGCTAGGGGTATGCTCTCTATCTCTTCCTGCTGCACGACGGGGCACACGTGACGGCTCCGCTTACCCTTTACCCATTTCATTCATCGAGTGCTGACGACCACTGCCCTAGTGCTACTATTATCCTACAAAATTACCCATTCTCCTTCTCATGTAATTATACATATTCGGTTTAAAAAGTTTCCGGAATATACATTTTTTCGCCGAAAGGAATAATGTTATGTGGTATAGTTCTGTTTCTGGTGTTGGAATCATTCATGACATCACTTCCGTTTTATGATCACAGTCGTTGTCTGGCAACTGGCTGTTGTTCGTGTAATATTCTTCCGTAGCATCTCAGAATGTGGAATACAGAGCATCGCGCAGATATCTAATGTTGTATGTGTGTGTGTGTGTTTTTTTTTTTTTTTTTTTTTTTTTTTTTTTTTTTTTTTTTTTTTTTTTTGCAGAGACATTAAGAATGCTCGAAGAAGCTTATGGTGAAGCAGTAATGAAAAAAAGCACAGATCTATACCTGGCATAAACCTTTTTTTTTTTTAAGATCGAACGGAGCGCTGGTCTGTAATTCGACAAACGAATATCACACAAATAACCATAGCCAGTTGCCACACAACAACAATGACTGTGATCATGAAACTTCTACGGAAGTGTCGGCCTGGTTGGCGCAGTTGGTATAGCGCTGGCCTTCTATGCCCGAGATTGCGGGTTCGATCCCGGGCGAGGTTGATGGAATTTAAGTGTGCTAGCCACCGGCGTGGCTCAGTCGGTTAAGGCGCTTGTCTGCCGGTCTGAAGTTGCGTTCGGACGCGAGCTTGATTCCTACTTGGTCTGATTACCTGTTTTGGTTTTTTCCGAGGTTTTCCCCAACCGTAATGTGAATACAAGGTAATCTATGGCGAATCCTCGGCCTCATCTCGCCAAATATCTCGCTATCACCAATCTCATCGACGCTAAATAACCTAGTAGTTCATACAGCGTCGTCAAATAACTAACTAATATAAAAAAAACATAAGTGTGCTTAAATGCGACAGGCTGATGTCAGTATATTTACTGGCCTGTAAAAGAACTCCTGTGGGACAAAATTCTGGCACGCCGGCGACGCTGATATAACCTCGGCAGTTGCGAGCGTCGTTAAATAAAATATAATATTCTACGGAAGAGACGTCATGAATGATGCCAACACCAAAAAGATAAATATACCATATACGAATAACATTATTCATTTCGGCGAAAAAAAAAAAAAAAAATATATATATATATTCCGGAAACTTTTTGAAGAGAGTTGTATTTCTTCTCCTTCTCCTTCCCCTTCCATTTACTCCTATTTCTCTTCTCTTTCCTTCGTCTTCTTCGCATCATTATAAGCCTCAACTAATTGATAATTTATTGTTTTTACAAAGTCAGACTTGTTTCCTGGGCAACCAGTTCCTCTGCAGTGACACTGAAGTTGAACTTCCAAAGCTGCAGCTTATTTGACTTCCCATGCGTGCAGACACGTATAAATAATTTCATAAAGCGATTGCTGTTATTACTAGGGTCTGTTGGTTGCGGATTAGTTGACTCAAGAAATATCGTAAAATATTAAAGCAGCCGTGATTGTTTTAATAAGGAACTGCTACAAAGCAAAGGATGACTTTACGTAAGCTACTCCTATACAAGGACGATGACCCACGTGAAAAGCAAACATTGGCGTTCTGTCCGTGCATCAGAATTCGATACGAACATAAATCCGACTTCTTACGTAAACAACAACGGGTTTTGAAACACTAGAAAGCCAATCCTTGGAATCAGTTATTCCCCAGGAGAGATGGTGTGATGCCGTAGTTTTTCATAGCTACAGAACCAGTTATGTGAAGATGGTTTTGAATTACAAAGTTATCGGCTGGGAAAATGAATTTGTTCAGAAATAATTTCCCAGAACTATACGTTTTTCAATATCAAATTTCGCTTGGCTTCGCGGACTTTCAGTTCTGGCATTCAGTACGGAAAACGAATTCTTCTTATTAGAGTTGAATATTTTTGTCTGTATTGTGACATTAATTAACTATGAACTCAGAAATGATCTCCTTCAATTTCCTCAGCATTTCGTACGCTCAATAAATTTAGGCTGCTCATGCGGAATTTCACTTCCCCGGAATAAAATTGTAACCAACAAAACTTTAATTCATGTTTCAGGAGAAAGGTAAATAATTTCAGGGGTATATTTCATTGAGACTATATTTACTATCACAACCATTTGACTGAACAAGGATACAAGTTTATGTCCACATCTGTGGAGTAACGGTTAGCGCGTCTAGCCGCGAAACCAGGTGGCCCGGGTTCGATTCCCGGTCGTGGCAAGTTACCTGGTTGAGGTTTTTTCCGAGGTTTTCCCTCAACCCAAAATGAGCAAATGCTGGGTAACTTTCGGACTCATTTCACCAGCATTATACCTTCATCTCATTCAGATGCTAAATAACCTAAGCTGTTGATAAAGCGTCGTAAAATAACCTACTAAAATAAATACAAGTTTATTCTGGCATTGAATGCAATAATTTGTTATAAATAAATGCTTTAAAATTACTTTTTCCACCTAAATCACGTATAATAAGAATTTAATGTTACATCTTTTTATCCGGGGAGATCTTGAATTGTAAACTTCATTGAATATCCATCTTTTAAAAAACTACGTTGTATTTATAATAAAAATAGGCTAAATATTTCTGTCATATTCTAGATCTGGTTGACTGTAAGAGAAGGTGTTAAGTTCTTAACTCTGATAAGTAAAATAAAATATATTATTATTATTATTATTATTATTATTATTATTATTATTTTATTTTTATTATTATTATTATTATTATTATTATTGTTATTGTTTTTGTCGTACATGTATAGCTAGAATAGTTATCACTAGGTGGCTTTGATCGTATTTCTAAATAAATATTTAAATTCTTTCTTTACGGACACTGTAGATTATGACTAAAAAACCGTTTTCTTAGTCCCACAACATTGGAATTATTTATTGTTGAGAGTGGCATACTATGTACTTTGCCATGAGTTTCGCTAGGTGTGCCGCGAAACTTTCAATACTTTTTTGGTAAAAATAATTGTAATAATTTCACTCAATACCAGTTTTCAAAAGCAGAAAGTGATGTTTTTGTTTAAAAAATCCGAACTATGCATTTTATGCAAAATAAAATCAGCTTTAATGAGCTTAAACACGAATATATGTCACAATGATACAGATATCATGAAATATTATGCATTTATAAAAAAAAAAGCCAAAAATATGCAAATATATGCAACACAAAATTTGGTTTGATAAGCTTAAATGTTGGTATGTAGGCCTACTATAAGTAGTAACATGAGCTGCTGCCAGGAAGTCAAAAGGAGGATAGCAATGACCAAGGAAACTTTTAATAGAAAAAAGAGCATTTTCTGCGGACCTCTGAAAAAAAGAACTAAGGAAGACACTAGTGAAATCCTTTGTATGGAGTGTGGCAGAAACATGGACATTACAACGAAGTGAAGAGAAGCGAATACAAGCATTTGAAATTTGGATATGGAGAAGAATGGAACATATGAAGTGGACAGAGAGAGTAAGATATGAAGCTGTGTTGGAAAGAGTGGGTGAAGAAAGAATGATACTGAAACTGATCAAGAAGGGGAAAAGAAATTGGTTGGGTCACTGGCTGAGAAGAAACTGCCTACTAAAGGATACACTGGAAGGAATGGTGAACGGGAGAAGAGTTCGGGGTAGAAGAAGATATCATATCAGAGATGACATTAAGATATATGGATCATATGAGGAAATGAAATGGAAGGCAGAAACTAGGAAAGATTGGAGAAAGCTGGGTTTGCAGTGAAAGACCTGGCCTTGGGCAGAAGACTAAATGAATGAATGAATGAATGAATGAATGAATGTTGATGATTCTTGAAGATAATCAATTAGCAATTAATTACAGCTAATGGAAAAATTTATGTAGACTAAATGCATTAAATGCATCATACCATAATTTGTCATCATATCATAATCTCTTCACACGCACGCAGAATAGCCGCATACTAGCCATACCAACACATAAGACTTCATCGTATTCATCATCAAACACAATCTCGCTCTCGCGCTTGTGGAATACCCTACCCAGTGACATCAGAGACTGTCGGAATTTAGTAGCGTTCAAAGCAAACTTATTAAGGATTTGCTTACTGCGTAGAGTAGGTTTAATTTTTACTTAATTAATAAAAAAAATGTTTTCTCTCTTCGTAACTTTTACAATAAACTGTCTAGCTTTTATCAGTTAATCTTTTAGTACTTTTATTTTTATTGTATTTCTAAATTTAATATTAATTGTAATTATAATTTTAATTGTATTCTTAATATTGTAGTGGTAGAGGGGAAGAGAAGGCCTGATGGCGTTATCTCTACTAGGTTAAATAAATAAATAAATAAATAAATAAATAAATAAATTCCTGGCCCTATTTATTATATACGATGTGTATGTATTAATTAATACATATCGTATTATATAGAGCAGAAAACTACGTGTGTGTCTTATGAAGAATTAATCGGTGCTGCCGAATATTTGACGATATAAACGATAAACTGGTACCGTTATAACAAATTTAATCTGTATTAGAATTTTAACTTCAGAGGGCTGAATGAGTGACAAAAACAAAAAGCAGTAGCATTCTTGAGAATGAGTCAGGGGTAAGGGGAGAGCCATAAATCCCAGCAGATGGGACGTGACGCAGAGCGCTGTTCCAGATGAATGCTGCCAGCACGCAAATGTGCCGGGATTGATGTTCGAGGCAGCAAATGTAGCGACTCCTCAAGCTGCGGCGCTCCTCCAACTTTCTGGTATTGAAAAATGTCTCCAACTTTGCGGCACAAGTTTGGTAGGCCCTTCACTTCACTAGTATAAGAGCATTAAGTTAAACCTGAACTGTGCCCGAAGTTAATACCCCTCGTTATTAATGCTACATGAATTTGGAATACTCAGGGCGACGTGAGATGCGAGATCAGCATCAGGCGCTGGCTGCCTTCGCAAACGGCACGGACCTCGATAATCATGTGTTCGAGGTTTAAGTGGACAGTTTGAAGTTGTATTTTACAGACAAGTCGGGATCGATCTTTCAACATTTTTATCCATAACCATTCTGCCGAATCAATTGTTTTGTCATTCAGCATCATTAACATCATCATCGTTATCTACTGTACCTCGTCACAGAGTTGTCACCAATAAAAACATTATCATATTCCTCATCACTAGGATTATAATGTTGGGGACCAATTATCATAGAATTGAGTTTCCTCCCTTCTTTTCTTGTCCTACAATATTTCTCTCTCTCTCTCTCTCTCTCTCTCTCTCTCTCTCTCTCTCTCTCTCTCTCTACACTGTGTCCACCATGAACCTGACACATTTCATTTGGCTGCCAAAAATCAATGAATGGAAATAAGTTGGTAACATGCATTGCAATATGTAGAGAAACTATGGAAATTTCGTTGGCTATTTTTAAAAACTCGCGCGAGAGGTTGTACGTGGCGCTGTGGTAGCTTAAGTCAAAATGGCGACAGCGCAAGAGCGAGCACAAGCGATCTGGTGGTATGTTGAAACAAATTCGGTGATTCAAGTGCAACGCAACTTTCGGCGCGTGTTCCAGAAGGACCCACCATCACGGAACACCATTAAGACATGGAAACAGCACTTTTTGGCAACGGGAAGTGTGGTGAAATTGCATGGTGGCGGTAATGTGCGCGTATCAGAGGAGCGTGTAGCAGCAGTGAGACAGGCGTATGAACGAAGTCCACGCAAGTCTGTTCGACAAGCGGGACGAGAACTGCAGATGCCGAAGTCCACGGTACATAAGATACTGCATCGCTCTCTTGGGTTTCATGCATACAAATTGCAGTTGGTTCATGAACTGAAACCAGATGACGGTAATAAGAGGCAGGCATTTGCTATCGACATGTTACAGCACATTGATGAAGATCCAACATTTTTAACTCGCATTGTTTTTTCTGATGAGGCCACTTTTCATTTATCGGGCAAAGTCAACACACATAATGCGCGCATTTGGGGGTCAGAAAACCCACGCTGCATTGTGGAACACATTCGTGACAGCCCGAAATTAAATGTGTGGTGCGGATTGATGCACAATTTGATCATCGGCCCCTTTTTCTTTGCAGAACAAACAGTTACGCGCAATACCTACCTCGACATGTTGAATCAATTTATTGTGCCTCAGTTAATGCATTTGCAGCCGAACGTCATCTTTCAACAGGACGGCGCCCCACCACATTGGAGCCTGATCGTTCGAGAATTTCTCGACACACAATTTCCCGGTCGCTGGATTGGGCGTAATGGACCGACAAGATGACCACCTCGATCACTGGATATTACCCCTCTAGACATTTTCTTGTGGGATATGTCAAGAATAAAGTGTATACAGGCCACAAAATTCGTGATCTTCAACAGCTACGCGGCCGCATAAGAGATGCCGTCAATTCCGTTACGCCCGAGATGCTTCAGAAGACCTGGCAGGAAATTGAATTCAGGCTAGATGTTCTTCGTGCAACGAGAGGATCTCATGTTGAGTTGTACTAATTTTTTTAATAAAACTTGGTGAGTTACTCTTGATATTGCATGCATTCTTTTCTTTTTACCCCAAGCAGTATTAATTATACAGCAATTTCAAATGTGTCAGGTTCATGGTGGACACTATATATATATATATAATATGTATATATAATATATATAGGGTTAGTTAAAAGACTCGCACCACCTAAATAACTTTTGAAGCATGTGGTTCAGTGATATGAAACTTGGTATGTGAGGATAATCATATGTTAAGAACTCAATAATGATATTACTCTCTTATTTTAAATGGAACACCCAATATATATATATATTTTTATTTTTGAATAAAGCTCATTAAGAGCTTTTGAAAAAGTACCCACACTTGATACTTCTGTACAAATTCAGTGTTGCTAAATAAAAATGGAAGTGTTGCAAGATATTCCTAAAGCCTGGTTAAATCATTCCTTAAATGGTTTCTATGATCGAGTGACACATTGTAAAGCAGCTGAGGGCTACCAATTTGAACACATAATTTAGAAGGTGAGCTAGCTTTGTTTTGTTTTTATTAAGGAAGGAGTATTTTATAATTTTAATATTCGATACACTTCTGTTTTCTTGACTTTTGAAAAACTCTTAATGAGTACTATTCAAAAATAAAATAATATATTGGGTGTTCCATTTAAAATAAGAGAGTTGGAGTTACTTCCGGTTAAACCGGAAGTAGAAAAAACTCGGTAATACCATTATTGAGTTCTTAGTGTATGGTTATCCTCACATACCAAGTTTCATGTCACTGAACCGTATGCTTCAAAAGTTATTTAGGTGGTGCGGGACTTTAAACTAACCCTGTATATCGTTTGTCACCTCGTATGTTTGTATTACATAATTCACATATGTTCCGGTTATTCAGTTTAAAATACTCACCAAATTCCGCTACTAAAATATGCGCCTGGGAACCTTTAAACTTCGGCATTATTATTCAGCAGGTACACTGCAAAGGTTTACTAGAACTGTGTTATAGGGAGCAAAATATAAATCTAAAATATATTGATTTAATGAGAACATTAATGTAATGAGGAGGAGGAGGAGGAGGAGGAGGAGAAGAAGAAAAGTACGATTTTTCTTTAACGTTATAAGTACAGTATATCCGTGTGCAGATTGTCATGGTCACTTTGGACCTGAAGTTGCTTAGCATTTTCTTGTTAATATACACAATAATTATATTTAATTAATTAATTATAATTATAATTGTAATTGTATTCTTAATATTGTAGTTGTAATCCCCTGGTAGAGGGGAAGAGAAGGCCCGATGGCCTTATCTCTACCAGGTTAAATAAATAAATAATAATAATTTGACAGAAACTGCGCTAAACTGTAGAAATACTATGTGACAAATTTAATTCGGTGAGAAAGATGGGAGCTAGGTTTGTATCTTGATTTTAACATGTTTTGATTCTCTGTGCGAATAAATTATATTTGCCATAGACTAATCTCCGTAAGTTGAATTGTAGGCTATTAAAATGTATATGCGTCAGTAGAAAATATGGGTTTTAAATGCAACAAAATTTTCGATTCTAAGAACAAAGTTTGTGTTTATTATTTCTAGTCTCATTTCAGTTAAACTACGAGTATTTATAAATTATGCCTGTTTGCAACTTGGGAGTGTATAATAATCGCTTGTTTATAATTCAGTTTCATATACATTTTTTTGTCCATTATTCAACGTCGAGAGGGGCAAATCCTATCGTGACAGCTTTATGTTAATGCACATTTTACATTAACAGACAACGGTATACAGTACACAAGTTGATGGGAAGACGCCAGCTGATAATTTCTTAGAGATGCAGAGAACAGTGACAGGTTTAGCAGAGGCTTCCACTGTAAATATTACATCGGTCACTTAGAAGAAGCTGTCAATGCTCGAACTGTAATCGGATGACGTGCATAGCATTTAGGCTAGGGGCACTTCCACATACCGGAAGCAAATGCTCTTAGCGGCCACAGTTTACACTCAGGACTGAAAGGTGAAACTTGTCACTTAGCGACGGACCACTCCCAGACAACAGATTTACATTAATTGATGCCGACTGCTACAATCAGTATTGAGGCACGTTTGTTTTTATGTTTGCGTCATCGTCATTTTCGTTGTTATTATCACTGCTATCATTATTTCCATCTCGACTTCATCATCGCCATCATAATTTCTCGCGATTAGTCTGCTAGAATAAAATGTACGGTATCGTAACGTGAACATAAATATCAAAATATTCGGTTCCGAATACAAGAACGGATATCAAAATATCCAGTATCGAAAGAAAAGCGTCCATTTCGAAATATCTGAAGTCGGAGCAAAGGTATCGATACCAAAGTACCCGGTATCGAAACAAAAGCATCGATATAATGAATAATTTATCTTCCATCATTGACTTAACATTTCATATAAGGTGTGAACCTTCATATTACATATTTATTCTTGGGTATTAATGTTTTCGTCTTACTAAACAACATCAACAGATAATAATAATAATAATAATAATAATAATAGTAATAACCCGTGACGTTACAGCCCATGAAGGGCCTAGACCGACCAGCCGGCTGCTGGCCTCACGCCCACATGCCGAAGCAGAGGTGGACAATCATCCAACCAGAATGGAGGTATCGTGTGGTTAGCACGATGATCCCCCCAGCCGTTATAGCTGGTATTCGCAACCGGATATCGCCACCTGTCGTAGCTCCCTAAGTGCATCACGATGCTGGGTGGGTACCGGTCCCATACACTGGTCGAAATTTCATGAGAAAATTTCTTCCCCCATGAGGACTCGAACCAGCGCGCATTCCGTAACGCGAGTCCTAGGCGGGATGCCTTAGACCGCGCCGCCACGGCGCGGGACGACATCATCAGATACCATTATTAAATTACTATATAATAATCTCTTATTTGTGTACACGCATATGCCCTTGATGTCAAGAAATTAAAAGCTTAACCTAAGTACTCGTACATAAAATATAACAGTACAAGTCTTCATGGCTTAAAATTATTTTAAGTTTGGGAAATATCATAAAATGTTAAGTATGAAGACTTGCTTACATATAAATTAGACTGTTTTATCATAAAACTTATTGTGGATATAATAAAATATCATTTTAACCTGATGATATGAGCCGTTCAGAGCAGAAGTGGTGTAAGTCAAAATTGGGCAACGAGGTTTAAAGTAAGAATTCTGCAAAATACAGCGCAAAGTAGCAATTAATATTCAATTTATTTAAACTATTAGTAGTGAGTGGATAGCACGAAGGACATATTAATTTCTGTATTTTACAGAATTTTTACTTTAAGCCTCATTACTCAATTTTGACTTACACCACTTCTGCTCTGAAAGGCTCATATAAGTTATTGATGTATTCATGCTAAGCATGCAAGTACTGAGTTATTCAGGCTTTGAATCTTTTGCTGGAAACCATTGATGTTGATAGTAAAGGCTGCAACGTCGGATGAAATATTTCTTATTATGAAACGTGTTCATCTATATTAAATTTGTGACTTGGAAATATGTTTGAATATAGTTAACCTCGGTCTTCAGTCTGGGAAGAACATTATATGGGAATTATGAGGCTAGAAGGTTTTCATGATAGCTTGTATTAAAAGAAGACGTTCTCAATCTATGAGCGATGTTGAATATTACTGTAAGCAAGCTGCGAAGTTATTTTTTGGAGATGTGCAAGACTGTATGTTACATGTTGACTGGACGGAAGTTGTATGGTGACTGTCAAAATGAATGGTAAAAAGCATCGATGTCAAACTATCCTATGTCAGATAGAAAGATTGATATCAAATTATCTGGTAACGTTAAAAAAGTATGGATATCAAAATATACGATATGAAACAGTAGTATCGATATCAGAATTTCTGGTGTCAATACAAAAGTATGGAGACCAAAATATCCGATATCAAAACAAAGGTATCGTTACAAAATACCGAGAGACACTATAAGTTTCCGGACATGAGTCCTAATACAGAATTGTTCACATTGATCACCTCTTCACCCCTAAAAATATCCGGTTTCGAATACAAGTATGGATATCACAATACCCAGAATCGAAAGAAAAGCGCCCATTTCAAAATATCCGAAGTAGAAGCAAAGATATGTATACCAAAGTACCCGTATCGGAAAAAAAAACATCGATGTCAAACTATCCTATGTCAGATAGAAAGGTTGATATCAAATTATCTGTAACGTTAAAAAAGTGTGGATATCAAAATATACGGTGTGAAACAGAAGTATCGATATCAGAATTTCTGGTGTCAATACAAAAGTATGGAGACCAAAATATCCGGTATCAAAACAAAGGTATCGTTACAAAATATTTAGATACATCGGTTCTAATACAAAATTGTTCACATTGATCATCTCTATCGCCCCTAAAAGTTTATACAGAGCCAGAAACAAAATTTGGGCCCATGAATTTTCCAAGTTCCAATTAAAAGATACTGTGCATTCTCAGTAAGCTCAGGTGGCCCAAACTTTTTTGATGGCTTTCTTTTCCAAAATCAATATTGCTACCATTTCCCCAGAAAGTTAAGGCATACCTAATTATCGACTTAAAGAACGAAAAGTTGGTACATCTTAAATAATTTTGAGAAATGCAAGTCACTAATTTCTTTAATGAATACATAGGCTAAGTCTTGATAACTGGAGTCTATAAAGAAATTTGGTATAGTTTTGAATGTTGTCCTTTTTTATTACATGATTTAGACTAAAAGTTATGTTGACTATATTTCTTCTGTGAAATGCCATAGTTTTACTTTTTTCGAAGGCTATTTTCAAATTAAATATCAGTAGCAAAATACCCGATATGGGATAAAAGTATCTATGCTTCTATCGTATCAATTTTATCACCAACATCTCTCTGATTGCTATTATACTATTGCCAATACTACTGATAATAAATTGGGTAAAGAAACTTGAATTTCCTGAGAAATTCTGCTCTAAATCCGCTGTTCGCTTTATTATTGACCATAATCTGCGTAATCCGCGGTTAGAAGTCTCTGGTAAAAGCCTTTAGAGTAGCATTAAATTTTTCAAGAAGAAAACATTTCGCGCTTCTGAAGCGAATGCTTTGCTTGACACTTGTTTCAACGAGCGAAAGCAAATAACCCTGGGGAAGGTGGGGATGATCTGTGTTTATTCTGTGTTGCATTTGTGTTTTCTCTGAGCTGTATCAACCCGCGAGGACTAGGTAGTCATTAGCTGCCTTCCAGCCTGCAACTCGATAAGATTACAAGAAGGGGAGTTAAAAGAAAAACAGACCAAGTTACTTAGCTCCAAGGGTAGAGACCATATTTTTTAAGGGTGACTGCTCTACCAGAGAGAGAGAGAGAATGAGAGAGAGAGCGCTGGCAGAAGGGTTTCCCATGCTCAAGAAGAGAAGTGCTTAAAAACATGACATGGTTCAAGATTGGCCGTGATACCGCATCCATTTCAGTCTGGGAGACAGACGTGCAAGGCGAATAAGTAGCATGCTATGTCTGGGCAACCAAAATAACTTAATCTAAATTACTTATTGTGGCCACAAGTTAGCTTTCAGTTTGTTGTTAACCTTATCAGTTCATCAATAAATAGACAGGTTCCAGTTGACCATTAATTTTAATATTTTACTGCCAAACCACTGACGTTTTATATCAATTGGTTTTTCAGTTCATTCGTGAAGCTAAATGACATTGTATAGATTATAGAAGTATAGAGTGAATAAATACGAGGGAGTTGATATCTTAACAATGGTCAGATCGCATTTTAAATGATAAACGTTGAATAGTGGACGTCTTTCTAAAGAGAAATAAACTTTTGTGATATTAATAGAGAACAACTAATATGTGATAGACATTCAAGTACTTCGCTTCCCAGAGATTATAATGGGGGTAAATATATGAAAAAATGAAACAACAAAGATAACGTCAACTTGTATGGATATATATGATATGATATGACATGACATGACATGATATATGATATGATATGATATGATATGATATGATATGATATGATATGATATGATATGATATGATATGATATGATATGATATGATATGATATGATATGATATATTATATGATATATGATATGGTATGGTATGATATGATATGGTATGGTATGATATGATATGATATGATATGATATGATATATTATATGATATATGATATGGTATGGTATGATATGATATGATATGATATGATATGATATGATATGATATATGATATGATATGATATGATATATTATATGATATATGATATGGTATGGTATGATATGATATGATATCGTCGCGTGAATGCAAGAACTAGATAGCTCGAAATTTGCGTTTTTTAGTTACCTCTTTTATAGCATAGCAAAAATCGCACAAAATGTAATCCAAGAACTAGGTAACTGATCGAACGATACCAGTGACATCTATTTTCCAATATAACAAATAGATAAAAGAAATCGAGACATATTCCTTAGTGCAATAAGTAAGTAAATAGGCAATGTCACAAAATATGAAAAATGAAGTTACCTAGTTCTTGCATTCAGGTGACGATATGGTATGATATGATATGATATGGTATGGTATGGTGTGGTATGGTATGGTATGGTATGATATGGTATGGTATGGTAAGGTATGGTATGATATATATGATATGATGCGATATGGTATGGTATGGTATGGTATGATATGATATGGTATGATATGATATGGTATGGTATGATATGGTATGATATGATATGGTATGGCATGGTATGATATGGTATGGCATGATATGGTATGATATGGTATGGTATGATATGATATGATATGATATGATATGATATGATATGATATGATATGATATGATATGATATGATATGATATGATATGATATATTTATTTGTCAGCCAACTTTACAATTCACAGTTATGGTGGAACTTCACATTTCTGCTTTTCGATCCACCATCCCTTTAATACATACCCTCCTTTTCAATTAATATATTCATTTGCCAAGTATTTCTTTGTTTACTTCCTATTCTTCGGTTTTAATTGAATTGCTATTTATCCCTCTCTATCTATCCTCTTCTGTTCTCTCTCATACCTAGACTGTCTCCCTTCCTTTTCTCGCTTTCCTATTAAAAATTGCATATTCCTTTCTTTAATAATTCACATTTTTTTTTATTCATTTTCTTCTCTACGTTCAAATCTACCTACTGTTGATAATTCTTTTTCAGCTATTTTCTCCTAGATTGATTGTCTACATTTCCCTTTTCTCTATTTTACAATACGTACATCACTTTTTCCCATCCTATTTTTATTTACTTATTGATCTCTTTCTCTATGCTTCACTCCTAAATTTCCTATTTTATTACCTCTTTCCATATATTTATTTCTATAATAGGCCTACTCCTACAGTTATAGCACCCTGGTAGTACTCCCAACCCACAACATTGAAGAACATGAAATATTTAATTCGCTTAATTACACTTCCAATTTCTCTCTCTTCCACTTCACATTTGTTTAGATGTTTTTTTTTTTCACTTTAATTTTCTTTTATTCATTGTATGTATGTATGTATGTATGTATGTATGTATGTATGTAGGCTATGTAAGCTACACAGAAGAAAGAATTTTCTCTTGCTTCAGTAGCTAATGTGAGATGTATATAGTGATAAACACATATTGTAGCTTTAGTTTACAGCCACAAATACTTTCAACATAAAAATAGTTTGATACTTATCTGTGTATTCTATTGTAGTCCCCCCCCCCCCAAACGTTACCAATGTAACACACTACAACGCAATGCTACGGAAACGGATAATTTCCCTAGTAATAATTCGCCCTGGACCTCTTGCATGTTATTTAGGTAATTAGTAGGGACCGGATTTGTAGGTTCTTACCTATTTTTTCCTTGCTTCTGAACTCCTAACTTCTTCAATACTTTTCCGAATCAAGATTGTAGACATCGTGTATGTGAGTTCTGTTGAACCTAAAAAATCCTAAACTGGACCTTAGTACCTAAAAAAACTAAATCATTGTTGATAAGCGTTATCCTATATTTACTGCGTTATATATTGATTTTTTTTGTTTTGTTTTGAGAGAAATATCAATACATTTCGAGAGAGAGAGAGAGAGAGAGAGAGAGAGAGAGACCGGAAAGAACACTCTCGACGTGGAGGAGGCTACTTCAATCCCTAAGGCAAAATCTGTACTTAGCAGTGACAACATCTATGGCTTCCTTGCTTTTCTCAAGGCACATTTCAGTGACCGTCCAAAATATATTGAGTAGGCCTACTTGAAATCTTCGTTACTACAACTGAAAGATGCAATTTGTGTCATTGATTCGCTTCTACAGAAACAAGTACCAGGACCCGTGAGTGAAGCCGTCACATTAAAACTGAAGTACCGTAAAGAATTTGCAGTTTGAAATGTTGGGAAACAAAGAAAAAAATGCTAAGGGAAGTAATAAAAACAAACAAATGCTAGGGAAGTGATAAAACAAACAAATTCTAGGGAAGTAATAAAATTGTATGAAAAACAGCCGTGATTGATTGAAACACGTCCATCCGTACCGTTTTATTGGTTAGAAGTAGCATGACATAGTAAAAGTGTAATAGTCTTAGAAAATTATGCTATAAAACAACCTGAGAGTTAAACTCATAAGATGCAAGTAGTCGCACACAACTGCAGCTATGTTCCTTAAGACAATACTATTACTGCTTATACTACTTTAAATGTTAAGTTTATAAGGATTACATTCCCCTTTTGCCACAAATGAATAAGTTCTGAATACAATCAAGGTCTTTCCCTTTTCACAAAACCGAAAATAAAGAGGAGGAGGAGATTGTTTCAAACCGAAATACGTGGAACACTTCATAAAATGTTTAACGACACGTGTACAAGTTAGTTACATTGTTTCTAACACCGTTGCTAAGGGGTTGTTACGTATTTTACACCGTACGTTATTCTTTTGAGCTCCCTGTATTGTCATGTTAAACAACAATTACGCAGCAAATAATACACGTGACGATAACGTGTAATTAGGAAGGAAACAAACGCATCATGCAACGCACCTCCCTCACACAGGCACCAGGAAAACCCGTGATGGTGCTCACAGCTTTATCTTCAATTCCGCCTCTGCTAGACAAGTTTCCGCTGTCGTATAAACAGTGCAGCGTATTTTCAACATTCTATGTCTGTTGTCTATGCATGTAATGTAGAATTCAGGTAAATTAATTGACAAACTTCTTAATGTAAACATATGAAGTAAAAAAATCATCTCTTTAATTTGAAAAGGGTCGCCAACAAGCGCATTTTTTATACTTAAAATAAGAACCCACTAATTTATTTATTTAAAATCATTATATTTCATAGAAATTAATAAACATATTGAAGTATCTATTTCAGAGACGTATTAACGGAGAACAGATACCGAAAGAATGGAAAACAAGTTACGTAACACCAGTCCATAAAAAGGAGCTAAGGACTTGTCAGAAAATTATAGAGGTACCTGTAACTGTAACTGCGGTAGTCAGATTAAATTTCAAAAATTTTAAATCGTAACTTCATGAGGAAATCTAGTATATCAAGATACCAGATGAACAAACAGTTGGTAGATTAACGATACACAATATGCAAAAGTCAGTTACTAAGTCATGGCAACTATATTTTTTTTAGGCAAATGCGTTGTTATACACACATTTCATTATATATATATTATATGAAAATACATAATGTACTTTACCAATCATGTCTGTTACATGAGTTTCTTAGGAAGTATTGTAGACAAGAGAGAAGAGTAAAAATTAAGAAAATTAATAATTTCGAGGGAAAAATTGTTTCGGGGCCGGGTATCGAACCCGGGACCTTTGGTTAAACGTACCAACGCTCTCCCACTGAGCTACCCGGGAACTCTACCCGACACCGATCCAATTTTTCCCTTTTTGCAATTAAGAAAATGTTATCTTATGTCATAATATATATATTTTGATGTACCGAAGTACATATGATATTTCCATGCACATATTCTGCGTCATCATATGATGAAAGAGTAATGGTACGGAGAAAAATTCTCTCCGGCGCCGGGATTTGAACCCGGGTTTTCAGCTCTACGTGCTGATGCTTTATCCACTAAGCCACGCCGGATACAACCCCGACGCCGGTTAGAATCGTCTCAGATTAAGCTCCATCTCTTGGGTTCCCTCTAGTGGCCGCCCTCTGCACTACGTCATAGATGTCAATGAACGCAGGACCGAAGTCCATACATGTGTTGAGGTGCACTCGAATGAGTGACTGGTTGGCCGGGATCCGACGGTATAGGCGCCGTCTTAAATCACGAAGTGATTTATTACGCATATCATATATATATTTTGATGTACCGAAGTACATATGATATTTCCATGCAGATATTCTGCGTCATCATATGATGAAAGAGTGATGGAACGGAGAAAAATTCTCTCCGGCGCCGGGATTTGAACCCGGGTTTTCAGCTCTACGTGCTGATGCTTTATCCACTAAGCCACGCCGGATACAACCCCGACGCCGGTTAGAATCGTCTCAGATTAAGCTCCATCTCTTGGGTTCCCTCTAGTGGCCGCTCTCTGCACTACGTCATAGACGTCTATGAACGCAGGACCGAAGTCCATACATGTGTTGAGGTGCACTCGAATGAGTGACTGGTTGGCGCCGACGGTATAGGCGCCGTCTTAAATCACAAAGTGATTTATTACGCATATCATATATATTTTGATGTACCGAAGTACATATGATATTTCCATGCAGATATTCTGCGTCATCATATGATGAAAGAGTAATGGAACGGAGAAAAATTCTCCGGCGTGGCTTAGTGGATAAAGCATCAGCACGTAGAGCTGAAAACCCGGGTTCAAATCCCGGCGCCGGAGAGAATTTTTCTCCGTTCCATTACTCTTTCATCATATGATGACGCAGAATATCTGCATGGAAATATCATATGTACTTCGGTACATCAAAATATATATATATGATATGCGTAATAAATCACTTTGTGATTTAAGACGGCGCCTATACCGTCGGATCCCGGCCAACCAGTCACTCATTCGAGTGCACCTCAACACATGTATGGACTTCGGTCCTGCGTTCATAGACATCTATGACGTAGTGCAGAGGGCGGCCACTAGAGGGAACCCAAGAGATGGAGCTTAATCTGAGACGATTCTAACCGGCGTCGGGGTTGTATCCGGCGTGGCTTAGTGGATAAAGCATCAGCACGTAGAGCTGAAAACCCGGGTTCAAATCCCGGCGCCTGAGAGAATTTTTCTCCGTTCCATTACTCTTTCATCATTATGTCATAATGTTGAGAACAATAGTTTGCATGCACATTAACACATTAAAAAAAGTCTGCACGCACTTAACACAATTTTAACACATTAAGATCTTCGAAGTAATCTCCAAGGCAATCAACTGTTCGCTGCCAGCGAGGAGGAAGACGACCAATACCATCAGCAGCTCCATTGTCCAATCTGGCAATCTCGCATCGCAGTGCGTTGGCTATGTCTTCTCGTGTATGAAAGCATCTCCCACGCAATGGAGCTTTCAATTTCGGTATCAAATCGAAATGGCATTGTGGCAGATCGGTGGAGTAGGGAGGATGCTCTAGTACTTCCCATCTCCAGCGCCGTAAACGGGTCTGAACAATGGCTGCCGTATGGGCTGTTCCATTATCGTGAAGGATGATTGCATTGTCCAACAACTCGGGACGTTTATTCCTGATAGCGTGACGTAGGTTATTCTGCAGATAAGCGTCGTAGTAAGCTGCATTAACAGTCTGGCGATGGGGGATAAAATGACACAAAATAATTCCTCGAATGTCATAACGTTAAAATGACCATTAACTTCACTGGAGATGGATTTTGACGGACTTTGTGTTTTCGCGTTTTGACCGCGAAGCACTGTTATTTTTACGTATGCACGTTGTTCTAGCCGACTCACATCCATACTTGACAAACTACAAACCGACTGACTTGCGCGCATCCCTCCTCTTTTGTCCTTTAATATTTGCATCATCTAGCGGCATGTTTAAGTACTCTACATCCTAATGTAAATGTTGCATAGGCCTATATAAAAAAGGATTGCGGTCCGCGATTCCGCTGAAATAAATAGTTGCCATGACTTAGTAAGTAATGTGTGAAAAATGACTCAGCGAAACAGAGAAGTATATAATGGTATTAAATGACTTGGAAAAAGCTTACGATAAAGTATTCATAAGCAAACTTTTGGGAAAACGTCCACACCTGTGGAGTAACGGTTAGCGCGTCTCGCCGCGAAACCAGGTACCCCGGGTTCGATTCCCGGTCGGGGCGAGTTATTTGGTTGAGGTTTTTTCCGTGGTTTTCCCTCAACCCAATATGAGCAAATGCTGGGTAATTTTCGGTGTTGGACCCCGGATTCATTTCACCGGCATTATCACTTTCATCTCTTTCAGACGCTAAATAACCTAGATGTTGATACAGCGTCGTAAAATAACCCACTAAAAAAAAAGATTAAGATACAGAGCCAATGCCAACTATTATACATTCATTCATTCATTCATTCATTCATTCATTCATTCATTCATTCATTCATAGATTTCTCTCCAAGGGCACGCCTTTCACTGAAAACCCAGCATGCTCTAATCTCCCCTATTTTCCACCTTTCTCTTATTCTGCAATTACGATCCATATAACTAATGTTGTCTACCATCTGATATCTTCTTCTGCCCCGAACTCTTCACTCGTTCACCATTCTTTTCAATGCGTCCTTCAGTAGTCAGTTTCTTCTTAGTCAGTGACCCAGTCAATTTCTCTCTCTCTTCTTGATCAGTTTCAGCATTACTCTTTCTCCATCCACTTTTTCTAGCACAACTTAATTTCTTATTTTGTCTCTCCATTTCTCAAGCCCCGATCTTCTCCATATCCAGATTTCAAAATGCTTCCAGTTATTTCTCTTCACTTCGTCGTCATTCTTAGTTCTTCTTCCAGAGGTCTACAGAAAATAAGCCATTGTAAATTTGTAATTCTTTTTTGTACGTTTGTAACAAAATTTAGAGAAGGTGATATCACCAACGTGTATTATGAGCTTATGACAATAGTGAACTATTATTTAAAGAAAACGTGAAGTGGCGGTAAGAAAATTCGAGATTTGAGTCCTCCTTACGCACGGAAACAATATTTATAAAAATTCTATGTTTATTTCTATCCATGGCCTTCTTCCATCATGGAAGAAATTTCCAAAATGTTGCAGCAGTTGAAGTGGATATCTGCGTATTCTTCACATCACTAGGAAGAAAAGGTACCGTATGAGATCGTCGCATTTGTAGATCAGCGCTAGCATGCTGTCATTTCATTCAGGTACACCTAGTTTGATTCCCGGCCTTGTCGTGGACAAAACAGACGAAATTTTGTTTAAAAGGCGACGTTTATGACAGAGTAACTGTACCCTTCTGCATAAGCAATTTTTTTCTCTGTGTGTGATATAATGGATTTAAACGTAACTTTTCCTATTATTTTAAATGAAATGTAATCTAGTTCAAAACTTCAGGCAAAACTGTGATAGCAGTGATTTGATCTCACGATTATTTCAACTACTTGCGGTTATATTTCAACTCTGCCGGAGGTTTTCTTGTTGAAGCGCATTCTGTCCTCTCTCCCCCTTTTTTTATCAGCTCTAAGTGACAGTTTTAATTATCTTGTGTGGGGAGACCAAGGATTACGACTTGCAGGCGTAAAGGACAAAAAATAGTGGAAAAAAAATGTGGGTTGCATTTCAAATTCTTGAGGAATGGAAAACAACAGTAGGCTATCGCCGCCGCCGCCACCACCACCACAACCACCACCACCACCATAATCATCATCATCATTATTATCATTATCATCATCATCATCATTTTCATCATCGGTTCTCAGATGTTACGTGCATTACCTTTTCGTCCACTCTTATTTTTGATCCACGCTAATCTTTCCTCCATTGTAAGTATATGCCCACGAATCCTTTGTCTATTAAGTCTTACCTTTTCGTTTACCTATATCGTTTGCTCACAAAGATTCCTTGCCCATAAAATGTCATGACCATAGAAAATAATAGTAATAGTAATAATAATAATAATAATAATAATAATAATAATAATAATAATAATAATAATAATTGTACTATTATTTAATGTGAAATACATTCTTCTCTTGGTCACAAAATTTGCCTATTACTATTAATGTTCTCTTTCTTCTTGTAATTCTGTTGAATACAATTTAATTTTGGAACTTATGATTCTCAAATACATTCCTTTACTATGCTATTTTGGAATTAGTTTGAGCAGCACTTATTGCACTAATTTCGAAGTACACTAGGATAAACTTTGAAGTTAAATCAGAGTGCATATCTTATATTTCAGTTTTCAAATGTCTGTATATATACTTCCATATGAAGAGTCCACTGCAAGAATGATGGTTGTCAGTGAGATGTAGTTTTCCAGGAAATGAAGTTATAAAAGCAAAGACTCATTACTGATATAAGAAGCACTTTAATTATTAGGTAGTTAACCTATTATTTTTGTGCATTATTACGGATTATACAAACAAACCATCAAATAAATCCAGCAAGATTTTCAATTACTACAGTAATATTACTAACTTAAATGCAAATTAGATTTATTTCAAATGTTATTTTAAGTGATCGTTTCATTTAATTTAGGATATTCCCTGTTGTTGTTATTATTATTATTATTATTATTATTATTATTATAAATTATTGTTAGTATTATTATTAGTATTATTATTAATTGTATTTTTAATTTGAAGTTTGTTATTGTCATTATTGAGTGTAATTAGTTACCACTGCCACCGGGTATAATCCATTGCAGTGTGAATAAATACATACATACAAAGTGTAAAGCAAAAGAATGCTGAATGTCACATATCATTACTACAGTAATATTACTAACTTAAATGCAAATTAGATTTATTTCAAATGTTATTTTAAGTGATCGTTTCATTTAATTTAGGATATTCCCTGTTGTTGTTGTTGTTGTTGTTATCATTATTATTATTATTATTATTATTATTATTATTATTATTATAAATTATTGCTAGTATTAATTATTAGTATTATTATTAATTGTATTTTGAATTTTAAGTTTGTTATTGTCATTAAATAAAATAAATAAATTTAAATTTAGCCTACTATATCCCGTAAGGGCAAGGGCCTCCTGATTGACAGGGCTTGGCTCAGTAGACTTCACTCGTTAGGTGAGCTGATCCTAAGGAGTGTTCTATGTACACAAACACTATATGCACTTGTAAGATTCGCACCACACTACACACTGAGAACGGTGATATTGTCATTATTGAGTGTAATTAGTTACCACTGCCACCGGGTATATACCCATTGCAGTGTGAATAAATACATACATACAAAGTCTAAAGCAAAAGTATGCTGAATGTCACATATCATTACTACAGTAATATTACTAACTTAAATGCAAATTAGATTTATTTCAAATGTTATTTTAAGTGATCGTTTCATTTAATTTAGGATATTCCCTGTTGTTGTTGTTGTTGTTGTTGTTGTTGTTGTTGTTATCATTATTATTATTATTATTATTATTATTATTATTATAAATTATTGCTAGTATTAATTATTAGTATTATTATTAATTGTATTTTGAATTTTAAGTTTGTTATTGTCATTAAATAAAATAAATAAATTTAAATTTAGCCTACTATATCCCGTAAGGGCAAGGGCCTCCTGATTGACAGGGCTTGGCTCAGTAGACTTCACTCGTTAGGTGAGCCGATCCTAAGGAGTGTTCTATGTACACAAACACTATATGCACTTGTAAGATTCGCACCACACTACACACTGAGAACGGTGATATTGTCATTATTGAGTGTAATTAGTTACCACTGCCACCGGGTATATACCCATTGCAGTGTGAATAAATACATACATACAAAGTCTAAAGCAAAAGTATGCTGAATGTAACATATCATTACTACAGTAATATTACTAACTTAAATGCAAATTAGATTTATTTCAAATGTTATTTTAAGTGATCGTTTCATTTAATTTAGGATATTCCCTGTTGTTGTTATTATTATTATTATTACTATTATTATTATTATTATTATTATTATTATTATTATTATTATAAATTATTGTTAGTATTAATTATTAGTATTATTATTAGTTGTATTTTTAATTTTAAGTTTGTTATTGTCATTATTTAGTGTAATTAGTTACCACTGCCACCGGGTATATACCCATTGCAGTGTCAATAAATACATACATACAAAGTCCAAAGCAAAAGAATGCTGAATGTCACATATCGTTACTACAGTAATATTACTAACTTAAATGCAAATTAGATTTATTTCAAATGTTATTTTAAGTGATCGTTTCATTTAATTTAGGATATTCTCTGTTGTTGTTGTTGTTGTTATCATCATTATTATTATTATTATTATTATTATTATAAATTATTGTTAGTATTAATTATTAGTATTATTATTAATTGTATTTTTAATTTTAAGCTTATTATTGTCATTATTGAGTGTAATTAGTTACCACTGCCACCGGGTATATACCCATTGCAGTGTGAATAAATACATACATACAAAGTGTAAAGCAAAAGAATGCTGAATGTCACATATCATTTGCATGATCTGTCACATTAATTCATGCTGCACTAATGCACGAGGTAAGGTTAATGAATAATTAACTCCAAATGTTTCATGAATCATTAATACCATCATTAATTTTAGCCTGAAATATTTAATACATTATCTTAAGGGACACTGGGACTGAATTTGACATTTTCTATAGTTTTGATTTGATTGCTTTCGTATTTTGTGGATTGATTCTATGTATATATAAATATTTGTACCAAATTCCAACAAATTTAATACATTAGTTCCTTCAATATTAATTATTTTCTTATTTTATGAAACTTAATCATGCTTAAATTCAAAATGCCCCTTGCGGGACTATAGCTGAAATTATGTTTCAAAATTTTTTGTCAAGGATTTACATTCTATAATTAATAAAACTACGCATTGATTTTAAAATTTGCGCACTGGTGAAGAACATAACAATTTTCTTGGTAATGGAATAATGATTAATTATTACTATCACGTGTTAGTAGAACTAAGGTACTCTTAAACTTAGGAGAAATTGGACCTCGTAAGCTTGTATTCGATCTCTGAGATCATAGGTTTTCATACGACATAAATACATCAGAGCCACAATTAAACTTATTAAAGATGAGTAAGAAACAAAGAATAATAGTGAAACTATAAATAAATTTATTTAACAATTAAATTAAACAAAATTTCAAAATTTCGATTATCTGGGTTGTGAAATATCTTATCAAAATGAAAAAGATGTGAACAAGAAAATTACCAAATTTACACAAATTCTAGGAATAATAAAGAATAGGTCTACAATTAGTACAAAAATCTACAAGAATAAAAATATATAATACACTAGCATTACCCTCCCTTTTATACGGAAGCGAGATCTGGACATTAAAGAAAAAAGACATGAACAGAATCAAAGCAACGGAAAAGAAATTTTTCAGGACAGCAGGATATACTCTTTTAGACCGAAAAAGGAACGGAGAAATTTTAGAACAATTAGAGTAGAGTCAGTAGAAGAAAAAATCAGCAGATACAAATTCAATTTGCTAGATCGTGTAAGAAGAATGGAAAATTCAAGAATCCCAAAAATTATGATGCAGTATAAACCTAGAGGACATCGTCGACCAGGAAGACCTTTAAGAAGACTGCTAGATGGGGCCGAAACAGGTCTACAGAGGCCTAATTCGTGAAGGATGATGATGATGATTAAATTGATTTTCCTTGTTTTTTTTCTGGGGGTTTTCTGAACCATTGAACGCATAGGACGCACCGCAACTGCCATGGACGTAACTGTTTTTGGACTTAATTTGGAGTGAACGTTATATCTGTAAACGAAAAATTGTGGACGAAATATCTTTGGGCATAAAAAAGTGCACTACATATTATTGAACGGAACATGTTGGACGAAACGTCCTAGAACGGCAGTGAAGATTATTGGATTAAGCCAATTTCTTAATGAAAGACTACCGGAAATGAAATATTTTAATTTTAAATTATTTTATAAATATATAATCCACATTGTCCGGTGGAACGTAAGGAGTTAGCTGTAACATTGGTACGTCCGTAAATATTGTTATATTATTAAGAGCCGAAGTACAGAATGATAGACAGTCGGACGAGCGGTTGAATACTAAACGACTGTTAATAATAAAGATGGGAGTGTGTCTACATGAATATTGACTGTGATTTCTCTTTTGTAAATAGTTTCTCCTTATTTACTTGTCCTGCCTCTGCCCTGCGTTTAACAATGAATCTGATTTATTGAAGGGAAGTCAGTGACAGAATTAAATATCATATCGTGCTCCCTGCGTGCGTGACCTTATTCCACGTGGGAGGGTTGTTTGTATGACAAACACTGTGCAGGTAACAGTAATGCAATTATATTACTTATGTAGACAAAAAAAGAGTGCAGTGTAAATCACACATACTTCGCCAGGTAGGGAAATTTGCGTCAAACCAATTGTATGAAGGGTTAGTGAAGTGCCGAGGGGAGATTAACTTCAGTTTCCACCACCTCTCATACGTGTTGTGTAAGCGTTGCGTGAAAAAATGTATTAAAGGTAACAATAAAATGTAATTTAATAATAAACTTAATTGAAATACATGGATTAAAGCATTAAACTACATAAAAATGTGTTTACTATGATTTTTACGAATCTGCTTTTTCGAAAGAAATATTCCTAACGACTGTTTTTCCGAACTCCTTTTCTGAAACCAGAAGCAATTATTCCTAACGACTGTTTTTCCGAACTCCTTCTTTTCTGAAACCAACTTTCAGAAACAATTATTTCTAACGACTGTTTTTCCGAACTCCTTTTCTGAAACCAACTTCCAGGAACAGTTATTCCTAACGACTGTTTTTTCTAACTCCTTCTTTTCTGAAACCAGAAGCAATTTTTCCTAACGACTGTTTTTCCGAACTCCTTCTTTTCTGAAACCAACTTTCAGAAACAATTATTCCTAACGACTGTTTTTCCGAACTCCTTCTTTTCTGAAACCAACTTTCAGGAAAAATTATTCCTAACGACTGTTTTTTCTAACTCCTTCTTTTCTGAAACCAACTTTCAGAAACAATTATTCCTAACGACTATTTTTCCGAACTCCTTCTTTTCTGAAACCAACTTTCAGAAACAATTATTCCTTTCTAATTATATTTGACGTCGTTAATAATTTTCATGGAGTATTGAGAAATGGTGAGATGATTGTAGGCCTAATTAAATTTTTACATCACGTCTATTTTAATGAATAGCGGGTATATAGAGACACTGGGGTAATAATATAATTTAAGGCCTACCTGTATTTCCTTATAAAAATGTAAATCATGCTTAATGTTATTTTTTAGCTACAGTAACAATTTTAAAGACGATGAAATAACACTAAATAAAAAATGAAATGAGTTGCAGAAGAAACCAAAATACGTAGTTGGTAAAAACTGTCCAGGAATATTGATTAAAAGTAGGGTAAAGGTTGGTAATATTGTGATACGAGTAATATTGTGATAGTTCGTGTTGAGAATTTATTACAATTTTACTCAGCGAGAGGAAGGTCGGTTTTTTGCGTCAACGTATTAAGGGAATGTTCGTGAACAAGTTTCTGCACAAAACCGGTCTCTCTATCGCTCAGTAAAATTGTAGTAAATTTTCAAAAAGAATTATCACAATATTACTCTATCACAGAATCATAGTGGGCCAAGCGCCATTTACTAAAACCGTAGAAAACCAGGGTTTAAATGAAGTTATTGCCATAATTGAATGGAAACATATAGCAAGTAATATAAAGTATACACGTTAAAACTAAATGATGTCAATGTTCATTAAACTATGGTATTCACTTAACTTTAACCCTTGCTTTCTCCGTTTTTAATAAGTGGCGCTTGGCCCACTATGGCTCTGAACCCTTCAATTTATCAACCTTTACCCTACAGTTATTGTTATCTGCTGCCTATCTTTCCGAGTTTCTATTCTATGATAACATAAAAAACTATTTAAGATAGGGTAACTTCACATTTGAAAACGTTGAAATGATGTCAAAGAGAATAAGCTATGTAATTATAGAACAAAATCCGTACACGAACTACAATTGTTAAGTAAACATCTACAGACCCTGTTGCTAGATCGCCCGCGTACGAGCATACTCAGAACTGCAGCTGATCCCTGAAAGTCGAAATACATGCCCCTAATCCTACAACCACTTTCCATAGTTCTGCGTTTAAATCCCGACGCTCTTTCAGAAGTTAGGAACATGACTAAAAATTAACTAAATTCTGCAATAAAACCGACGAAGGGATTTGATAATAGGACCTCCAGGATGAGAGTGAAATGCGTTGCCAGTGAAATAAAATGGGGGCTTTAGTTTTATAGGCGCGGAGCTTAAGCTTGGGGAGAAATTAAATCTCTGCCACAGGCTGTAAATTAATTCGCAATAAAAGAACAGCTAAGTAATGTAACAGGCGCGCTGAAAAGGCCATTAATTTTTATGACAGCAGAATACGTACAGAATATAATATGCCTCAGTCATAATGAAAGGCCGCGTAGCAGTGATGGTTAGCCCAGTTCTTTACTTTTGTTGCTTAATTGGTCAAGGTAATCTAAGTATCATGGTCACTCCGCTATGGCTTTTGTGGATAGCGCGTGCACTTACGAAACAAGTGGCTCGTGGTTTGATTCCCGGCGTGCGGAACAGAGATTTATCTGTATTCCACGGGACTGTGTTTGTTAGGATGTAGATATTAACAATAAAATATGGTGTGGGTCAGAAAAGACCCCAGATAAGTGTCGAGAAAAAGAATAAGTGAAAGTTACGCGTACAGGAAAAATATGAAGTAATACCACAGTCTAGTATAGTCCGGGTCAGCTGACTTCATACCCTAAGGGTGAAACCTAACCATTTTTCCCCATTACTGCATATGTTAGTGGATTATAGTGATTTTCTAGTTTGCAGGTTGAATTTTCTTTTGCCAACTTCGTTTCGAATTTCGATACTGACAAATACTGCAAATGGTGGTGATTTTGTATCTGGTATGTTGGCAGCTGAGACAGATATCGACAATATTTGTCGGTACTGGAGTTCCATGAAATTAAAATTGTACTAGATTTCTGAGCCGGTTACTGGAAGCTAGTGAAATTTGAACATACTAATAATTAATTAATATCAATATTAATATCAATACACAATAGTTATTTTATGTGTTGCGTTGTGATTATAATTCAAGACGATAGTCAGGTAAGTTTTCGGAGTTAGTACTAATAATTTCACGTGGTTAAACAAAATACATTTTTAGGTTAGGTCTCGTGAGTCAGTTGTTTAGTCAAACCAATGAATTTCGTATTGCCAGAGAAAATACTTGACGTGTTGATCCCTTTCGCCTATAGTTTGCCTACGATGTTACAAATTTTAGAATTGTTTAGAATAACCTTCCAACATAAAGCACGGTAAGTAAATAAGTCATTTAGTACGTAGGATCGTGTGATGTCTGGTAACAGTTGGCAACACTGACAAGACGGCAATATTTGGTGTTTAGGAAACTGTTCTTATGTGACCCTCACTATATATACAGTCACGGAGCTCAATACGCAGTAAATATACATCCATAGATAGTTGCTAACCACTAGGATCGCTAATATCGTCTCATTAAAAACAATACGAAGTACTACCGGCACAGTCTATTGTTCCTAGCACTCTCACAACTCATGCTTCGTGACTGTCTATACTAGACTGTGGTAATATGCCATTGCTATCTTCACTTGTTTTCTGTATTCTCCCTCCCAGTGCGTCTTAGCAGGAATCTTGTAAGCAGAGACTAACTCCTTACGTCGACTCCCTGATCTAAAGTCTCTGTGTATTTAACTTAGTAGCAGAAAAAGCACAGGAAATTAAGTTAGTCCTGAAACCGTATTATTTTTAAATAAAAGTTCATATCGAAATGGTCAAAAATAAGTTTTTATGAATGTTCAAACACACTTAAGGAGAAATATTTTCTTTTGACAATACTTGAGGTTTGCTATTAAAGTTCGCTTAAACTTACGATGCTCCCCGGGGTGACTCGTCACCTCAAATGACTCCATTTTCTTGTGTAGTTTTGTCTAATAATACAATAATAGCTTGTGCTATGCAAAGACAGTAAAAGTTTCAGTTACCTGTAGTGGAGAGAGGAGATAAAAGTCGTGGGGTGACAACATACCCCAGGTGAGCAGTAATGAGTCCAACAAAGGGTGAGCAGTCCAGGGTTAATTATATCTTTAAATAACAATGAAACATACATAAGAAGGGGATACAATTTGATCATTCACTACAATATAAAATACTTCTACTGCAGTCAAATGAAATCCCAGGTTTCTTGCGTGCCATACATAGATTACTTCACGTGATCATCCTCATCCTTTACCATAGGTTTAAATTGACAGAAGTAACTGGGTTTTGAACATATGATTTTAGACTAGATATGTTTGCCACTTGTAACTGACATTCCTCAGAAATTTAAATATGGCCTTAGCAGAGCTAGTTTTATCGAAGTATTTCCAAATACATAACATGAATGAATATATAATAGGATGCGAAACTTACTGAGTTTCCCGTAACACATGCTAGAGGCGCTAATGTAGAAACTGATCTTGCTGCCATCTGTTGGACGGAGGAGAACTTATTTCATTTAGCAGCGCACCAAATAATGAAAACAAAAACTAATTACTCCATGCATTTAGCAGCGCACCTGGTGACGAAAATGTTAAACTATGCAGAAAATATTCCTTCCCTCCCACTCTCATTGATATTCTCAACCCAATTTAAAATAAAACATTTACGTTTTTATTTCTCACACCATCTTCCACTGAAAATTCTTACCGAAGCCAACAGGAAGATAAAATAGACGATCTATTTTACACTACCCAATTAAAATATAAGCAAACAGAGACAGAAAATAAAGCAAACAGTTAGATAACTGGGATTGTATTCTTTGGGTATTTAGTGTACAGCGCAATGGAAAAGTTCGCAAAAACTACTTAGACAGTTCAATTTATTATATTACTATTACTTTACAATACATTCAACAACACTATTTTTACAACGTCCATAAACATTACTTTTTAACATACACTACTTATACATACACACACTTAGTATCACTTTATTAGCAGGTTTCTGGTTGCCATCTTGTCTTTTCGAGCATCGTCTGTTCGTCTCGAACGAACGGATAAATAGAGAACTCTGGGTAATCTACCCAACACGTAGTTCTAATGTTCACCATCCACGACGTCGGGCGCTGATCATCTTATTTGAACTCCCTTCCATCAGATGGTGCTGACCGCAATTTCGCATCCTATTATATATTCATCCATGTACATAATCTTTTTTTCTTGTATTCGTTGCACTATGTGAAGTGAATGAAAAAGACCACATACAGTTTCCTCATAAAGTAAATATGTTTATCTTAAAATTATTGAAAATTTCTATGTTTTTATTATAATGATTATGATCTTAATTTTATATTAAATCAAATATATTTCCAAAGACATTTTAAATTAACATTTTCTCACTTGAAATTTTTAGTAAAATACTAATGATTAATAATTTTTGTTCACTTTTGTTATATACATAGTCCAGTTCGCGAACAAAACTGGATGTATTGGCAGCAAAGAAACCTTGTAACATACCTGTAATTTACTGAATTATACAAAGCATTTTGGGGGTGTGCGGAAATTAAATGTGAGCTTCAAGGGCTTCGTTATACTCAACAGGTTGAGAAAAAAAAAACTGGTTTAGAAGAAATAGCTGTACACAGGCAGACTGGCCGATGATATGCCCAAAAACACTTTTTCAGTAGCAAAAATGATGAAGATTTATATTGATATGCAAATCTCTAAATCGATTTCTTTTTTCAAATCATAGTATCTTTTTCTGCTTTGTACAGGGACATCATTTTATTTTTACTTCAATTTTTATTGTACCTGAGTTTTTTAATGTACTTCACTCCCACCCCTTCTACTAACGAAGTACAACCGTTCTCCACACTGATCCAAGACCGCATATACAGTCATAGTAGCCTTACGGTCATAGTAAACAGTACGTTCCAAAAATATGTTCGCGTTTTCCAGTGACGAAAGAGCTTTCAATATTGAATCATTTCCGCACAGGTACTGTCGTCTATTTTCCTACGTCGTATCCCGGTTTCCCCCACCAGCTTTTAATCGCCAGCTAGTGGCTGGCTGTCTTAACTCTTTTCTGAGAACATTAATTTCTGTTAGGAATTGGACGTCTACGTAATATTATACAACTATTTAAAATAACTTAAATAAAAGGGCCTCGTTAAGTAATTAACTGTCATGTGATTGCCTCCCTTTCTACGACCCTACGACATAACCACTTGGACGGACAGTAGATAGTATGTCTGAGTAATTTTATCTTTTCGGATCGGGCAGAAGTGAAGATTGAATTTACAGTACGTAAGGTCTCTTTTATAGAGTAGGTACAGAATTATTTCAGCATGAGTTACTAGTACGAAGAACGAAACTGATAATTGGGATTAGGTACAATAGTCTATAGTGCGATAATATGCACATTAGAACTGAAGCCTATATCGAAATGTGTTTAAATATCCATATTATGATTATTTTTCAATTTAACTTCGTTCTCTATATTGTGCGCTAATGTGCTGTAGACAGTGTAATTAGACAGTGTAATATACACTGTATAATTAATAGCCTATATCGGCATGGACAGCTCAGTTCGTGGGTAAAAACACTCATTGTTAATACTGTACTGTATTTTGGTTAAACAAAAACCTAATGAAAATGATCAAACTCAAAAGCGCAATATTTCCTAGTTTACGTAAATGGATGAACTACTTTTCTTCCCTCCTATACCTAGTAAGGTGATTTGTTTGTATATTACGCCAGTATCATTGAACTCCAGTCGTGGAAGGGTAGCGAACGGCGTTGATCTAGAGGTATAGGCAAGTTAATATTAAAAATGTTAGTAAAAATAAAATGATGTCCCTATATAAGGAGAGATGAAATATTGTGAACATGGACATGCCTTTAGAAAATTGCAGATTTTAAAGGGACTTAGGACCACACAGATGACGATACGGGACTCTTGTCACATCCTACATGAGTCTACAGCCAACCGCAGGCCAGTGCGATGTAACGAAAACAAATATTTAACGATATCCCGAACTGGTGGTCCATCACCTTGAAAAGAGCGGGTCCGTGCGCCACAAACAACAACGCGGTTTTTGTAAAATGGCGTGAACTCTGTGCGCGGGCCATCGTGTCAAAGCGAAATCCAACGCCACGGCCGTGTCCGATCGGTTCGGTGATTTTAATGGCATCAGTTTTCGATCCCAATGGGACACCTGAGGTTTTGCTAGAGCAGTGCTCTCGGAGCTTTTGACATGCAGTGAACTTCAGTACAATTGCCATTTACAGCATATTCATTCCATATTATTTTACATTCTTATTATACGAAGTGTATTTATCCTTACAGATTTTTTTTATGGTTTATTTAACGACTGCAGAGGTTATATCAGCATCGCCGGTATGCCGCAATTTTGGCCCGCCGGAGTTGTTTTACATGCCAGTAAATCTACTGACATGAGTCCGTCCCATTTCAACACACTTAAATGCCATCGACCTGGGCCGGAATCGAACCCGCAACTTTGAGCACAGAAGGCCAGCGCTATACCGACTACGCTACCGAGCCCGACTCCTTACAGAATGATGTTCACTTCATCGATTATGGATTTCTAAAGGGAAGCTTATGTAGCAGCAAATCAAAACCTACTTTGAAATTTTGTACACAGGGAAAATAATGCAAAATAAAAGTCAGCTACAAAAATAGTAAACTCTGGAAGACACAGAAAAAAGGTAGAGTGATCATTTTATCACTTCACTGCCGTCACCGTCGAGTGTCTATCGTTAACTCGTGCTGCAGTGATGGGTGTATATGAATGTGCATTCCACGTGCAGGCATTGCGTAATTGATATTTAACCTAGACACAGTGGCGGCTGATTGACTGAGACAAGTTAGGCCAGGCCCCAGTCACTTGGCTTAACTGAAATCAAATTTTGTGTTTTTATATAATATATTGGTCTTTTGAATGAAGAATATATCGCTGTAGAACTATTTGAAAACTTTGTGATGTATATAGACCTGTTTTGCAGTAAAATTTGTTCCTGAGGCCAGGATCGCTCTTGCCGGATACCTACGCCATCGCTGACAAATTTTCTGACAGATAATCTTAAAACGCGAGTTTCTATTCCATCCTGGTATGGGTAACATGAATGATTAAGTGGTAATGTGGTGCAAAATAAACTTTTCTGTTGGCTTGTCTGTTGCTGTCAAAGAAAAAATAAACCGGAAAGAAAGAAAGAGAAAGAAAGAAAGAAAGAAAGAAAGAAAGAAAGAAAGAAAGAAAGAAGTGTATACTGAGAGCTTCAGCTATCTGAAAAATATTTCCAGGGGAATTTCAACACATGCTTCTTCAACTGAACATAATATGAATTGCTTCATCACACTCAGTCACTGAAACAAACTCACAGCGTAGCAACTTGTTTGGTGTGTGACATTTTTATTTTCCATTAATAATAATAATAATAATAATAATAATAATAATAATAATAAATATCATGAATAAACATTTCCTATCGGGGGCACTTAAACTAGATGCATCTGGCCCTACCAAGATTTTCATCACCGGGCGCTACTGCCTACACATTACTTTAATTAATTAATTAATAATAATAATACTAATAATATAATAATAATAATAATAATAATAATAATAATGAAAAAACAGATTTTGGAATTCACTATCTCTGCTCCTTCAGACAGTAGAGAGACCCGGCATCGCGATGCGTTTTGTAAACAGTACATTATATGTAGAAGTTATTTACTACCTTGATATCAATACTTTCTTCAGCCGTAGGGGAGAGTTGGGTAGTATCGGACATCGGGTAATTTCAGACAGTGATGTTTCTTTCATCTACCACCAGATGGTAGTGCAGTGGTGTTTCTTTCATTTACCTCCAGATGGTAGTAGCAGTGTTCAGATATCGCATACAGAAACGTAACCATGTCACTTAGGTACTTCCATCTGGAGGTAGATGAAATAAATATCACTGTCCGATATTACCCGATGTCCGATACTACCCAACTCTTCCCTAATAAGTAAAGTTATATGCTTTCATTTTGAAACAGACGCTTTTTTTCGTTTCCTTTTGTATTTAATTATGTTTGATTCAAAAGTAAGAACTTTGTAGGCCGACTTAGGGTCTTCTGGTCACCTTTCGGACTGTCCTGAATTGAGAGACTGATTGGTCATTGATTGGTTATTTAATGAAGTAATGGGTTGTTCGGTGTCTTGACTACACGGTTGCGTAGGTGGGAATATAAAAGAGAGACTGAATTAGAATTAGAAGTGGGCTGTGCTAAAAATATCGTCATACGGCAGGTGGTCAGTCATTTAGGTTGCAATACGTCTCAGTAATTTCCACTTGAAGAAAGATAATATCATATTTATTTATGAAAGTAAAACATGATGAAAGAAGAGTTTGTCAGTTTGTTGCCTGGGGCGACGCTTCACAAAGGACTGTTAACTTTTATGTTGGAGCGGGATCTCGGAGGCGCAGCGGTCGTAACACCAAAACGCCACTTTGTACGAACAAAGGTGCTCCGGCACTTGTACGCTTCATCTTCCTGTATGGAAATGTGACAACTCGTCAGGATCTCACAGTCTGTGTCAGTAGCACAGACACAGGTGTTGAAAAGAGGAAACGCCTCTCACAAATAAAAACACTTTGGGGAAATGGATCCGGAAGAGGAATAATTTAGAGAACTTAAGGATGAACATAGACCTCTCGTGGAACAAAGGGTATTTGAGTTCGAAACTCGCTGAGTACAGGGATGTTTCTAGTCAGTGAGAAGTGCAGTTTGAACCAGCCAAGGCTAGACTCCTAACCGCACTCACGGCGGCTGATTCATACGTAACGACGCTACCTTATGCGGAGCGCTGTTCTGCAGTTGGTTCCCAAACAAAATGTCAACAACGTGAGTTGGTTCCCCATGTTCAAATATCAACAACGTGAGTTGGTTCCCCATGTCCAAATATCAACAACGTGAGTTGGTTCCCCATGTTCAAATATCAACAACGTGAGTTGGTTCCCCATGTTCAAATATCATCAACGTGAGTTGGTTCCCCATGTTCAAATATCATCAACGTGAGTTGGTTCCCCATGTTCAAATGTCAACAACGTGAGTTGGTTCCCCATGTTCAAATATCAACAACGTGAGTTGGTTCCCCATGTTCAAATATCAACGTGAGTTGGTTCCCCATGTTCAAATATCAACAACGTGAGTTGGTTCCCCATGTTCAAATATCATCAACGTGAGTTGGTTCCCCATGTTCAAATATCATCAACGTGAGTTGGTTCCCCATGTTCAAATATCAACAACGTGAGTTGGTTCCCCATGTTCAAATATCAACAACGTGAATTGGTTCCCCATGTTCAAATATCATCAACGTGAGTTGGTTCCCCATGTTCAAATATCAACGTGAGTTGGTTCCCCATGGTCAAATATCAACAACGTGAGTTGGTTCCCCATGTTCAAATATCATCAACGTGAGTTGGTTCCCCATGTTCAAATATCAACAACGTGAGTTGGTTCCCCATGTTCAAATATCAACAACGTGAGTTGGTTCCTCATGTTCAAATATCAACAACGTGAGTTGGTTCCCCATGTTCAAATATCATCAACGTGAGTTGGTTCCCCGTGTTCAAATATCATCAACGTGCGTTGGTTCCCCATGTTCAAATATCAACAAAGTGAGTTGGTTCCCCATGTTCAAATATCATCAACGTGAGTTGGTTCCCCATGTTCAAATATCATCAACGTGAGTTGGTTCCCCATGTTCAAATATCAACAACGTGAGTTGGTTCCCTATGTTCAAATATCAACGTGAGTTGGTTCCCCATGGTCAAATATCAACAACGTGAGTTGGTTCCCCATGTTCAAATATCATCAACGTGAGTTGGTTCCCCATGTTCAAATATCAACGTGAGTTGGTTCCCCATGGTCAAATATCAACAACGTGAGTTGGTTCCCCATGTTCAAATATCATCAACGTGAGTTGGTTCCCCATGTTCAAATATCAACAACGTGAGTTGGTTCCCCATGTTCAAATATCAACAACGTGAGTTGGTTCCTCATGTTCAAATATCAACAACGTGAGTTGGTTCCCCATGTCCAAATATCATCAACGTGAGTTGGTTCCCCATGTTCAAATATCAACAACGTGAGTTGGTTCCCCATGTTCAAATATCCAAGACTGTGATTTTTTAGCAGGCTGTGTGGGACATGGATGTTAATCGATCATGTAGCAGAGTAGTTGTTATTGCCAATAAAGCCACCTATAATCGATCATTACCCGTGACTCCATTTACGCTGTGTGGGACATGGATCATAAGTTACAGTGGCAGTGGAAGTACAGGACAGCTGTAATGCACTTAATGATGGATTTTACTACTATGCTCAGTGAAAAGGGGAAAAAACTCTTAGTGATCAGTGATTACAAGTTCGTTTTTCAGAAAACATTATCTGGTAGTGTGGAAAGATATAATTTACTTGTGTTAAGCTTAGGAGTTAAAGTAAATGTAGGCGTAAGATAATGCAACAAAAGGAAACTTTTGTGAAAGATTGGATGGAAAGACAGTGTAAGTAGATATGCATTCCTGCGACACGTTTGTTTCAAATTTTTACCAGTACAGAAATAAAATTGTGAAGTTATTCGACGCAGCGTGTCCGCCAAGCACAAAACATTTTTAACCTACCTACTACTGTAGACAGTAGTTGACAGTCCTAAGTCTGTATAAAAAGGGAAGGGATATGTTTTCTGTCTTGATCTAGCGCGGGAACCAATTGCAGTACACAGGAGAAATCAACCTGGAACCAACTCGAGTATAGCTCTGGGACGAACTGGGAACTAATTCACAGATTTGGGAACCAATTCCAGTTCGGCGCTTTTGCGGTTATTATTGCGTAATGTTGTAGGCCAGTGTTTCTCAAACTTTTTTGAAGTGGGGACCACTTTTTTAAAGTCGGAACAGTTCCGCGGACCACCTTACTCTTGTTATCTCCGAAAGCAAATTTATCATTTTCGTAGCATATTTTGATACCAGTATACTTATATTTTAAAATTGAATTAAGGTTCGATACTTTGGTCCTCTGTTATGAATTCGGGTGGTCCCTGGCTGGGTTATAGGCGCGGCGCCGGATATGCAGGGAAAAGATGTCGAGAAACACCACATGTATAGTGCTTTAAATCCCTCTTTTGTTGCTGAGAGTAGAGTGGGAAGTCGACAGACGGGTAGGGTAATAAATTTCATAAAATATCTGTACTGGGAGAAAAAGCGAAATTCGATTGCCATGTGTTATTTCAAAACGCTGAATTTTAAGCTATAGTGTGATACGCAATTCGTTTGAATTTTATTTTTTCTTCTATCTTGTTTGAAGGACCACAAGGGCAGACTTCGAGGACCACAGGTGGTCCGCGGACCATACTTTGAGAAACGCTGTTGTAGGCTACTTACCGAATTCACAATTCATGTCAGAAATGACGTCCTCGTGATATCTGGCAGGGTGCACATCTCCTGAAGACATGTGCAGCAACTCTCCACAGTTCGTTCTCCGAAATGGCTCGAATTTCGTGCCGGATATTTTGTTTGAGTTCCTCACTCAGCTCATTAAAAAATGGAGGGAGTATAAACTGTGTATATCTTTGCGTGTTGACTGTTTCCTTAAAGGAAATGGGGCCAATCAGTTTTCGTTCGCTCATTGCACACCATACCCCTATTTTTATGTCTATGTAGCGGATGTTCGTGAAAACGGTGTTGATTCTCACTGTCCCAGTAACGATTGTTTTGAGTGTTCACGTAACCACTGAGGTGGAACCATGCTTCGTCACTATAAAAAATTAAGTTGGAGTCAAGTAGTCCATCATACACTGGCTGTTGGAACCACATGCAAAACCTAAATCTGCTTTATAATCGCGTTCCATTAACATCTGAATTACACGAATTTTTGTAAGGTTTTAATTTCCAATTGTTTTTAATTGTTTAACCCTTAAATTGACTAAGTATTCTATAGGATACAACAGGTTAATATATGCTATTAATAGAACAATAGAAAAAAAATGGTAGGAAAATTATATTTAACCAAAATTACACAATACTTGAATAAATTTTATTCAGCTTCCTCCAAGTGAAGGCTGCCTAGAAGACAAAGCTTACCATAAAATTGTTGTTTTTTTTTAGTAAATGGTAGGTAAAGAATTACAATGGAAAAAAAAGAAAACAATGGAATAGGAAAAGAAAAAGAAATAACACAATTATAAATAATTGAAAACGACTAAACAAAACACATTAATTCCAGAAGAAACAAAATTTTCTAGTATCTATTTCCTATCAGGAGATCACAGTCGTCTATTTAGCACTAGTTGCAAGACCCAACTTATGTGAGCAGATCGCCATAGGTAAGAGATCAATCTATTTAAGTATAGAGATGGTTTCTTAGGATTTTTTTTTTATAGATTCCTTCACTACAGACAGAGATACTTCAGTGACAAGAGTTTGTCCTAGACCAAGCTGCTTGTGAAATGCGCGAATCGTTTTGTGATGGTCCCTCTAGCCCCAATCAGTAATCTAATAGCTTCTATCGATGTTAGATGATATTTTTCCTTATAATATGGTATAGCGGGGTCGTATATGTTGCAACCTCAGTAGGTTGATTTTCGTACAACATATAAAATATGGACATTGGGATAGTTGTTTTCTATGCAGTCCGACACGTTTTAATAAACTAGTGTGAGAAATGAAGTTTTGCCAATTTAAAGGTTACAATTGCGAAATGTAATCCTGCTGAGCGAGAGGGATATAGATGAAAATTTATGGTTTGATAGACAAGAATGGAGAAGTGTTCTTAAAAAATGCAACAACTATTTTTAACAAAATAATCTGCCCTCGATTAGGGTGACCATAAAAATTCACAATAAAAGCACTACAGAATAATTTAGAAAGACAAAAAGATTAAATAAAGTAACTGTTTAGTAAAACATCTAGAGAAATGCAAACCCAATAAAATCATCAATGGCCAAAATATAAATGGTAATGTAATATTTGGATTGATTCCTTAAGAATATTCAATACAATTTTTTGAATTTCAAAACATCGGAGACCGAGTGCTTTTAAAATATTCCATGTGAATTTAGGAAGTGTGCCACGCGCACCAAATAAAAGACCAGAAATACTCCACTGACTAGTGGGAAGGTTATATTTCTCACTTAGGTATAGAATGCAGGACTCTTAAATGGATTTCTTCTCCTCATCAACGTGTTGTGCCTGCAGGGCATCCCTCTCAAACCGGATTATAGGATCAAAACTATTCCCTTAGATTGAGTCCTGTGGATGGCTACAATATCTGCTCTTCTGCTCGAATCTAAGGATGAAACGCAGTGGATCTCCTCGTATACTTCCCATCCGCGACGCTTGAGGATATCAGCAATACCGGTCCTGGCCTTATGGTGTTGATTGTTGCGCAGCAGCTCCGTTTTTCGACAGTCATTGTAATCTGGAAATAGTCATTAATATTGTAAAACCGGAAATAAATATATATTATTATTATTATTATTATTATTATTATTATTATTATTATTATTATTATTATTATTATGTGTGCCGGCTCACACATTACAGCAGTCAACGCAAACCACGCAACGAAGATTCAATTAAGTATTGGAGCGGCGTCAGGAGGAGGCAAGCTGCACGAGAGCTCAGAGTTCGACTCCGGAAATTACTACATATTTCACTTATCCCGAAGACATTGTTTAATTACTACATATTTCACTTATCCCGACGACACAGATTAACATTTTAGTTCTTTTCGCTAAATGAACAAAAAAGAGAAATCTACCGGTCGGTGAAGAAAATGCCCCTTCGCCTTAGTTTTTTGCGAATTTCGGAAAGTTTTAACTGCCTCAGATAATGACCAGACTTGGTTACTAGCAATATTTGAAGGGCAGTAGCTGTTTATTGTTAAGTAATGTGACAGTGTTGTTTATAAAAATAATATTAACATGAATTTACTTCTTGTTTTATGTTCAGTACTAGCCGTACCCGTGCGCTCCGCTGCACGCGTTAGAAATAAATATAAAGTAATTACATAATTAAAATAGGACATTTGATCCAGGGAACATTCGTGTTTGATAGAAAGATAAATCGTTTAATATGTTACTTAATTTAAATTGCATCCAAATAATTAAAATGCGATCATTTTGGTCCAGAGACCACTCATTGGTGTAATGACAATTCCTTTAACATGTTTCTTAATTTTTATTACATGCAACCATAGTTTAATGAACATTGACATCATTTAGATTTAATGTGTATATTTTATTTTACTTGTTATAGGTTTCCATTGAATTATGGTATTAACTTAATTTTAACCCTTGTTTTCTACGTATTCAGTAAATGGCGTTTGGCCCACTATGGTTGTGAACCCTTCAAATAACTTAAATTATATTATATAATATTACATTACATTACATATATTATATTATATTATATATTATATTATATTATATTATATTATATTATATTATATTATATTATATTATATTATATTATATTATATTATATTATATTATATTATATTATATTATATTATATTATATTATATTATATATCAGAAGTTACTGTAATAACATTATAGCATTATGTCCATTTAGAGAAACTACACTTTCCAATGGTGTCTGTACCGGGTCTTTCCCGGGGGTAAAAGGCGGTCAGAGCGTGGTGCCGATCACACCACCTCAGTCCAGTGCCGAGGTCATGGAAAGCATGGGGCTCTACTTCCATGCCTTCATGGCATGTTACGGGGATACCTTTACCTTTTATAGATGTACTCTAACAGAAGCCATCAATGATTTTCATCTGCGTCATCTGATGACTCAGCGACAAGACTGGAGGATTGTTAATGGAATACCTGCAAAGTTAGGACAATTTCCATACCTAGCATATTTGTACTCTCCAAGTTATAATATTTCTTCACTTTGCATAGCCTCGATTTTGACAAATGAGTGGATGCTTACATCTGCACATTGTATACCAGCTAAAGGTGATCTGTTTGTACGGTATGGAACTATAGTCGTTTCAAAGCCAGTAGAAGAACGCAGAATTGCAAGAATAAACCCTCATATGCATTTCTGTATACCACTATCATCACAATATCGTAGTGACTTAGCTTTGTTAAATATGGAAGGTAATATAAACTTCTCCGAAAATATAGGCAAAGTAATTCTATCAGGTCCGAGAGCGAAGTACAATGACTGTATAGCTATCGGATTCGGAAAGACAACAGACGATGCTGAGAATATTCTTCCTCGTAGTGAAAACACTCTTTTATTCTATGTGTTTTTGGGTTCAGAAGTTCCTTGTCCATCTTATTTATTTCATCCTGAGGATAAGATTTGCTTCAAGAGTGATCAAAGGCCACTTAAGTATATATATTTTGGAGATTCTGGAGGACCGCTAGTGTGCGATGGATGGCAGGTTGCTGTTGCCACTTCTATCAGATATGTGAGGGAGGAAAGCCGAGATTTGAAAGTCATGCATATGCTCTTCACATCCACGTGGTACTACAAGACTTGGCTGCAAGAAAACACGCCAGATTTAACATTTAGTTAAAAACAATTTTCTGTATGGTTATGATAATTTAGAAGCTGATTGTATCGAAAGAAAGAGGAGAATTGGGAGGACAAATTTAAAAGGTATGCAAAACGCGTCCTTGCAAGGGGTTGGGGCTGTAAGAAACTAAATATGTGAGCTCCAAGCCTGTTGGCCACTAGTATCACTCCGGTTTACGCTGCTCCACTGAAGGAGTTCTAGAAAATTTTGAAGGGGAAAAGCCGAAAATGGACGTAACCTCTTAGGTACCACATACGCGAGGGGAAAGGAAATGTGATCAAGTGATCACGGGACGGGACGAGGTGGAAATGGCTGGTGTAAATGAACTGTGTCATATCGTAGTGCAGGAAGAGTCGAGAGGACTCGTTTGTTTGCCGTTAGGATGGCAGGTGTTATCTTGCACTTAGAAAGGGGCTTAGCCGTTTCGCAGTGCACGTGGAGTCGTGAAGACTCTGTCATCTGTTGTTCGATGACAAGGCAGGTGAAGGCCGTCAGAAGCAGCGCCGTGAAATCTAAATCTGCAATTTGAGAGGTTCCCTGTCCTTTCAAATTGCGACTAAATGAGTGACCTCTCACATTTAATAGGCAATTTATAGGTTCTTAACTAGGGCATTACGTCGTTTGCTAGAAAACGGGAATATATGGGGAAGGGCATATAGGTCCGTGGCCCATTTCTTTTAGGGCTCATCCCGACATTTGTCTTACGCCTTAGGAAGACCACGGAATACCTTAGGCAGGATGATTGTATCTTTTGTTGTAAGTTAGGTATTTATTTTAAAATTTGAATTGAATTTTATCTGTGTTGTTACAATAAAATAAAATATTATTTATCTTACTTACAAATGGCTTTTAAGGAACCCGAAGGTTCATTGCCGCCCTCACATAAGCCCGCCATCGGTCCCTATCCTGTGCAAGATTAATCCAGTCTCTATCATCATACCCCACCTCCCTCAAATACATTTTAATATTATCCTCCCATCTACGTCTCGGCCTCCCTAAAGGTCTTTTTCCCTCCGGTCTCCCAACTAACACTCTATATGCATTTCTGGGTTCGCCCATACGTGCTACATGCCCTGCCCATCTCAAACATCTGGATTTAATGTTCCAAATTATGTCAGGTGAAGAATACAATGCATGTAGTTCTGTGTTGTGTAACTTTCTCCATTCTCCTGTAACTTCATCCCGCTTAGCCCCAAATATTTTCCTAAGCACCTTATTCTCAAACACCCTGAACCTATGTTCCTCTCTCAGAGTGAGAGTCCAAGTTTCACAACCATACAGAAGAACCGGTAATATAACTGTTTTATAAATTCTAACTTTCAGATTTTTGGACAGCAGACTGGATGATAAGAGCTTCTCAACCGAATAATAACACGCATTTCCCATATTTATTCTGCGTTTAATTTCCTCCCGAGTGTCATTTATATTTGTTACTGTTGCTCCAAGATATTTGAATTTTTCCACCTCTTCGAAGGATAAATCTCCAATTTTTATATTTCCATTTCGTACAATATTCTGGTCACGAGACATAATCATATACTTTGTCTTTTCGGGATTTACTTCCAAACCTATCGCTTTACTTGCTTCAAGTAAAATTTCCGTGTTTTCCCTAATCGTTTGTGTATTTTCTCCTAACATATTCACGTCATCCTCATAGAAAAGAAGCTGATGTAACCCGTTCAATTCCAAACCCTGCCTGTTATCCTGAACTTTCCTAATGGCATATTCTAGAGCGAAGTTAAAAAGTAAAGGTGATAGTGCATCTCCCTGCTTTAGCCAGCAGTGAATTGGAAAAGCATCAGATAGAAACTGACCTATACGGACTCTGCTGTATGTTTCACTGAGACACATTTTAATTAATCGAACTAGTTTCTTGTGAATACCAAATGCAATAAGAATATCATATAATACTTCCCTCTTAACCGAGTCATATGCCTTTTTGAAATCTATGAATAACTGATGTACTGTACCCTTACTTATACTCCCATTTTTTCTCCATTATCTGTCGAATACAAAAAATCTGATATATTATTTATCTTACTGGTAAAAAAAATTACATATTTCCTGTTAGGAAACCCATATTCGACAGGAAAGAATGCTCGTACGTTCCTAAACCCCATTACAAAGGGCTGGAAACTGATGACGCTGAGAGGCACACAGACTTTTGCGGCGGCTGTACCGGGCCTCGTTACGCGCCGCTGTTTACCAGACAGACAGCTTGGCAACAAGAGCCGGGCGACCCCACAGAGACCTTGTGCTCGCGAGGAATACCAACCGACCAACCAGCCATCCATCCACTTTCTTCTTATGGACTTACAAACCCGGCATTTTTTTTGTTTGTTTTTGTTTTCCTTTCTTCAAAGATATACATGCGTAGCTATAGTAACAAACCTTCTTTTGCGCGCTTAGGATTGTGGTAAATCCCGGTAGCTCAGGTTTTCTCAACTTCTTTTATGGTAATAATAATAATAATAATAATAATAATTATTATTATTATTATTATTATTATTGTTAGAAAAAAGAAGAGAATTTTTTTTAAAAACCCATATCCGACAGAAAATTAGTTAATAATGGAGTTCGACAAGGTTGTCCACTATCACCAACTTTATTTAATATTTATATAAATGAAATTATTTTAAAATGGAACCAAATCTACACATCAGGAATCAAAATAACCAGTACTCTAACATTAAATACCTTACTCTATGCCGATGAACAAGTCATAATTTCCAATTCAGAGGATAATTTACAAAGAGGATTGTATACATTAGATAAAATATTAAAAGATTTTGAGAAGGAAATTTCAGCACAAAAATCAAAAGTAATGGCATTTTTAGGAGAAAACCCAGTCAGAAGTAAGATAATACACAATAACCAATGCCTCGAACAAGTGCAAAATTTCAATTATCTGGGTTGTGAAATATCTTATCAAAATGAAAAAGATGTGAACAAGAAAATTATCAAATTTACACAAATTCTAGGAATAATAAACAATACATTAAAAGCTAAATTAGTACAAAAATCTACAAGAATAAAAATATATAATACACTAGCATTACCCTCCCTTTTATACGGAAGCGAAATTTGGACATTAAAGAAAAAAGACATGAACAGAATCAAAGCAACGGAAATGAAACTTTTCAGGACAGCAGGATATACTCTTTTAGACCGAAAAAGGAATGAAGAAATTTTAGAACAATTAGAATTAGAGTCAGTAGAAGAAAAAATCAGCAGATACAAATTCAATTGGCTAGATCATGTAAGAAGAATGGAAAATTCAAGAATCCCAAAAATTATGATGCAATATAAACCTAGAGGACATCGTCGACAAGGAAGACCTTTAAGAAGACTGCTAGATGGGGCCGAAACAGGTCTACAGAGGCCTAATTCGTGAAGGAGATGATGATGATGATGATGATGATAATAATAATAATAATAATAATAATAATAATAATAATAATCTGTTTAACCTGGCAGATTTAAGGCCATACGGCCTTCTCTAACACTCAACCAGGAGTAAAACTGCGATACAAAAAACACTACAAATTTACAAAGTACACTACAATTTTACACACAAAACTGAATAAGATAACAATAATAAAATGTAAACAACAAGTAAGTAGAAATCAGACATAATATATAACATACAGAAAGAAAGAAAGAAGAGAACATAATAAAATGTGAACAGAAAGTCAAAATAAATGAGGCATACAAAGTATAAAGCATAAAAAAATAAGACAATTAATAATAATAATAATAATAATAATAATAATAATAATAATAGTAATAACAATAATAATAAATAAGAATAGTAATAATAATAATAATAATAATAATACTAATAGTAATAATAAAATAGTGCAGTACAAAGCATACAATGAATACAATATTTTTAAGTACACACAGTAAGGAAAATTATGATTATATATAGCTCAACTCATCACATTATAGATATACCATTATCGGAAAATATGAAAACAAAAATATAAAATAAGTTAAATATCACTAGAACATAAAAAAATGTGAATACGTGGAAACATGCAATACAACACTTGTCATAATAGTAAGTTAGTTTGGCAACCGTCATAAGATAATTTTCTAACTTGGATTTGAAAGATTTCAATGTACGGCAGCCCTTGACCTCACGCGGCAGAGACTTCCAGTGACGAGAGGAGCAAGAGTGAAAGATGAGGAATACAGAGATGATGTGTGAAGTGGAATTTCTAGCGTGTTATCGCGTTGTGATCGAGTATTAATATTATGATAGCGAGAGAGAGTGTGAAAACGAGCGAATAAATAATAGTGGGATGAAGTGTGCATAATTCGATATAAGAGAGAAAGTGAGTGCAGATTTCCAGGTATGGTCCACTGGAAGGAATTTCCATAATTCTGCCAGTCACTATAAACTACGAAGTTGTATAATAGATTAAATATTATAAATCTTCGTAGAAATGCTATGAATTGCACAATTTCACTTAAAATAAACGTTAAAACTAAAACTTTTTAGGGCAATGAATTGTCGATCCAGAAGATACTGTACATAAGCAACCATCAGTGGTGAGTTACCTGTTCAGATTTAGATTGCTTCTTTCTCAGAATCTACGCCAGTTCGGTAACGTGTTAAAAATAACTTTCCCTTCGTAGGACTGAAAGGAGCGAAGCAATTACAACATTTAAGAAACGAAATTGAAATAATAGTTCTGGTACTAAGATATGATGGAACAAGATGATTGAAAGAAAACTCCGTATCTTCGTGTTAGCTCCATTATTGCATTGCATAAAACATAATGTAGTAATTCCTGTTGCTTTTTCCCTTGCGTGACAAGTTTTCTTATTTTTACATCGCTGGATCCATTAACCTACTGTTAATGGTAAAATCTATACTAATAATAAATCTGTAGCCGAAATTTTTCTGGTAATTTTCGATTTTCCAAAAATAATTGGTCCTAACATATATAATTAACCACCCTGAAACCGAAAATCGCTTTTTTGAAATTTTTGTTTGTATGTCTGTCTGTATGTTTGTTACCTTTTCACGCGATAACGGATGAACGGATTTCGATGAAAATTGGAATATAAATTAAGTTCGATGTAGCTTAGATTTTAGGCTTTATGGCATTCAAAATACATTATTTAAAAGGGAGTTATAAGGGGGCCTGAATTAAATAAATCGAAATATCTCTCTTATTATTGATTTTTGTGAAAAATGTTACATAACAAAGGTTTCTTTAAAAATAATTTGCGATAAGGTTTATTCCTTGAAAAATTTTGATAGGACTGATATTTAATGAGATAAATGAGTTTTAAAATTAAAATAACTGCCATCTAAGGCCGTGTAATGAATTAAAAAACAAATGACTTCGTCTATAAGGGGCCTTGGACAGCAACAGTCGAAAGTTATGAAAGATAGCCTACAGAGAATGTTTCTGTGTTTGTATGAAGTAATATCGGAAGCTAAATTAACCGATTTGTATAATTAATTATTATTTCACCATTGGAAAGTGTAGTTTCTCTAGATGAACATAATGCTATAATGTTATTACAGTAACTTCTGATATATAATATAATATAATATAATATAATATAATATAATATAATATAATATAATATAATATAATATAATATAATACAATGTAATATAATATAATACTATATAATATAATATAATTCAAGTTATTTGAAGGGTTCAGAACCATAGTGGGCCAAGCACCATTTACTGAATACATAGAAAACCAGGTTAAAATTAAGTTATTACCATAATTCAATGGAAACATATAGCAAGTAAAATAAAGTATACACATTAAATCTAAATGATGTCAATGTTCATTAAACTATGGTTGCATGTAATAACAATTAAGAAACATGTTAAAGGAATTGTCATTGCACCAAATGAGTGTCTCTGGACCAAAATGATCGCATTTTAATTATTTGGATGCAATTTAAATTAAGTAACATATTAAACAAATTATCCTTCTATCAAACACGAATGTTCCCTGGATCAAAAGTCCTATTTTAATTATGTAATTATATTTATTTCTAACGGGTGCAGCGGAGCGCACGGGTACGGCTAGTATAGCTATATATTTGTATATCTAAACCCGTTTTATAAATTATTGATACAATATTGCAGGTCTCTTCTCTCACCTCCAGCAATGACATACTGTGTTTTTTTTCATGTTAATTCAGTCCCCACACTTCAGATGTTTAATACAGTTTCCTTAATATTTATGGGATCCTCGACCATAATGATCTTGTAACCGGCGAAATGTAAGGTAAACATTTTAAACCTAACCAATTTCAGTACGAATATTATAAAAAAACGCATCTATTCACGCAATACGGATTAGGGGGTTTCACTCTAATAATGCAAGTTCCTTAGTTTGCCGTTTTGGGGCTGGAATGTAGCTAGCTGCGTCCCGATAAGAACGATGGGTGAAAAATTGGTTATAAGTGTTGCCAATCTGACAATTTTAAACATTTTATGAGTACCCATTATTAACAGGATTTTCCATTTCATAACATTGATATTATTATGATTATTATTATTAATATTATTATTATTATTAAATTATAAAATCGTTTATTTGTATATCTGATAGAATATCACTCGGATACAAAAGTAACAATATTAGCCACTATTTTCAGCTGAACAGTAATAGCTGTTGGCGATCCTGTTACGTTTCAACCTAATAAACACACAAGCCGTTGTCGTAAAAAGGTCAGGTATCAGAGAGATTGTATTTTCAGTGGTTTTGAGTCTAATGTTCAACTATTTAAATTCAAATAAGTTACATATGTTAAACTAAAACCATATACTGTGTATGGTGGTAAGCTTATACAATTTGTGGTTAAACATTTCACTTAAACTAATAAATCATTGAGTAATGTGAAAAATATTGCTACTACTAAATAATAATAATAATAATAATAATAATAATAATAATAATAATAATGATAATGAATGAATGAATGAATTTAAATGGTATAAACATTGACAGTAGAATGTTGGGAAATAAAGAAACAAATGCTAGGAAGGTGATAAAAATTGCAAGATAAGCAGCGATGATTGGTTGAAACACGTTTTATTGATCAAAATTATTATGACGTTGTAAAAGTTTAGGCCTAATAGAAGCTATTATTTCATGCTCTTCATTCCTCCTTCTCCACTTGCTTTCCCCCTCTTTATAATTATTAACTTCTATATCTCTATTTATTTATATTCCGTTCTTGATTGCCTTTCTTTAAAAGGACTTCCCGGTCACGTCGGATTTTCTATTCATGTTTGTTTCTCCACCTCTGAACACAGGTGTTCCAACATCCTGATATTTTTATTTTCTCGAACTGTTGCAAGCGACTAATTGGGTTCGTGAACGGGAATATTTGTATTGTCCGTTGTGACACATTATCAGGTGATTCATCAACTCACTTTATTAGTTTCCAAGTCGTGATTTGTCAGTCTGGCCAGTTTTGTTCACCACAAGTTGTGGACCTTGAGATAGAATAAATTCTGTACATGTATATAAATATTTCTTAGGTTTTCAGCTGTCCTGTAATTTGTGTTGAACGCTCTACTGAATATAACTTTATTACTGAAAGGAAAGAGACACGCCTGTATTGTGTTTAACATCAGGACTGCTTGCTTCAATTTGTAACCCACTTTAATAGTATTGGTTGCCTAATGTATAATTCTTACATCCTCTCAAAAGTGATATTTCTTTTAAATTACTTTCAGCAGATGTGAAACAAATTCGACTGTTTTACAACAAGCCAATTACGTGGTCATATCAGGACAGACTCGAAACGTACAAACAAATATCAAACCTTACATGAAATAGTAATATGCGTTTCAAGAGCGGTATGTTGAAGTTTTCATGTTCGAGGAAAAGTTTGAAAAAGCGAAACGTAGTTGAACTTTTTTAATTTCCGAGAATTGAAAGAAAACATACCGCTCGTGTATCGTACATTATTTTGTGCGAAGATCGTTTGTTACATACCTGAAAGAGGAATTTCTAATCAGTTGCAATGAAATCTTGGTTTCTGTTCAATGACGGCAAATTTGCAAAACAAAAATATCTATCTTCAACACTGTTGCTTTAAAATGTTTTCTGTGTTTACTATACTCCAGCAGGCCGTGATATACGCCTGTCTTTTTTTTCCCCCAGTCTATGATGAGTCTGGAATCTTGTTGATTTTTTCACGGCTCCCTTAATGTTACTTGCATCACGAATGCAGTAACTTTAGTGGAGTTGTAGAGTTTACTTAATTTTTGCAAATATTTAAAAACAATAATTAACAGTGCAATTTAGGTGAAATTGCAGTGGTAAGTTTCCAATTTATAATTATTACTATATTGAACGTCTCTAAAAATAATATGTTAAAAGCCTAAAGCAGTAAAATTAATATGTCACTTAAGGGGTAAGATGAGAGAAATTGTTGTGTGTGTTAGGTTGGGAATACTGAATGTGGAATTTTAAACTTTCCGCAGATTGGTTTTGTGCGGAAACCAAGCAAATACGCACGATCTCGCACAAAATATACTTCATATCAGTGATTTGTAGATATATTTCGTCGGAGATTTAAGTAGTTACGAAACAAAAACTTAAAAGATAACGATGAAAGAGTAATGGAACGGAGAAAATTCTCTCCGGCGCCGGGATTTGAACCCGGGTTTTCAGCTCTACGTGCTGATGATTTATCCATTAAGCCACACCGGATACCGGATATAATAGTACATTATGCAACGAGCCTATAATGAAGGTAATTAAGAAGCGAGTATGGATATTTATGAAACGAGCGCAAGCGAGTTTCATAATTTTCATACGAACTTCTTAATTACCATTATAGGCGAGTTTCATACGACTTTTTATGCTCGACCATATTTCTAACTTGATATTATTAATTTTCTTTGTATCTGACCTTGGCCAATGTCCCGTATGTTCTGAGATGTGCGCAGACGCGAAAGTATTGATTTTTTCCGAGGAACAGATGTTCACATTGACCTTGCTAGGCCATAAGAACCTACAGAAATAACATTGAAATTAAATTAGACATTGAAAAACGAGATGACAAATTGAATTTATTTGAATATTATTTACAATTAACGTTAATTATTATAGTAACAGAACATAACCTTCTGCGACAGTATTGGATTTCCAGCCTCCGTGACTTTTCGCTAATTCTCTTTCGATTGCATATCCGAGAATAATCGATACTTGCGATTTTATAACGGTAGAAAGCTAACCTGTCATTGGCTGAACAGTTGTAACCTGAGTCGTCATTGGCTGAAAGACCTGACCTTTAATGAGTAGGTGTACTTTAATGACATGCATTAAAGGTCTGCTACCAGGTGTATAATTACTACATTTCGGCATGGTCGAGCATAAAATATATTAAAAGAGAACGTTCTACATTAGATCAGAACCTTCGTTGAAAGGTTTTAGACAACAGGTGCTGGAAATTACAAGAGATCTGCAAGAATGTATTTGGTAACACAAACTCTAATATACAAGTATTTAAATTTCAAATGCAGCGTAATATTTTTCATTCTAAAAGTTCCTTAATAGCATAGTGACTTATAGATCATAATTTATTTATTTACTTATTTACTTATTATTCATTATTATGTAATTTAATTAATTTATTTAACTAGCTAGCTAGTGAGTACAAATTACAATTATGAAACAAAAATGTTTCTAGCCAGCACAGTAAGAGCCAGGCTCGTGTACGGCGTGGTCTTAGCCAATAATATAACATAAAATAGACAAGGACAGTTTACTAAATACAGTAAGTAACTTAATTCAAACCAATAAATAACACACAGGAGCAAAAAAAAAATATTCAATAAAAATATGAATAAGTTATAGTCGACAGAAATAAAAGGTAAAAAAAGTACACACGTCATTTGTTAATATTATATATAATGAATAATTTTATAAATTTCTTTTTTAAAAGCTTCAATTTTAAAATATTTCAAATTTGGAAAATGTTTTGTAATTTTATTACAAAGTCTTAGGCCAAAACTACCAACATGTTTAAGAACTGCACTCGTATGACATTTAGGCTCAATTAATGGGAAAGTAGACTTTTGTCTTCGAGTACGATATTCAGGTCGATTAGGTTTATGTTTTATTTGATTTCTGTGATAGCAAGTTAGTAAACTATATTTATAAATTTCTTCAGTAGTTAATACATTAAAATCCGTATAAATTAAATTTGTTGGGTAATCCATATTTTTGGTTAGACAAATTTTTATTAATCTTCTGTGTAATAAAATTAATGGATTAAATACAGATGAGGCTACTCCACCCCAATTTATTATATCATATTGTATTAATGATTGTACTAAAGCTAAAAATATTATTCTCAATGCCTCCTTAGTGATAAAATTTCGAAGTATTATGAATTTATAATTTGTCTTTCTTATACTTGTACACATAAAATCAGTTTGTGCGAGATCGTGCGTATTTGCTTGTTTTCCGCACAGAACCAATACGCGGTAAGTGTGAAATACCACATTCAGTATTCCCAACGTAACACACATAACAATTTCCCTCTTCTTACCGCTTAAGCGCGACATTCATTTTACTTCTTTAGGCTTTTAACATATTATTTTTAAAGACGTTTAATATAGTAATAATTATAAATTGGAAACTTACCACTACAATTTCACCTAAATTGCAATGTTAATTATTGTTTTTAAATATTTGCAAAAATTAAGTAAAGTCTACTACTCCACGAAACTTATTGCATTCCTGATACAAGTAACATTAAGGAAGCCGTGAAAAAATAAACAAGATTCCAGATGCGGATGTTATCACTGCAATATGTTATATAAATAATATTGTTAAAATATTAAAATGAAAAATAAATCATTACATAACCTTATCGTTTGTTTTAAGTTCGCATTTATAGACTGGGGGGAAAAAAAGACAGACATATATCACGACCTGCTGGAGTATAGTAAACACAGAAAACATTTTATAGCATCAATGTTGAAGAAAGATATTTTGGTTTTCCGAAGTTGCCGTTATTAAACAGAAACCAACATGGAGATTTCATTGCAACTAATTAGAAATTCGTCTTTCAGGTATGTAATAAACGATCTTCGCACAAAATAATGTACGATACACGAGCGGTATGTTTGTTTTCATGTTCTCGGAAATTAAGAAAGCTCAACTACGTTTCGCTTTTTCAATCTTTTCCTCGACCATGAAAACGTCAACATACCGCTCTTATAACGTATATTACTATTGTTTATCCCAACGTAAATGCTGATCTATAATAATTCCTAAATATTTGACTATTGCAATGCATTGCAAATAATAGCAATGGAACATGATATAGACATGAGTCGGCTACTAAATGATTGAATAACTGTTCAAGATTTTGTCCGAATGTGGTTTCCATAGTCAACTATCGATCGATTATTATAGAGATTGAAAATTATGAACCATTTTTGGATCTCACATTACTTAGCTATGAGGCAACTTATATTTCCGAGCATATTAGTTTATCGATACAACGTGAGAATATGAAGTCATAAATTTAAATTTAAAATTAAAATTAAATTAGTATTTATTGCTACATAAAATACAAAATAAATATAAATTATTTACGTAGTGCACACTCGTTTGAGCAATATAGTGTTCGGGAGCGGTTCCTATAAATAACTGTTTTGTGGTAAATGACATAACAAAGATTCAATAAAATTATAAAACCAATACAGTATTATTACAAAACAGGGATAATTACTAAGACTATTACACTTTTACTACGTCACACTACTTTTGACCAATAAAACGGTACGAAAGGACGTCTTTCACCCAATCATGGCTGCTTATCGCACAATTTTATCGCGTCCCTAGCATTTGTTTAATTTTATCGCGTCTCTAGCATTTGTTTATTTTTATCACTACCATAGCATTTGTTTCTTTGTTTGCCCACATTTCAAACTGCACTGGTCTGGACGTCAAAAAACAGAAAATTACAAACCACTCCAGTCGATGCACAGCACTTTCAAATATGACTCGCATTGGCACTCAAGAACAAGAATTAATAAAGATCACTGGTCATATATGAAGAGCACCATTCGGAAATCCTGAATAAGTTGAGGGAAACACCATGTACATCAACGAGTTCACTTCTTTTATGCACACGTCCAATATAACATCAACTGAACCACCAACCACTAAAACATTCAAATTTGAAAATTGTACTTTCAATAATTGTTTCTTTTAAATTATTCATGTTTATTTTTTATTTCATCATCGTTAATTAAAACTTTTCTTGTTTATTTCATCATCCCTAATTAAAACTTTTCTAACACTTGTTTATATTATTTAGGTTATGTTTGTTATAGCTTCTGCTATATGATATTATGGATTGTCTCATATCAGAGATTTTTTAATACTAAGATTTATATTAAAAATCATCTGTCAAGTGACGTTGATTACTGGGATCCGGATGACTGAAGTGGAATGCAAATGTTTTAATAAAAATGAAACTGAATCAACAAAGCCTTCTTGACTAGTAACCGTCCACAGAGTTCAATGAAGATTCCATAGTTGGCACAACTGATAACAAGAAAACATAAACATAAAACACTACTGCCATCTAGCGTAATGTTAAGATGGTACAATAATACATTTGAAGTATTTTCGTAAGCCAATTAATATTTTATTGTATTGGAGTACTTTGTTACTTCTAATCTTTATATACTTTTTTCTAATCGTGTAATAGTCAATTAAATTCCACTCGAGTTTTGATTTTCTCTAGATAAATCAAAACCTCTAGTGAGATTACTGTTGATAAAAACAGAGAATCAAGTCAATAACAGAATATAAGTTGGAATGAATAAATACTACATTGAAATTAAGAAAAAAACTGAAAAGGGTACTACATAATTTGCTTATTTTTTTCTTAAATTCGTTAAACTCTGAATAACCTAGATCAGGATTTATTGTCTAAATAGAGTTGTATAATCTTGGCCCGTAACTCTGGCGTAGTTCTATATCATCGTAAATCGTATGACAGTAGACACCCATGTGCTTGCAACAAAAGAGCAGACAGACTCCAGAACTGGACTGCTTGTTTTTCAAACACCGTGGGCCGAACCTCAGACCTCTCGTTTCAGGCTTACAAGATTATCTTCGAGCCCCGTATTAGCAGTTGAGTCAGCATTCAAAGCAGAGCTGTGCCCTAATGAATTATTCCGCCGAACAAACAATACAAATCAGCTTTTCGATCTGCCACGAACAGTTGCACAGCCAGCTCCGTTCCAATGTTGACCTCTAACGGTTTTATAGTCCATTCAGGACAATGACATTTTTATGTGTTATAGTGGAAACAAACCCCAAAAACAATCCCTGTCGGAATTCAAAATCCCTGTCTGCTTGTTTTATTTATACATTAAGGCATGCGCTGGACAGTTGAAGGGTGGGACAGCACGCACCATAATAATTCACATCCCCCCCCTCATCAGTTTTAATTACGGAGCCGCATAGACTCCCTGAATGTCCCCCCCCTCTCTTTTTATCATTTCTGTACCAGATACGTTGGAAGTGTCACTTCAGATGGGACCCGACTTTAATGAAGGTTCAGTCTGTTTAATTTATAATTACATGCCCCATTTTTACACTCTCCGCCTGAATAATAATAATAATAATAATAATAAAAAAGGCGAAAGTAGCGAACTTTTGCAAATTCGCTTAAGTATACTTAATCAGTACATAATAAAATAGACACTACTAATAGATTCGGCCAATTAATTTGTATCATCTCAATAAAGGAGAACTGAGTTTTGTATCAGCGTAGACTTTGTCAACACAGAGGCTGAGAGAAAATACAGTATTTCTCCGAATTGTCACCCACAATCGATCGCTTATTCCCATAGCTTACAAGATGTAAAAAAGACTCTGTAGTGGAGATAAGGTTCTAATTAAATAATTAAAATTGTAATGAACTCATTTAAATTGTTAGTGTGTTGTTAATTGCTTTGTCCAGATTTTGTTTTTCAACTTTTAACTAAAAATTGCATCATTCTTACGCACTTATCACAAACATTATTACAAATCATACGAATTTAGAAACTTCATTCTTTACAGTTTAATTGGACGGAGTTACGCAATAAGAGACCAAGCGCCAAAGACCTGTTTCGTGACATTGGCCATTGAAATAAATCTGATCTTTTTTATAAAACATTTTATGCAAGACGGCCTCCAGATACGGAGGGTAGCTGTGAATATATTGAATAAGCAGTCACGGACAGCCGATGAGGGGTGGTCCTCTAGCTTGGGGGTTGGGCGAAGGGCTAACAACCCATCACCGTAAAAAAAACAGCTTGTTACGAATCCTTCAAATAATAAAACAGTTATATTACCGGTTGTTCTTTATGGTTGTGAAACTTGGACTCTCACTTAGAGAGAGGAACATAGGTTAAGGGTGTTTGAGAATAAGGTGCTTAGGAAAATATTTGGGGCTAAGAGGGATGAAGTTACAGGAGAATGGAGAAAGTTACACAACACAGAACTGCACGCATTGTATTCTTCACCTGACATAATTAGGAACGTTAAATCCAGACGTTTGCGATGGGCAGGGCATGTAGCACGTATGGGCGAATCCAGAAGTGCATATAGAGTGTTAGTTGGGAGGTCGGAGGGAAAAAGACGTTTAGGGAGGCCGAGACGTAGATTGGAAGATAATATTAAAATGGATTTGAGGGAGGTGGGAGATGGTGATAGAGAATGGATTAATCTTGCTCAGGATAGGGACCAATGGCGGGCTTATGTGAGGGCGGCAATGAACCTCCGGGTTTCTTAAAAGCCAGTAAGTAAGTAAGTAAGAAATAAAGTATTATAACATTCATATTATTACAAAAAATCGTAAAAATAATACCAATAAAGGCTAACCGATTTTTAGCAAGAGACCAGCAGTGAATTAATATTTCAAAGCAAAATAAATAAATGTATTTTATACAATAAACGAATTTTCGCTTATAGCCTAAATAGCAGCAAAATTCAGATATCGCATTGTTGAATTTTTTCGGAGTTAAATTAATCTGCCATCGACAAATTTGTACAAATATCTCATTTTTTTCAAATTGTCGGTTGATCTATTATTGCATAACTCCGTCTAATTATGCATCCTAATGTACAGTCTTAAATAATTTACAAGAATTTCGTGATTTGTAACAATTGTTGTGAGAATTGTATAAGTAAAATATAATTTTGTAGTAAAAGTCGAAAAAAAATAAATCTATACGAAGCAACTATGGAATTCACAACACTTTTTAGCTTAATAATACTAGCTAATTAAAGAAATGATACTCCAGGATATCTGTAATATCCTTTTACCCTTAAAATTAAATAATAATGGTATTTCACAATTTCAAATTAGTGTAACTCTAAAAATATTGAGAATAGGACACACCTTTATGACTTTTTTGCTCAGAATGTCTTCGGAAATAAGCTCCGTAAGTGGCCGTAAATCCTAGTTAATCACCCTGTATAATGGATAGTAGGTACGTAGACCTATAATAATGTACTGAAAAGTACAAAATGCAAAAATTCACCCATTAGTCAACAAGAGAAATGTCTAATTTTTTGTGCTGTGTCTATTTACACTAAAGGTAATAGGCAAACTGTGTTGGCGCAGTAGAGTAACAGGATTACATAATAGTATAAAAGTCTGAATTCTATCTACTTGTTTCACTCTTGAGATATAACAGAAGAAACCGAAAGACCCTGGTTGGGAGAAGTTACCTGGTTGAGGTTTTTTCCTGGGTTTTTCCTCAACCCATTAAGAGCAAATGCTGGTTAACTTTCGGCGGTGTACCCTGGTCTCATTTCGTCGGCATTATCACCTTCATCTCACTCAGATGCTAATAGCAGTTGATAAAACGTCGTAAAATAACCAATAAAAGACCGAAAGACTAATGGAAATCGTGTCACGCAACAATTTTGTTTACCACAGACCATTATCATCATCATCATCATCATCATCATCATCATCATCATTCACAGTAACTTCAGGTGTACCCCAAGGATCCAATCTTGGTCCCTTGTTCTTTTTACTTTATATCAATGACTTACCTAAACAGATTTTGCACTCTAAATGTTTACTATATGCTGATGATGTTAAATTGTATAAAGTCATTGACAAACAACAAGACGTTTTTGATCTACAGCATGATTTGGACAGACTATGTAGATGGAGGTCGGTAATTTTCTTCGGTTAAATCCGTTGGTGGTGGATATAAATAAATAAATAAATAAATAAATAAATAAATCATCTTCACCATCATCATCATCATCAACATCATCATTACCATCATCGCCATTATTATCTATTTAACTTTCATGGTTCTGAACTTGGTGGTCCAGTACACAAAAGCAAATCGTCAGTGTGACTTCTTAAAGGTTTCCCTAGTATTGTCTTCTTTCCAGAATCGTAGTTGAAATTTTATAGAGGGTTTCTGTTGTCACTAATTCTTAGTAAATGTTGTACCCAGTTTTGCCTTGCTCTAAAAGTTAAACGTATGTACAATACAATGTGTTTTTCCCCAGTTTTGAAGAATTTCGAATTTTCTAGTTACAACCTTATTCTGGGCGGCTTTTCAGTTACGTACTGTCAAACCAACAATTAAATAATATTTTCATTGGGGTCTTAGAAGCTTAAAGTGCCTATCGAAGTAATTTTAAATTTCAGATCAATTCACGACAAAAGAGAAACAAATTTTTAAATTAAAGAAATCAATATTAATGTATTTAATTCATCATAAAGAGATATATTGGACGCTAGTGTTCCAGGTACATAATACGTCACTGACTACACAATACAGAACAACTTTTGGAGGTTCAAAAGACTCCACGTGCCCATCGGAAGGTAAACAAGGATTGTGTTTGATTATTAGCAGGAGAAGAACAGAATGTACGTGTTTATACATAGGCTAATAGAAGGGTTTAGAACCATGTGGGCCAAGTGCCATTTACTAAAACCGTAGAAAACAAGAATTAAAATGAAGTCATTGCTATAATTCAATGGAAACATATAGCAAGTAATATAAAGTATACGCATTGAAACTAAATGATATATCAATCTTCATTAAATTATGGTATTCACTTAACTTTAACCCTCGCTTTCTGCGTTTTTAATAAATGGCGCTTGGGCCACTATGGCTCTGAACCCTTCAATTAACAGTTGTTTTCCGCTTCTAAAACATATAACAGTTAATTTGAAATAGCCTATACATGTAAGAATTAAGTAGGCAAAAATGTACTATATTTATTTATTTATTTATTTATTTATTTATTTATTTAAGCTGATAGAGATAAGGCCATCAGGCCTTCTCTTCCCCTCTGTTCAAGACATTACAACTACAATATTAAGAATACAATTACAATTATAATTACAATTAATATTAAATTTACAAATACAATAAAAATCAAAGAACTAAAAGATTAACTGATTAACAATAGCTAGACAGTTTGAATCTTATTGCAAACTTCAGGGTTTTATGGTAGGGCTCCGATATTGGCACTTGAGTTCAGAGATTGGTTACCCCTCCTGACTTGAGTATCAATCCCAAACATGCTGTCCCTGTGTTGGAGAAGTCGAAGTTAATCTGCGCGGACCTCTTGTGCAGATGCTCTGTATCGCCGGATGACAAATAAGAAGCAATTCCAAGTTATACAGTTCGAGTGAATCCCCTCGCGTAACTATTCATTCCGCAGAGAATCAATAGCACGAAAATGTAACGTTAGGCTATGTACATACAGTTCGAGAGATGATGCCAAACGTGCAAATATCTGGTGCTTACCATTTGTTGTAGTGGCGTCAGGTTGGTGATCTATTTCATACAGAACATTGAAAGTTAAATTCTTGTTTCAATGACAGAACTACAGGGACATCATTTTATTTTTACTAACATTTCTAATATTAACCTGGCTATATCTATTAACGGTTGAGAACGGAAACACCGTTTGCTACCCCCTTCCACGACTGGAGTTCGATGATACTGGCGTAAAATACAAACAAATCACTTTACTAGGTATACGAGGGAAGAAAAGTAGTTCATCAATTTACGTAAACTAGGAAATATCGCAATTTTGAGTTTGATAATTTTCATTAGGTTTTTGTTTAATCAAAATTCAGTACAGTATTAACAATAAGTGTTTTTACTCACGAACTGAGTTATCCATACGAACATAGGTATTCATTATGCAGTAAATATTACACTGTCTACAGCACATTAACGTACAATATAGATAATGAAGTTAAATTGAAAAATAATCATAATATGGATATTTAAACACCTTTTTGAAAATGGTGGCCGTTCATTTCGATACAGGCTTCAGTTCTTTTGTGCATATTATCGCACTATAGACTATTGCATCTAATTCCAATTACCAGTTTCACCCTTCGTACTAGTAGGCCTAACTCATGTTGAAATAATTCTGTACCTACTCTATAAAAGAGTACCTTACGTACTGTAAATTCAGTCTTCACTTCTGCCCGACCAGCACAGATAAAATTACTCAGACATGCTATCTACTGTTCGTCCAAGTGGTTATGTCACAGGATCGTAGACAGGGGGGAAATCACGTAACAGTTAATTACTTAACGAAGCCCTTTTATTTAAGTTATTTTAAACAGTTGTATAATATTACGTAGACGTCCAATTCCTAACAGAAATTAATGTTTTCAGAAAAGAGCTAAGACATCCCAGCCACTAGCTTTTACAGAAGAGCGAGCAGAAGCGGATGGGGGAAATCGGGATGCGACGTAAGCAAACGGACGACAGTACCTGTGCAAAAATATGATTCAATATTGAAAGCTCTTTCGTCACTGGAAAAGCGAACATATTTCTGGAACGTACTGTACTCACTAAGTCAGCACTGTTTACTATATGCGGCCTTGGTTCTGTGTGGAGGACAGTTGGAACTTCATTAGTAGAAGGGGTGGAAGTGAAGTACATTCAAAAACTCAGGTACAATAAAAATTGAAGTAAAAATAAAATGATGTCCCTATGAGGTTACAAATAAAACAACAGTCCAAGTCTAGAAAACCAAATTTTATAGGAGAAAGTTTTATTTGAATTATTCATTTCTGTGTTGCATTTAATTAAACAGTTTTCTCTTTTGGTTCTATGGTTCGATCCGGTGCGGTGGGTTGAACTTTGGCGTAGCTCAGTTGTTAGATGCCCAGTGCGTAGAACTAGGAGACCGGGGTTCGATCCTCGGCGCAGGAGCTAAATTTTCTTCATTAATAACAAATGGTAGCAATAACAGGTAATTCTGTAGAGCCAAAAAAAAATAATTTCTTCATAGTTTATTTAAGCAATTCAAACTTCACTTAACAAAAAAGAAATAAAAATTATTCCAGTTCAACGCGAAATATTACAAATACCTGATTCAATTTTACTCCAACATTGAAGTTGATGGTAAAGTTTGTACGTTGGCCAGACTGGTAACCTTCAGTCAACTGTTCATAGTGTAAGGTACGTACTGTATGTTAAGGTTTTTTTAATATTATTTTCAAAATATAGGCCTACTATCGTGCAAAAAATAATGTACAATACACGTTTGTGAAATACATTACAAAATCTCGGAAATTGAAAAATGAGCAGAGCGAGTTTTTCAAACTTTTCCTCGATTTTGTAAAAAGCACTTCCCAACCTTGTATCATAATATATTATTCCCTTGTTAGTGTAAAAACATCAATATCGCCTCGTACAGCAGACACTGTAACCCATTAGTTGAAGTTATCAATCTCTCTTTTGGTTATTTTTAGAGTAGAACTCCAGCATATAGTGATATTAATGAATTGAAAACTCTTACTAATTCAGTTTTTAATGAAGCCAAGAAATGGTATAGTTCCAATAAATTTCTTCTAAATGAAAGTAAAACTGCATCTCTGTTATTTAGCAGTACAGTCATGGAAAATAAGAACTTCAAACTTCTTGGTATTACCGTGGACAGCACACTTACCTGTGCAGACCATGTTGATTTTATTTGTAAAAAATTGTTAAGAGTAATATTTCTTCTGCGAAATTTGAAAATGTATGTTCTGAAGAATTACATTAGAGTTGTCTACTTTCTTATTTTCATAGTATACTTTCTTACGGACTACTTTTATGGGGTAATAGTACTCATATTAATAAGATTCTTATGTTACAAAAAAAGCTATTACAATTGTAACAAATTCAACGATGAAGGCACACTGCAGACCGTTATTTGTGAATGAAAGAATAATGACTATAACATCTCTGTATATTTATCAAGCCCTAAATTTTGGCAAAGATAATTCACAAATGTTGACACATAGGAATGATATTCATCTATACAACACTACTGGGTGTTCATTTCAAAGTGTGTCATGACGTCACTGTTGTGAGTCGGCGATTTGAAGCGAGTTTCAGTTTTTATGTCAGAGAAGTTACCTATTAATCAAGGCGTTCAATCTGAACTTGAGAACATGTACGGTATAACTTGAACGTCGTAGCAACAGATGGCGGTCTGTAAAGCCTATGTGCTACCATAATCTCTTTCGAACTGTATTTTGCGCGGGCAAGTCGTACGCAGGGTATTTGTTGTCATCGGTTGCGTACGGCAACATTCCACAATACAAATCAGAAGCTTCGTGTCCATGTTGACCGTCGAAGTTAATGTCAACAAATACGTAAGTAATCGTCTTCACCCTCTCCTCATATCCCGACAGTAAGACAAAAATCTCACCTCAGTACGTGTTTCCAAACAGTACACATTCCTGCCACTACATGTGTTACCGTACGTATCGGTAAGTACTCGTCAGAATGAACGCCGTACTTGCTAGGCAACTTCTCTAGCACATACGTAATACGCCTCTGTGGAAGTGTAGGAAGATTGAATTCTCTAGGCTCAACGACTACCCACATGACGGTTTACAGCGAGCCATGACACACTTTGAACTGAACACGCAGTAGAAGCCGTGACCTTTTTGATATACCTAAATGTAGGCTAACCAAAACAATGAATAATTATTTTATTGTGTCTTTAAAAATTGCAAATAAATTTCGGACACATGTTTTCAATCTGGAAAGGAAGTCTTTTAACATATTTGTCTCTGGTTGGTTAATCAACAAACCCTTTTATGATATTAATGAGTTTTTTTAAATGTTAATGTTATTAAGTGTTTCTGATACAATTTTATTCTTTTTTATGTCTCTGTTGTTTATTTTATATGTATTACGGTACTTGACTTTGTCAATTGCACAGATTTGTGTTCACTGACTCTACGATACACAATACAATACATATGAAGCTATTACTGTCCATTCAGTTCTCCGTAAAAATACCTGCAGAACTTTCGTGGGAATTAAGAAAATCAGCTTATGTCCTAGCATTTTATGCCTGAAGGCTTAAGTTAATTTAAAATTGCGTTGCCGTAAGATATAACTTTGTGATTTTCAGAGTAGCCAATGTACTTAATTCAATACCTGTTGTGGAATAAAACCGAATTGCTGTTGGCAGGTTCTGAGTCCTAAAAGGCCAGGTTAATGCATTCTAGTCTCTCTTTCTGCATGCTTTATAAATCACAACTGGATTTGTTCCTCGGTCGTAATTTGTTCCACAGAATATTTCGCGGATGTTAGGTAAAACGAAAGATGAAGCCGAGGCATTAGTATAGCGTAATCCTACTGTCGGCGGCAATCTGGCTGTTTTAGCGGAATTAGAAAGCTCGAGGAGCAAGCAAGAGCTCTGAAGGTTTGTTCTGAGAACTAAATTATCCAGTACCATCATTATCATCTCTCTCGCGCGATGCCTTCATATTGCAGGAATGTGGATCTTATTATAGGCTATTATTAAAACATGTGGAGTGATAAATGTGGGGGGAGGGAGGATGAGTGGAAGATCTTGATGATTCACGGCAGTTGATTGAGGTGAGCCAAGGACTCGGCGGTCCGTCCAGCAGTTCTTCTGCAGTGCTGAAATAAATCTATTACCTTGGTCAAACCGAAAGTTTTCTTTTTTCCGCCCCTTCTTTTATTTTGTTCGTTTTCTCTGTGTTGGTTATTCAGTGCGGTGTGCTGCCCGTATGTTTGGAATGCGGGCCGATTTTATTCTGTACAGTTGCGTCAAAGTTAATATCGTTCGTTGCGCAACAAGTTTAATGCTAAATTTAGAATAATCAAAAGCGACTGGTCTTTGTACAATTTCCATAAGGTGGAAACGCGTGTAAAGAATTACGTTTACATTCAAGCTGAGTCCTGAATTGTGATGAATTGAAATATTATTATATATATATATATATATATATATATATATATATATATATATATTTATGTATTTATTTATATATATATTTATGTATTTCTTTATTTGTTTATTTATGTATTTATTTATTTGTTTATTTATGTATATATTTATTTATGTATTTATTTATGTATTTATATATTTATTTATATATTTATTTATTTGTTTATTTATGTATGGATGTATTTATTTATTTACTTATGTATTTATTTATTTATTTGTTTATTTATTTATGCATTTACTTATTTACTTATTTACTCATTTACTCATTCACTCACTCATTCAGTCACTCACTCACTTATTCATTCATTCATTCATTCATTCATTTATTTATTTATTTATTTATTTATTTATCGGACAACAGCCATAGGCCAATAAAAGTCCAGCATAGTGACACAATTAATACATTAAAATGAACAACTATGGTATAAATGAAATAATTGAAATAACAACAAAATGAAGAACATAGATTACAATAACTAATTTACAAGAATTAATACTGTTATATTTTATGCAAAGGAGATGATTCTTACAAACTATTACCAATTTCTGTAGAAAGATTATATAAATAATATTAGCAAATACATTGCTATGTTCCAATACTTCTATACATTGAATGGATTGAAATCGCCTTCATGTGTAAGTTAGCATTTTTAATACATCTGGAGAGAAGGATTAAGAATTTCTAATATAGAAGAGTTTGTGATGTCTCATGTCCTTCATAGGAATACGAAGACTGACACTGTTTAAGAAAGATTGACAATTAATGTTACCTTTAAGGACCTTACATAAGAATAAGTAACGGAGATCAAGACGTCTAGCGTACAAACTTCGACATTTAAAGTGTTCGCATATTTTATCATAGTTATACCCGGAGTTATTAGGCAGAAATCTGTACGAACATAATGATACAAATTTCCTTTGAATATTTTCAAGTTTTGCCGATTCAGTACTTGTAATAGAGTTCCAAACTTCTGCTGTTTATTCAACAATAATAATAATAATAATAATAATAATAATAATAATAATAATAATAATAATAATAATATTTTTGAATACAATTATATATACTTCAATGAAATAAAGTTTTTGAAAATTACACCTATTTGAGCGTGAATTTGGATATGAATAGCACATATAAACAGGAAATTTGTGGAATAATGAAATTACTAAAAGGAATAACAATACTAAATTCAAATTTATGGCAAAAATCTGTAACATATGGAACCAAGAAACATATTTATAACTCTATCTTCAAAAGTGTAACTACATTATGTGTGTGACGTATAGAGTCTAACAGAAGGGTTGTTGTTTAATCAACTGCCTGCTTAGTGGACTATGTAACTAGCCAGCGAAGCCACCGGCCTGGCTCAGTCGGTTAAGGCGCTTTCCTGCCGGTCTGAAGTTGCTCTCGGGCGCGGGTTCGATCCCCGCTTGGGCTTATTACCTGGTTGGGTTTTTTTCCGAGGTTTTCCCCAACCGTAAAGTGAATCCCAGGTAATCTATGGCGAATCCTCGGCCTCATCTCGCCAAATACCATCTCGCTACCATCAATCTCATCGACGCTAAATAACCTCGTAGTTGATATAGCGTCGTTAAATAACCAACTAAAAAAACTAGTCAGCGATGTATACACTGGAAGAGGAAAGGAACTGGCCAGCATACCTGATTGTCTCCTGCTTTTTTTGCCTCATGAGTGATACTTTATTGGTGTCATTATGATGTTCAACCTCTCTTCGGGCAGCTAACTAAATTATTATTATTATTATTATTATTATTATTATTATTATTATTATTGTTATTATTATTATTATTATTATTATTATTATTATTATTATTATTATAAACTAAAAAGTGTAAGCAGTAAGCAATCACATCTAGATTGCATCTGGATCCGGAATTATGATAAAATGCAATAGGCCTAATACGTTTTTATTTTATAGATTTCTTCTCTTGTCAGAAGTTACATCACATTCCCAAATGCCAATTCTCACAACCCAGCCTGCCGCTGTTCCTCTTTGTTTTAGAAACTTAACATAATTCTTACAAGAAAGAGGAGCTAAACTTTTTTATATTGGGTTATTTTACGACGCTGTATCAACATCTAGGTTATTTAGCGTCTGAATGATGAAGGTGATAATGCCGGTGAAATGAGTCCCGGGTCCAGCACCGAAAGTTACCCAGCATTTGCTCGTATTGGGTTCAGGGAAAACCCCGGAAAAAACCTCAACCAGGTAACTTGTCCCGACCGGGATTCGAACCCGGACCATCTGGTTTCGCGGCCAGACGCGCTGACCGTTACTCCACAGGTGTGGACAAAACTTTTTCTTAACCCTCAAACCTGAAGTTGATTTGAGGGTAGTCTTTCCTAGAGTAGAGAATTTCGTCATTCAATTTATGAAATCTTCTGTGTGACAGTACGGAAAATAACTTTCAGGAGGAAGAAAAAATTAAGTAAATATCAATAGGCCTTCACTGAGGTCACTTATGTTCACGATATTCACCAACGTTTTCTATGTAGGTCTTTTGACTTTTAATTAACTTTTTCTTCCTTCTGAAAAATTATTTTCTGTAGTGTCATAAAGGAAGTTTCATAAAATCAACGACGATTTGTTTTCACCATGGACAATGAGTATTGTCTTCCCATCTAGTTTTGGTCCACCCCAGGGATTTTATTTTCCCGATACCCTCCATATCTGTTGGGTATTCCCTTATCTTTCACCTGAGAAAGTTACGATAGGAGACTACTCCTAGCAACTGCACACGATGATGATGATGATGATGGTGATGATGATAATAATTAGGGCTAGGATTTTGATGACCTATAAATCATGAAAAAATGTCCTAAAAACAATGCATTTATGACCTAAAAATCTTTCAAAATTGCCCTTAAAAATAACCTAAAAATTGATCTTACATAATTGGCTTGGTAGGAAAAGAGGTTTTGTACTACTTAATATTTAGACTAACTTAGTAATTAAATTAAATTTTATATATTTTTTTAATTAGTACACTTTAATTAATTATTTTACCTGATATAGTTTCCATGTATGATCGTTCACCTCTGCGTCGGTAATTGGACGTGAGGTCAGCTGTCGGCTGGTCTGTCTTGGCCCTTCATGGGCTGTAGCGCCATGGATTTACTTTACTTTTAGTTTCTATGTAGTCTACCACAAGGTCATTCTTATTCGGAATTAGCAAATATAAAGGAGTGTATATTGAAGGGGTTGTTGGACTGATCCATTACATGGGGTGTACTACGTTAAAATGACAATATTTGTGTAGAAAAACTATTAAAATATCATACAAAATAATGGGTATGTAAAGAAAATATCAAAGGAAATAAATACTATTTTACATTAATAATAGGGATTTATGGCCAAAATTAAAGGAAAATGTCTAAAAAATGACTGAATGAAACAAAAGATGCTCTTATGAGTTGAAACAGATAAAAAATGAAAAAAAAAATGCCCTAACAAATATGTCTTAAAACACTCAGTTTATCACATAACATGTAAATACTACAACAGCTATGTTTCTGGCTTACTAGAAAAAAGATGCAATTTCATCAAAATCCTAGCCCTAATAATAATAATAATAATAATAATAATAATAATAATAATAATAATAATAATAATAATGCAATACGAATAACAAAATAAACACTTCTATGACTTCTATAAAGTCAATTTAAAATTATAAATAACACCATATAATAATTTAGAATTGTTTTAGAAATGAGGTGTTAAGCTTAAAAGTATAAATCTGTCTCATACTCTTAAACCAATAACATACTTATTACTAGATTGGTTACTTAAAGCTAGAGAAGCGGAAGAGCATCTTTCAGTTTTCCGACTCCGGTGTATTTAAATTGCCTGGCATGTCGTTGCGGTGGTGCGTGGAAGTACAAAAACTGTATGACGAGAGATGAATGTGGCTGAAATTCTGACAAGATGTTTTCAAGCCCCGACACCATTATGCAGCCACATGTTTACAACAAGTGTTCCCTATTTGTCAAACAAACAAAGTGCTCTAATATATGTGCATCTTAACAGCTACTGTTATATTGTCTTCCTTCATTTTATCGTGCACCTAAAATCTCAGTGTAATGGAATGGAATTAGATGAAATATCGGTCCTGGAGTTCAACAAATATCTTCGTCTTATTCAGTAGATTCCCTTACTTCACTTCACCTCACTTCACTTCACTTTTACTTCAATTTATTTATTTTGCTTTACTTCACTTCACTTCGTTTATTTATTCCGCTTCTCTTCACGTAACTTCTTTTCTTGAATATGCATTGTTATTCCTTAATGTTAGAAATATGAATGATATACAGTAAGATTATATTCTTAAAGAGAAATAATCTATTCGGGTAGGCTTCCGCGGCTGGTGAACATGGTGTGTAGATAAGCTTCAGGGCTTCTACCGCGTTGTCTTGCTGTTATTGGCTGACGTTTGGACTGCTGTGTTGTGGCCATCTTCAGAGCAGTTGTTGGATAAGGAAATAGTCTGCCAGCTCTTATATATATAGTAGTCTCGATGGGGGGGAATACTTGCTGTGATACCAGGTCTCCACATGTACGCGGCGCCCCCCCCCCTTCATCCGGACATCGGGCACGGTATCAAGGTCACTCTTTCGGACCTTATGAGGACCAGTATTTAATATGAATACGCTCCTTCATACAGACCTCAACCGGATTGGACAACGTAGGACCAATCAGATGCCAGAAGGAGAACCTACTACCTATCACAGCAAGTACTCCCCCCCATCGAGACTACTATATATATATATATATATATATATATATATATATATAAGAGCTGGCAGACTATTTCCTTATCCAACAACTGCTCTGAAGATGGCCACAACACAGCGGACCAAGACAACGCGGTAGAAGCCCTGAAGCTTATCCACACACCAGAAATAATCTATGTTTATAGCAATGTTTACTTAGTTAATTTCGTTTTGAAATTGTGATATGTTTTGAGGTTATGACGTACAACATCAGTGTATCACAAATATGAAATACTAATATTAACTTATTAGTATTCCATCTTCATAACCTGGTCTTTATTTCGTTACTAGTGTTATCGCCTGTAGGAGAAGGGAAAACCTGACCTTACATGAAACTTAGAAAATAGACTAATGGAATTGAATTAGATGAAATGTCGGTCCTGGAGTTCGGCAAATATATGCATCTTATTCGAGAGATTCCCTTACTTCACTTCACTACACTACACTTCACTTCACTTCACTTTACTTTACTTTACTTCACTTCACCGTCCACACCTGTGGAATAACGGTTAGCGCGTCTGGCCGCGAAACCAGGTGGCCCGGGTTCGATTCCCGGTCGGGGCAAGTTACCTGGTTGAGGTTTTTCCGGAGTTTTCCCTCAACCCAATATGAGCAAATGTTAGGTAACTTTCGGTGCTGGACCCTGGACTCATTTCACCAGCATTATCACCTTCATCGCATTCGTACGCTAAATAACCTAAGCTGTTGTAAAAGCGTCGTAAAATAACATACTAAAGTAAATAAAATTTACTTCACTTTAACTTCAATTTATTTTACTTTACTTCACTTCACTTCGTTTACTTTATTCCACTTTACTTCTCTTCACGTAACTTCTTTTCTTGAATATATATTGTTATTCCTTAATGTTGAATATGAATGATATGCAGGCCGATATTCTTGAAGAGAAATAAAATCTGTGTTTATAAAAATGTATGCTTAATTGATTTCGTTTTGAAATTATGGTACGTTTTGAGGTTATGACGTACAGCATCAGTGTGTCACAAATATGAGATACTAGTATTATTGGTATTCCATCTTTATACACTGGTTTTCTGTTTCGTTACTAGTGTTGTCACGTGCAAGAGAAAGGAAAACCTCACCTTTCATCAAACTTAGAAAACAGTGGAATGAAAAGCAATGCAAGAAACCATAAAACAAGTACGAGAAAAGACGTGAGAGAGATTAATCTGGATTCAGTATTACGGTTGGGAAAACATCTCCTAACTGTTCTTTCCTTAGTAGAGGCTATTTTGACGTAGCAAGTTTCTTAATCTTGTAACCAGGTAACAGTATTTCATATTTATACCCCAATTTTATGAAGAGAATATGTTAGATTTTAAGGAAATTATTTTTTAAACATTTTCTAACATCTTACAAACTTCTAAGTCCAGTGTACAATTCACAGGAATATTCAGCAATAAACAGGACGATACTTTACATTCAGTATTCAAAACATGTAGTCTAGGTTCCAAAACGAAAAAACAAAATGATATTCCATATTTATACCTCTTCTTCTATTGAAAAATTATACAAATAATCTTTTTTGCAAATTGTAACTTCGTCGACAGTAAGATACAATATTTATGAATTCAAATAACTCCAACATAAATCTATTCATTAACAAAGAAGAGGTGTGACCTCTGGCAGAATTTTCTTCAGATTCAGTATGTGTATCTGAACTGTATTTGAAGTTCGATTCGAAAAGTTGGAAGCGTAAAGACTAGCGGATTTTGCGTAGTACCTGCCTCTGAGGTCTCCTCCAGCCCCACTACTTCACTTCCAAGACTGGAAACATGGCGCAATTTAGAAAATGAGGGTTTACGACAAGGAGGCTGGCCACTTTTATAGTACGCCCCCTGCTGGGATAAGAAATAGGCCGGGACTGTAGGGAACACACTACTACCTGATCAGTCAGGAGTCCTTTCTTTCAGATTAGTGAATTACAAAGCGGGTCCATTTTGAACTTTAAAATTAGATTTTGCTAATAAATCGAATATTAATTCTATTAAGACTGTAGATGTTAATTTATCTTCTCTTTAAGGTTCTTCCCATTCACCTCGAAGCTGGTCTGGGTTGGAACACACACATTGAACATCTTGTTAATAAAATTAGTAAAGGAATTTTCATGTTGCGAATTCTTAGACGAACATTATCCTACAAATCTTTAGTTACGGTTTCATTATGCACATACAAGGAAGAATCAATAAGTTTCCGGACTGCACTGAATGTTGGCAATACACACGACATAGGAAACGGAGAAGTCATCTAGAATCACGGAAACGCCTAGAAACTATACTAAATGCATCACTCTAAAGGTAGAGAAGAAGATTAGCCATAAGGCATATGTTGTGAGATTCCAGGAAAAGTCGCAATAGGTCCTCGACATGTTTGCACAAAATCACGTGCAGAAGTTCAGTTTTTAAAGAAAATCTGACACTGTTTGATAGATCGATTCAACAAGCATGGAAGCAGTGATCTTCAGTGATACAAGCATGTATGTTTAACGATACAATAAATTAATTAATTAATTTATTTATTTATTCATTCATTCATTTATTCATTTATTCATTCATTGATTCATTCACTCATTCATTCATTTATTCATTTATTTATTCATTCATTTATGTATTTATTTATTTATTCGTTTATTTATTTATTTATTTATTTATTTATTCATTTATTTATTTATTTATTCATTTATTTATTTATTTATTTATTTTGCTAATAATTGTAACATAAAATATAATATAAACAGAAAAAACTTTAGCTCACCCCTGAAAGAGTAGAACTCGTGCTCAGGAGCGGATTCCTGAATTGAAAACAAGAAGTATATAATACAATTTGTCTTATGTCTACTAAGCAATAAGAATATATAAATTAAAATTTACAATTTTTCAATTTTTATAAAATCCATACATAACTTTTAGATTGAACACTAGAACTATTAGAATTGACAAGACTAGGATATATATTGATTGTACCTTGTAATTTTCAACTGTTGACACACATTCTTCAATGGAATACGTGAGCTTTATTATCTTCGATTTTCAGATTTTTATACACATTATTCAGTGGGATACGCCATCTTTATTGTCTTTGATTTTTTCAGCATACATTCTTCAATGGAATACGTCCTTCTTATTGTCTTTGATTTTTGAACTGTTGGCACGCGTTATTCAATGGGATACGCCATCTTTATTTTCTTTGATTTTTTTTTTTTAACTGTTGGCACAAGTTCTTCAATGAAATACACCATCTTTATTATGTTTGATTATGTTGGCAGAATGCTGTTGTCATCTGTTGATAATGTACACATGGTGGCATTAGGTGCGCTTGATTTGTGGTTTGAAACTAATCCGTGTTATGGTAGCTATCCATTTTGTAATTACCGGTAATTTATAGGGTTCGGTTCTACAAGAACCACTCTGTATTTCACTTGCATGGATGTGCGTGCCGGTGTGTCAGGGTGGTGTTTCCTTTGCGGTACGGGCTGCACATTCGAGACTTCTATCGCGTGTCTAACGAAATAAATATAATACCAGGAAGCCTCCGCGTCACTTTCAAGACGACTGTTTGTGAAAGCAAATTAAATTATCCGCCTTCGTTAAAATGAAATTAAATTAATATCTAGCGAACTGGTAGCCCTGCTGACAACAAGAAACGTGTGTCCACATAATAGGTTCTCTCGACGAATGACATCCGAGGCAGCGATATTACATTACAGAACGAGGACGACCTAGTTCTCATAGAACTCCGCGTGAATTTTCGTATTGACTCTACTGCTATATGTGTATACTATAGGCCTACATAAATTAGAGAATGAAACTTTCTGTCAGGACTTCCCAACAGTTTTTTTAAATATTGTGTTACGTTTCAAGCTGTAAGGTCACGGTTTCGATTCCCGATAGGTTCGTGGATTTTTTTCCATTCATCTTGGTGGGTTGTCAGGAAACTGTCTTCCCTTTTCACGATAATCCTTTACTCAGGCACTTTATTTTTATTGTTTTAAGAGAATTTTTTTCTTTATTGGTTCTATATTTATGCTTTGTAATGGATTTTCTTATTATTTGCTGGTAATTCGATTTTTTATTAATATAAGGTATTATATATACATATAATAAATTAATTATTTAAATAAAATAACCTAATTTACTAAAGAATAGGGTTATTCATATTATAATAATTAATTTATATAAAATACAGATTATCTATAAATAATACAGCATTATTGTTGAAAGATAGAGGTGTGTATGTATATATATATATATGATTTACATTAATATAAATCTAAATTATTCGAATATATATTACTTATATAAAAATATATTGCTGTTAAACCGATTTGTCAATAATTGGTTATTCAAAATAGGACGTGGCCCGCCATTTTTTTCTCGCAAGAATGCAGTGTGACTTAGTACGCAGCCAACTTGAGAGAACTGGACAGAGTTACGCAATAATAAATCAACCGACAATTTGAACAAAAAAAAAAAGAGATATTTGTAAAAATCTGTTGATGGCAGGCTAATTTAACTCAGAAAGAATCAAGAATGCGATATCTGAATTTTGCTGCTATTTATAAGCAAAAATTCGTTTATTACATAAAATTCATTTATTCATTTTGTTTTGAAATATTAATTCAACTGCTGATCTCTTATTAAAAATCGGCTACCCTTTTTTGGTATTATTTGTGCTATTTTTTGTAATATTATGAATGTTATAATACTTCTTGCATAAAATGTTTTATAAAAAAAAAAGCAGATTTATTTCAATGGCCAATATCTCGAAACAGATTTATGGCGCTTGGTCTCTTATTGCGTAACTCCGTCCAATTGAAGGTCATGTCGGCTTTGATTACTTTACAGCAGTGGTCGGCAAATATTACATCATATAAAGTATAGCCCGCAAAACACAGCAAAGAGAAAGGTAGGAGGGGGGTATATAAGAGGAGAAGGCGGGGAACAGGTCGACTGTTGCAAGTTTTTAGTGCGCAGAGAACAGTGAACATACCCAAACTGCTTCACTTTGAATGAACAAGTGATGGCTAAGGGGAGAGGGATCATGCATTGCCCCTTCACCCTGCTTGTGTGTTAATGGAGTTGACTCGCGAATCAAGAAATGCCGACCACTGCTTTATAGCGACCATTCAAAATGTATTCTTCGATTGAAAATCCTGCCAGCTATGAGATATGATAAATAATAACAATAAGATTTATCCTAGCAAAATATTTGAAAACAGTTTAGTTCTTTCATCAACTTACGGAGACTATGTACAGACAAAAAGTGATTAGAGTAAGACTATACGAAAAAACAACAACAAGAAAGTGCCGCGAAACTTTCTTTCGCAATAGACTCACAGCCACTGTCTTTTGGTACAAAAAATGAGTGCTCTTGATGGTTTCATGAAATGAGGTACCACAATCAATGCAGAGGTGAATCAGTGTTGCCAGAGATTAAAGAAGTGTAGAAGGGTCATTCAGCGTTCATGCATGGTCCAAATAGCAGAAGGCAGAATCCTATTACGAGGGTGTCTTGTAATTTGCGAATAACTACAAATGTCGCAATTTGACTAGAGACTATGTTGAAAAATCAGTTGAATGTTGTAGTTTCAAGTTGTGTATAGTATTATAAAATATCTGCTAATTGCATAAATGTTTTTTAATTACTTTCCGCATGGCCTTAATAATCTTTAGCCGCAATATGGATCTTCTCAACAAATATGAGAACTGGGATATTTTCTTGGCAGAGTAGGTCAACCCGTAGGACTGATTCCTTACTGCTATTCAGTGCTGAGTTTCTTGTAAGGTAGAAGCCTTAATATCTCGGCATCCTATGGACCCTTCGTGGACTGTAACGGGATAACATTGCTTTTATAGCTTAGTATCCCTGCATTTTTATAAATTTAGAAGTATATAAATTTTTCATGTCGTCAAAATACCAACTCCCTAATATAAGTTCCACTGACGCTAGACTACAATACATTGAATTTTCAGTCTCATCTCGCAATCAACATTTCCACCGACTCTTAGTAGGATAATCTTGTAGTTGATAAAGTTATTTATACTTCTTGTCTACCTTTCTTCCATTTTCCATGTTATTCATTTGTCCCTCCTATCTCTGTCTGTTCCATCCATTCTTTCCAATTTATTCTTTCTGGATGTGGTTTCAAGTCCATCTTGGACTGATTACCTAATCGAATTTTTATCCGAGGTTTTACCCAACTGTAATCCAAATGTCAGATAGTATATGGCGACTTCTCGATCTCATCTTGCCAAAATACCATCCAACTATCACAAGTTCTACCGACGCTAGCTAGATAACATCATATTTTTTACAGCACACTTTAATATATTAATATTTTTCTTTTTTCACATTTCTTTGTTTCTGTCTTTCTCTCTCTTCTTTATTTTGTATACTTTTTTTCTTTTATCTTTTTTCACGTAGAACACATCTTCCTGTTCTATTTCAGCACCAAACTAGATTCAATGCCCGAATGACTATACCTTCTTACTTCTATACTTAACTTTCACCATTGATTCACGCTGTAACAGACACTTATTTTCACTATTAGCTAGACAAATATTCTGTGTTCCTATGCAAGGTGCAATCAAAATATTTTCGAACTGCACGTATATTTATTGTATCGTGAAACAAACATGAGCATGTCACTGAAGATCACTGCTTCAATGTCTGTTGAGTCAGTCTATCAAACAGTGTTAGATTATCTTTAAGGACTGAGCTTCTAAATGTGATTTTGTTCAAACATGTCGAGAACCTATTGCAATTTTTCCTGGAATCTCACCATATACGCCTTACGGTTAGTCTTCTTCTCTGCCTTTAAAGTTATGCATTAAGTTTAGATTCCAGGCGTTTCCCTGGTTGTACATAACTTTCCCGTTTCCTATGCCCTGTGTATTGCCTGCATTCAAAGCAATCCGGAAATTTATTGATTGTTTCTTGTATTTGCAACTCGCCGCTGCATATCGTTATTATTAATTGTTATTTGTCTGAATTCAGATTTATTTAAAATTTAATTTAATTTATTTAACCAGCTAGCTAGTGAGTACAAATTAAAATTATAAAACAAAAATGTTTCCAGCTACTACCGCAAGAGCCAGGTTCGTGTACGGTGTGCTCTTAGCCAACAATATAACAGAAAATTTACAAAGACAGTTTACTAAATACAGTAAATAACTTAATTCAAACCAATAAATAACACACCAAAAGAAGAAAGAAAAAAGACAGAAAAACACATTTAATATAAATTGAGAAAGAAAAGAAGACAGGAAAACACATTTAATATAAATTGACAATCAGACAGAAGCCAGTGATATTCAATAAAAACATGAATGTAGTCGACAGAAATAAAAGGTAAAAAAATACACACATTTGTTAATATAGTATATCATGAATACTTTTATAAATTTCTTTTTTAAAAGGTTCAATTTTAAAATATTTCAAATTTGGAAAATGGTTTGTAATTTTATTATAAAGTCTTGAGTCGAAACTAGCACCATGTTTAAGAGCTACACTTGTATGAAATTTAGGCTCAATTAATGGGAAAGTAGTCTATTGTCTTCGAGTACGATATTCATGTCGATTAGATAAATCTTTCTGTTCCTTATTCGATTATAATCGTTCGTCTCCCCCGCTATGATGTATGGTATACATTAATTAAAAAAATAAAATAAAAGTAATTGTTAATAATACAACGCAAAAATTGCATTAAATTAATTAAACTCTCAGCATATTCAAAATCCTTACAAATAAGATCTAATGCCCTAAAAATCTAATTATCACGTTTCACGCAAATTCAGAGATCCTATGAATTCTTCCGTTACTTTTTATCAAATCTTAACCATATCTAAGCCAACTATCGGTACACCTCCACTATGTAGAAAACCATTATGTAGAAGTAACAGTAACATTTCATAATAAAAGCAATTCTATACAGTTTCTAAAAAAGGAGAATCAGTTGCTACAAATCGAGTTTCCGACACAATAGCATAACGACGATTTTAACGCTTGAACTATTCGTTACACTTGAAATATCGCACCGTTATTATGTATGTCGCACTGGGAGCTGGCGGTTATGAAACATGAAACCCAATTGTTCTTCTTCAATTGAACATTGGAATATTCCACATTCTGCGGCTATTACAGAAGATATTTTACACAGACTTTGTTAGAAATGTCAAAATATTTCACAGTTTAACTCGACAGCGACAAGCTTGTGCGTTAACGCCATCAGCCGGACAGTGAAAAAACACGCAAACATAATTTTGCAACCCTGTCAGCTGCCGTGTTTGTCACTCACAATTCCTGCTGTTTACTTATTGCGAAATGCTGTTGCAACTTCACTTTTAGTTATTTAAACCGAATGGTAAATATAAACCGCAGACCTAGCTAATTTTATTGTATGTTTATTTTTTGTTTAAAATTCACAGGCATCAGTAGATTTTGCTTGTTTAAATTGCATGTTCCAAATCTTTACCTGTACAAATCTAATCAGTTCTGGTGGATCAGGACATTTTTATCGGCTTGTCGAAATTTAAAATGATGCACTTTTTATGTTGATTGAAATCACGTAGAATAGACAAAGAAAAAATTATCTACATTTTAGCATACGCTTTTGCATCCAATAAATTATAAGACCATATTCTATAATAATAATTTTGTTAAAATACATTTCGTAAAAACAACATAAAACAGATATTTGAAGTTTTAAAATAATAAACAGTAGTTCGTCGTATTAATTGGCATTTACTAGACCAATAAGTCATTCAAGTATAACTTTCTGATAGAACTTGATTGTTAGACTCAAAGTTGTCTTTATTCATCAAGTTTTACGTTATCTCCTACCAAATATTTCCTCAATATTACAATTCACTCAGTGAATGTCTAGA